>NC_133650.1:230904923-231230717 GCF_009905375.1 Apium graveolens | reverse complement strand
CCCTATGAAAGGTACTTGATGTCTATGTGCTTTGTCCTTAAATGTTGTACTGGATTTTCAGTGATGGCAATAGCACTTGTGTTATCACAGAAAATAGGAATCCTCTCAACTTGCAAGCCATAGTCCAGCAATTGATTTCTCATCCATAAAATATGTGTACAGCAACTGCCAGCAGCAATATATTCAGCTTCAGCTGTAGAAGTAGAAACTGAATTTTGCTTTTTACTGAACCAGGACACAAGCTTGTTTCCTAGGAATTGACAGGTTCCAGTTGTACTCTTTCTATCAATTCTACAACATGCATAATCTGCATCGGAATAACAAGTTAGATCAAAACCAGAATCTCTAGGGTACCAAATACCAAGGTTTGGTGTTCCCTTGAGATATCTGAAAATTCTCTTAATAGCTATTAAGTGAGATTCTCTAGGATCAGCCTGAATTCTAGCACATAAACATGTAGCAAACATTATATCTAGCCTACTGGTTGTTAAGTATAGAAGTGAGCCCACCATGCCCCTATAACTTGAAATATCCACAGACTTTTCAGTAGTGTTTAATTCAAGCTTAGTTGCTGTGGCCATGGGAGTTTTTGAAGATGTGCAATCTATTAGATCAAACTTCTTTAAAAGATCACAAATATATTTAGTTTGACTAATAAATATTCCATCACTAACTTGCTTAACTTGTAAACCAAGAAAGTAAGTTCTCCCATCATACTCATTTCATACTTACTTTGCATCAATTTAGCAAACTTTTTGCAAAGTTTCTCATCTATAGAGCTAGAAATAATATCATCTACATAAATTTAAACAAGTATACTAGAGCCATTAACATTTCTGAAAAACAAAGTTTTATCTACAGTACCTCTTGTGAAGTGATTTTCCAAAAGGAAATTGATAAAGTGTCATACCAGGCAATAGGTGCTTGCTTCAGTCCATAAAGTGCTTTTAAAAAATAATAGACATATTCAGGAAAATTTGGATCTAAAAAACCAGGAGGTTGACTGACATACACTTCTTCCTCCAAATCTCCATTCAGAAAGGCACTTTTGACATCCATTTGATAGACTTTGAAATTGGCATGGGCTACATAGGCTAAGAAGATTTTGATGGCTTCAAGTCTTGCAACAGGATCAAATGTTTCATCAAAATCTATTCCTTCTTGTTGACAATAGCCTTTAGCAACCAATCTAGTTTTGTTCCTGACAACTATGCCATTTTCATCCATCTTGTTTCTAAATACCCACTTGGTGTCTATTGGATTCTTTCCTTTAGGCTTGGGTACCAGCTTCCATACATTATTCCTATCAAATTGATTTAGCTCCTCCTGCATAGCTAAAATCCAATCAGGATCCAACAAAGCTTCTTCTACCTTCTTTGGTTCTTCCTTGGAAAGAAAGCTGTTGTATAGATATTCTTCATGAGTCGCTTTTCTTATTTGAACTCTAGAAGAAACATCACCAATGATAAGCTCAAAGGGGTGATCTTTTTTCCATTTCCTTTGTTGAGGTAGATTAGCTCTAGATGAAGAAACCTCATTGTTTTCTTGATGTGTGATCGAGTTTTGATTGTTAGAAACTCCCCCTAAGTTTGTGGATCTTTGATTTGAGAAAGGGGAACTTTCTATAGGTGATCTGTCTTGACCTCCTGCTCCTTTTGATAACCCGACGGATGGTGAATTTTGAGTACCGACGGATGAGGCAGGTTGTCTCCCGACGGATAACGCAGATTTCCTCCCGACGGATGAAGTATTATGCAACTCGACAGATGATGAGTTTTGTGCTTCATTGGCAGTAAATTTAGATGCATTATCCTTAGACACTGTTTCTTGATCACTTTCATCATCACTGTCATCACTAACCATCTCCATATTGTCGAATTTGAGGCTCTCATGGTAATCTCCATCTTTTAGTCCTTCAATCTTTTTATCATCAAACACAACATGAATTGATTCCACAACAATGTTGGTTATTAGATTGTAGACTCTATATGCTTTACCAACAGCATATCCAACAAAAATTCCTTCATCTGCTTTAGCATCAAACTTCCTATTTTGATCAGTTTGATTTCTAAGAATATAGCATTTGCAGCCAAAGACATGAAAAAAGTTTAGAGTTGGTTTCTTGTTCTTGAACAATTGATAGGGAGTCATGCATCTTGCTTGATTAACCAGAGAAATGTTCTGAGTGTAGCATGCAGTATTTACAGCTTCAGTCCAGAAATATGTTGGTAGTTTAGATTCTTCAAGCATTATCCTTGCAGCTTCATAAGTGATCTGTTCTTCCTTTCCACTACTCCATTCTGTTGTGGAGTCCTTGCTGCTGAAAACTCATGCAGAATCCCATTTTCTTCACAAAATGCTCTCATGACAGAATTATTGAACTCAGTTCCATTGTCACTCCTGATTCTTCTAACTTTAAAATCAGGATGATTGTTGACTTGCCTTATGTGATTGATGATGATTTCACTAGCCTCATCTTTATACTTTAGGAAATATGTCCAAGAGAACTTTGAGAAATCATCTACAATTACTAGGCAAAATCTTTTCCTTGAGATGGACAATACATTGACTAGTCCAAACAAATCCATGTGAAGCAGTTATAAAGGCTCTTCAATTGTTGAATCAAGTTTCTTCCTAAATGATACTTTAATCTGCTTCCCTTTTTGGCAGGCATCGCACAGTCCATCCTTTGATAACTCCACTAGAGGAATGCATCTTACCATTTCTTTCTTTACCAGCTCATTCATGGTCTTGAAGTTTAAATGGGATAGCTTCTTGTGTCATAGCCAACTTTCATCTTGACTTGCTTTACTGAGAAGACAAGTTACAGATTCTTCATTAGATGAGTTGAAATCAGCTAGATACACATTTTCTCTTCTAACACCAGTGAGAACCACTTTGTTGCTTCTTTTATTAGTCACAACACAGGCTTCTGAGTTGAAGGTTACTGAATTGCCTTTATCACAAAGCTGGCTGATACTCAACAGATTGTGTTTGAGACCATCCACTAAGGCAACTTCCTCAATGATGACATTGTCCTTTGTAATCAAGCCATATCCCACAGTATAACCCTTGTTGTCATCTCCAAAAGTAATACTTGGGTCAGCTCTCTCCTTGAACTCTGTGAGCAGGGTAGAATCACCAGTCATGTGTCTTGAACAACCACTATTTAAGTACCAAAGATTCCTTTTGTTTCCCTGCACACATCAATATAAAATCAAGTTGATTTTGGTTCCCAAGTTTCCTTGGGTCCTGCCTTGTTAGCCTTCTTTTTCTGTTTCCTAGGCTTTATCTCATTTGACTCAGAAATTTCAGATTTATTCCTGGTCATTTGAGTTGGGCCTTTGAAACCATTCATTGCAACAGAATTATCATGCATATTATGACTAACAGGAAATGGCATGCTTGGTGTAAACATGTTATTCCAGTAAGGCATGCTAAATGACATTTGTGGCATACTATATGCAGCATAATAAGGATTAGGTGCAAATGGCATATTAGCAAACTGTGCATTCATGTTCTGTGTAGACATAACATTAACAGGCATGGGAGGCATGGCATTCATGTTAGGAAGTTGAGACGGAACAGACATGGGAGTAGGTATGGCAGATTTGCAATTAACAGATAAATGATTTACACTACCACACTTGACACAGATTTTTCTAGGAGCATATTTATCAGGTGTGTAGTTATTGTCTTTGTTAATCCCTATTTTACCATTCCTATTGTTTTTCCTTTTAGTCTCTATTTTTACCTCAATTTTCTCAAGTCTGTCACTTAACTGTTTGACAGTCATGTGACCAACATTAGCCTTTTTCCCTTTATTAACTTGACTTGACTCTCCTGAAACAAAGTTCTTGGAAACAGACCCATACTTCTCATTCAACTTAACTAGTTTGGCTTTGCTAATGGGCTTGCTCACAGCCAACAGATGAGGATTTTCATCATTCGACGGATAACACTTTTTGTTATCCGACGGATAGTCCTCATCATCCGTCGAGTCTACATCTATTAGCAGTCCATCTACCAAATTAAGTTCTAGTTTCTCTTTGTTCTTTTTCCAGGCTTCATCACAGAAAGACTCAATTCCTTGAACTTTGGTGATTTGAGCATGGACATCCCTGGATATTTTCCAAGCTTTAATCACCTCTTGTTCACGCTCGAGCTGCTTCTTTAAAATTTCTTCCTTTTTCAAGGACTCAGTTAATTCCTCCTTGGCAATCTTACACTCAATTCTTAATTTCTCAAATTCAATAAACTGAGACTCAAGCACATTATTCCTCTCACTTAAAAACAAATTATTTTCTTTGATTTTGGCATTTTCTTTAGTAAGAGACTTAAGTGTAACACGCAAATGATATAATTCTTTAGACATGTCATTTATGGCATCATTACACTCAGCTTTAGATAAATGTGCAAGGTTTGTAGTAATTACCTGATTGCTTGAGGAACTTGTCTCTGTCTCATCAGACATGGCCATTAGGGCTAGATTGACATAGCTGACATCTTCATCTTCATCCAGACCATCTGTTGCCCAGTCAATTTCTTGTGTAATAAAAGCCCTTTCCTTTTGTTTGAGTAGATCAAATTATTTTTTCTTATAATTCACAGACTCAAACCTCTTCTTACTGGAATCTGACTTCCTACACTCACTGGCAAAATGCCCTGCCAAGCCACATTTGAAACATTTGAATTTTGACTTATCCACCATGTTTCTATTTGGCTTGGCTGCTCCAAAGTTCTTGAACTTGAGCTTGGAAAATCTCCTGGAAAGAAATGCTAGGTGCTCATCAATGTCCTCCATGTCATCTTCGCTCAATGAATCTTCACTTTCTACTGCAAGGCCCTTGCCCTTGTTCTCACAGACCTTTGCAGTTGATTCAACAGCTTCCATCTTCACTTCCTTCTCCTTTTCCAACTCAGCAACTAGTGCAATGGATCCTCCTTTCTTCTTTCCTCTCTCCATCCTTTCATCCTGCTCTATTTCAAGCTCATAGGTTTTCAGGATGCCATACAGTCTCTCCAAATTAAACTCCTTATAATCTTGTGAGTTTCTTAATGAGACTGTCATTGGTTTCCATTCTTTTAGAAGAGATCTAAGGAATTTCAGATTAGAGTCTTTAGTCTGATAGACCCTTCCATGCAACTTGAGAGCATTTAGTAGTTTTTGAAACCTACTAAAAATGTCAATGAGAGACTCACTTTCCTCATTGAGAAAATGCTCATATTGCTGAATCAAGAGCTGTATCTTATTTTCTCTAACTTGCTCAGTGCCATCACAGATTATCTGTATAGTATCCCAAACTTCCTTGGCAGTTTTGCAGTTGATAATGTTGTCAAACATGTCTGCATCAAGTCCATTAAATAGAATATTCATGGCCTTTTTATCCTTCCTGACTTGTTCAATGTCAGGATCAGACCATTCTTGCCTTTTCTTGGGGACTGATGGCTCATTTCCTGTTGCAGCCCTCATTGGAACATAAGGGCCTCTTTCTATGCAGTCTACATAGGCCTCATCCTGAGAAAGCATATGAAGATGCATCTTTACCTACCAATGATGGTGGTGGTAATTATCTTTATCCAGAAAAGGAATCTTGACTCCAACATCCTTCTTGTTCATCCTGCTGAATTGTTTTGTTCTTTAAACTCTTTGTAAGTTAAGAGCTTGCTCTGATACCAATTGTTAGTCCCTTAACAATATAGCAAGAATTACAGAAGGGAGGTTGAATGGAATTCTTGAACCTTTTTCTTAAAATAAAAATGTTTAAACTCGTATACAAATATAAGTGTTTTGATTAGCATAATGCGGAATAAAAGACTTAAGTGAATCAAAACATAAGTAATTAAAAACAAGAGTCTTTAAAAACTTTCTGGTGGATTTAGACAATTCCACCAGAGATATATATTATATCGAGAGAACTCTGTGTGCAAGAATGCTCACAGCTACTTACAAATTTGAACTACTGAGAATACAGAGAAATGCTAATGATTCTGCTTACAAAGATTTCTCACTTTTTGTATCTCAGATCTTAGTTTCTATTTGCTACTTCTTGGTTTATATATTACCAAGATTACAAAGTCAAAAGATAGAATAATTATAAAAACTATCAGTTTTTATCCTTTGCTACTTTGTTCTCTATTACCCAGTTAATAGGCTTCCTCATTCCGTTTGCATACATCTCGATGGATGTGACCAGTTGTCACTATCAATTGATGTTTGAATTCTTTATCCGTTAGGTTTATGATCATCCGTCGAGTTAATGATCATCTGTTGGATTGTTTATCATCTGTCGGGTGCTTTGTAGATTATCCGTCGGGTAGCAATCAGGCACTTGACTTCATTTCACTTATGCAGAATTACAAGACATCATCTATGTACAATTAATCAACCTATTATGCATATCTAGTTAAAGTCAACATGACTTATATGCTACTACAGAATCTATACAAAGGTGTATGCAGAAATGTGCTACAGACTTATTATTACATAAGCTACTCACTCTATGGATAATAAATCATTATCCGTCGGGACTATAAAGATTTATCCGTCGGGACTAAAATTCTTATCCGTCGAGTGCTACATTATTTCACTAAGTAAAATCTACTTAGGTGTTTTGTTTGTGAAATCATCAAGTACACAACATATGCACAACAGGTAGCATACATGATATCAGGTCTACTAGCAGCTAAATAGAATAAAGAGCCAATCATACCTCTATAGTTAGTAATATCTACTGGTGCTCCAGTATCTTCATCTAACTTGGTTGCAGTGGCCATGGGAGTGGATGCAGTTGAATAGTCTTGCATTCCAAATTTCTTGAGTATATTTCTGGTGTACTAGGATTGATTTATGAAAGTACCTTCTTCATTTTGCTTGCCTTGAAGTCCCAGAAATTAGCTAAGTTCTCCCATCATACTCATTTGATATCTTGACTGCATTAGCTTTGTAAACCTTTCACAGAGTTTGGCATTTATAGAACCAAAGATGATATCATCAACATACATATGTACCAAAAGTAAGTCCTTTCTATGGTTGAGGTAGAACAGTGTTTTATCAAATGTGCCTCTGTTAAATCCACTTTCCAGAAGAAATTGAGCTAAAGTCTCATACCATGCTCTTGGAGCTTGCTTAAAGCCATAAAGTACTTTATCAAGTCTGTAGACATGATTAGGAAATTTTGGATCTAAAAATCCTGGAGGTTGATCAACATATACCTCTTCTTCCAATTCTCCATTGAGAAAAGCCTTTTCACATCCATTTAAAAGACTTTAAACTTTTTGTGAGCACCATAAGCCAAAAAGATTCTTATGGTTTCCAATCTAGCAATTGAAGCAAATGTTTCATCATAGTCAATACCCTCTTATTAAGAGTAACCTTTAGCAACCAGCCTTGCTTTGTTTCTTGTAATTATGTCATCACTGTCAGTTTTGTTTCTGAACACCCATTTTGTGCCAACAATGGATCTGTTCTTTGGTCTTGGCACTAGGATCCAGACTTTATTTCTTTCAAATTCATTTAACTCTTCCTGCATTGCTTGCATCCAGTCAGCATCTTGAAGAGCTTCTTCCACTTTCTTTGGTTCAGGCTGAGATAGAAAGGAATGATAGATACATTCATTTGATGTTGCAGTTCTAGTTTTGACACCTACTTCAGGATCTCCAATTATTAAGTTAGGTGTATGTGCTTTAATCCACTTCCTTGCATATGGAAGTTGTTCTTAAAAGGTATATGTCCTAAGTCCAATCATGCATTAGGATTTAGGAATAACTTTTTATGTAATCTGTTTTGATTTCATTAATATTAATAAAAGACTTGTTTTGTTTTTATTACGGGCTCTATCTATTTAAGTGTTTAAATAAGATATACCATAGTTTAGAGTAAAGCTTTTTATGGATTATGATGAGATCATAATAGTGAGACCTAAAAGATGATAACTCTAAACTTAAATAGTTCCTGATCATAGGATTACTAACTGGTAATTAATAATCCACAAAGATCGGTACATACTATGCTTGCTTCATTATGAAGGATGTCTGTTCTCATAGACATTTATGTGGTGACACTATAACTAGTATGTAGGTGCTTATTATAGAATAAGTTCACTGAACATGACTCGCACAGCTAAACAACTGATGGAGTTCACTCACGTGTCAGCAGTTGTTCACATAGTGATAGTTGTACAAGTATCCTTAGACTTGAGGTCATCATAGTCATCTTGTGTACACTAAACTATGCTTTGGTTTAGTTCTTAGTCTCCAGGGAGAATTATTAGGGCTCTACTGGGTATAGGAATTTGTACACGAAGATAGTGTATGATCAATAAAGGATCTACCCCTTCCAGTGAAGGAAGCGAATGTTCAAGGCTGATCCACTTATGCTAGTTCAGGTGTCTCTGGCCAGAGTAAATGAAATTAGAAAGGAGTTTCTGATTTGCATAGAACTAAGCATAGTAAATGGTAAGAAAGTGATTAAATTAGATAGGCTTGACATGAGATCCATGCCTTGTATTTAATCGGGACATTGTAGGGTAGAAGGAGTTTATTGTACGGTAACTATCCACTGAATAGGTTCTCGGTATTCTAAGCAGTGAATTCGTATTATCCGGATAGTCGCGATATGCTGAGAAGTATCCCTCACGATGTAAAATAAATGTGATTAATTAATTAATCATATTTAATAAATTAGAGAATTTATATAAATAATGATAAAATAGTTTTATTATTATTTATTTCTACTACCGACTTAATATTGAACCTACAAGGTCACACCATAAAAAGAGAATGATTTAATGGTGGAGGAATTAATTAATAATGGCTAATAATTATTTATTTGTGAAATAAATAATTAATTGGAAAATTTAATAATTGATTAAATGAGATTTAATTGATTATAAATTAATTAAGAAAAGTTCTTAATATTATTAATTAAAGGATTTAATTTTTTGAAATTAAATCAAGAGAGAGAATTATTTCTAAAGTGTTTAGAAAAAGGATTAATAATTAAAAGGTGTTTTAATTATTAATGAGAATATTAAATGGGATAATAATAATAATATTTATGGGAAAATTTCAGCTGAAAATTTTGCCTATAAATATACTATTATAAACCCTATTTTTATTCTAACCTGAACCCCAAAATTTTATAAAATCCAATTCTCTCCACCTCCTCCTCCTCCTTAACGTCGTTTTCTTGGTGGATACCGGTGGAGTGCTTCACGTTTGAGGAGCAGCTGCTAAGGATCTCCGATCGTTGTTCTTGGATCGCATATTAAAGGTTAGTAATCGATCCCTATGTTTTTACCACGATTTATATGCTTTTATTTGGATTTTATATATGTAAAAGTGTTTTACCATGCCTCCGCTGCGATTAAAATCCAACAATGGTATCAGAGCATAGGTTGTATGCATATAGATCTGTGGTAAAAATTTCAGAATTTTATGTGCTTGTATGAATTAATTATAATTTTTATAAGATATATCATGGATTAATTTTGTCTAATGAGAAATCGTTTCTCAGAATAATTTTGAATGTTGATCTGGGTTCTACAAGTATTGTAGATCGTCTGGGTATTTTTTTTCATAATTTTATGATGCATAGATTTTTTATTATGAATTTTTGAAGTTCTTACAATTAAATTCGTAATTAAATAAGCGTATATATATATATATTATTTGTTAGTATGTATATATATATCTGTACTGCTGCTATGTTGAATGCTGCTGCACGGAGAAAAAGCAAAGCAAGGAACAGAAGCTGTCAGGCACGCTGTTCGAGAAGAAGACAGATCAGGTGCGGCTGTTGCAGGCGCGTGTGGCGCACGCGCGCGGGGGGGGGGGTGTCGCGCATTCCGGGAATGCGTTACACCCTGTGGCGCATTCACGGAATGCGTTACACCTTTTAATGGCTTAAAAGGGCTGTAACTCATCACCGGAATGCGTAACAGGGCTTGTAACGCGTTCCTGTAATGCGTTACAGCCCGACTGTCCACATTAAATTTGATTTTCTAGGAGTTTCGTAACTCCGTTTTGGGCGTGCAATGTATCGTTGGATTTGTTTTTCCGAGACGGATCTAGTGGTGTGATCAAATTTTAGTTTATATAAAAGTTTTGAACTGTTTATATTTCCGAAAGTGTTTTAAAGTTGTTTTAACTGTTTTAATTGCTTTTAAATGCTTCATGTGATACATAGAGATGTATAATGCTTAGACCAATATGATAGATGATATAACATGCCTACCTTGATGTTTATTCATGTTGATATATGTGATATATGCTTAGTTTATCATGCGATGATAGATTTAGGTGAACTTAAATGAACATAAGGCGTTTGTTAGACAACCTAGTATAGTGAAATTGTTTCATAACCTTAATAATAATATTATGAATACAATCATGAGATTCTTGTGTTTATGAAACACGTAATTGAATATGAATTTTCGATATGAGAGAAAGGATGATTCTGTCAACAACAGATTTCTATCTGTAAGAAAGGGTTATTAAGTGACGCCTCTTGACAATGCTCCACCCGATCTGGGAATCATCTGATTATTGATTATTGATTTGAAATATTTAATTTAAAAGGAAGAATCTCTTTATAATATGATTATGATTGTAACGTAATATAATCCCTCTAAAATTAAATAATATCAAGTAGTAATTGGCCAATGACACAACGGGCTTATGTCGGTCATAGCCTTCCAACATGATAGAAAAGTAGTTCTTATTTTTAAATCATTGTCATTTCGTGCCACAGCTGAGGGCTTTGATTTCAAAATAAGAAATACTTGTCTATTACATAGAGATGTGTACATTGAATAAGAATCTAAAGGTCGTTACGTGCCACAGCCGTGGGCCTTTGGGGACTGATTCAATAGTACGGAATGTTGGGTTAGACTTGACTTAGAATATTGAGTTTGTCGTGCCACAGCCGTGACTCAATTATTCAAGAGGCTAAAGTTTGATAAGGGAATAACATTAGATGTAATTGACAAGAGTTGTCTGCCTATTGAACATTACATGGCGTTTCGTGCCACAGCCGGGGTTGTGTAATGGAATGTAGGATCCCTATTCCCACTAGCATTATGAATGCTTAATTTTTCACGTAGGGGGTTGAATAAATTAGGTAAACTAGTGGGAGCCACTTATGAATAAAGACCCGATTCATATAGTGTTTTTGAAATGAAATCGAATATTTGCTAAGTGTTGTTATGTGTTTATCATTTACAAATTTACTTTGTACGTTATGTCTTCTACACTATCACTCAGGAGCATACTAGATGCTCACAAGTTGACTGGTCCTAATTATGCTGACTGGCTTCGAAACTTGAGAATTGTTCTCAGGATTGAGAAGCTGGAATATGTGATTGACTCACCTAAGCCTACTGAACCTGCTAGTGATGCACATGATGATGAACATGTTGTGTATCGTAAGTGGATAGATGATGCAAATGTTGCTCAATGCATCATGCTAGCTTCCATGAACATTGAGCTACAGAAGCAACATGAGCATATGGATGCTCACACTATCCTCATGCAACTACAAGAGTTGTATGATGTGGCAGGGAGGACAACTCGATATGAGATATCAAAGGAGTTGTTCGGTTGTAGGATGTCTGAGGGATCATCTGTGAATGACCATGTACTTAAGATGATCAATTTGATTGAACGTCTTGGACAACTTGGTTTTGCCATGGATGGGGACCTGAGCCAAGACTTGGTCTTGCAATCGCTTCCGAGTTCGTTCTCGCAGTTTGTTGTGAACTTTCACATGAATAAGTTGGATGTCAGCCTGCTTGAACTCCACAACATGTTGAAGACTGCGGAATCAAATTTTCCCCCTAAGAAGAGTTATGTTCTTCTAATTGGTGAAGGTTCTAATCCTAAGAAAAGGAAGAGGAACCCTTCCAAGAAGAAGAAAGTAGGTGAGAAAATGACGGTTCCACCAAAAGCTGAAGACCCCAAGAGCAAAGTTGTTTGCTTTCACTGTAACAAGGTGGGGCACTGGAAGAGGAACTACAAGGTTTACCTTGCAAAATTGAAGAAGAAGAAGGGTAGTGAGACTGCCGCTTCTGATTCAGGTATGTTCATGATAGAAGTGAATATGTCATTAAATCAAATTTCTACTTGTGTATTAGATACCGCCTGTGGTCCTCATATCTGCAATTTGTTGCAGGGACCAAGGAGAAGTAGGACTCTTGAGGAAGAGGAGGTGATTCTACTGATGGAAATGGAGCAAGAGTTGCTGCTGAAGATGTAGAATCATTTTTATGGACATGGTACTTTAAATAATGGTCTGTATGTATATGACATAGAGCATGATTTACTTCAGATTGAACAAACTAATAAAAGAAAAGGGATGATGAAAATCTCACTTTATTGCAGCACTGCAGTCTCCATTTAGTAGACATGGAGAGAGGGCTGCAGATTTGCTAGGATTGGTATACACAAATGTATGTGGACCAATGTCTACGCAAGCCATGGGTGGATTTTCATACTTCATTACTTTCATAGATGATAGATCTGGATTCGGATATGTGTTTGATGAAACATAAGTCTGAGGCCTTTAAAAAGTTCAAAGAATATAAGTATGAAGTGGAGAAACAACCAAAGATAATATTATAACTCTTCGATCAGATCGAGGTGGTGAATAATTTAATGGAGTATTTCTAGATTATCTCAAAGTAGATGGTATAGTCTCCCAGTGGACTCCTCCAGATTGGTATCTGAAAGGAGAAATTGAACTTTGTTAGACATAGTTCGGTCCATGATGAGCTATGCAAATCTTCCAGTATTCCTATGGGGTTATGCATTGGAAACCTCAGCATATTTACTGAATAAGGTGCTTTCCAAATCTGTTCCTCAAACTCCGTATGAGATATGGAAAGAAAGGAAACCGAGTCTTAAACACGTTAAGATTTGGGGATGTCCAGCTTATGTCAAGAAAGTTGACCCAGATAAGCTGGAATATCGATCCGTAAAATGTAGTTTTGTGGGATATCCTAAAGAGACTTTAGGGTATTACTTTTACACCGATCATCGGGTCTTTTTCTCCAGACATGCTACCTTCTTTGAAAAGGAGTTTATCCTTGAAGGAAACAGTGGGAGCAAAATTGAACTTGATGAAGTTCAAGAAGCACAAACTACTACGGATCAAGTGGAAACACCTGTTCTGACTGAACAACCTTTTGTGGAACAGCCCATTCGTAGGTCAGGGAGAGTGTCTCGCCAACCTGAGAGGTAATATGGCCTTGTCATTGAAAATGACAATGAGTTGTCGATCATTGATGATGACGACCCTGTGACCTATAATGAGGCTATGAGTAGTGTTGACTCAGAGAAATGGCATAGTGCCATGAAATTCGAAATGAAATCTATGTATACGGGATACAAAAGAATGATTAGAGCAGATGGCCAGGTGGAGACCTTTAAGGCCAGGCTTGTGGAAAAAGAATTCAAACAAAGGCAATGGATTGACTTTGATGAAACCTTTTACCTGTAGCCCTGTTATAATCAGTTCGGATTTTGCTTGTGATTGCTGCTTACTACGACTATGAGATCTATCAAATGGCCAGATGGTTTTCTTTCCAAGGGAAATGTAAACCTAGTGTGTAAGCTGTTGCGAACCATATGTGGTTTAAAGCAAGCTTCTCGTAGATGGAACATCCGTTTTGATGAGATAATCAAAGAGTTTGGTTTTATCAAAAACGTAGATGAACCATGTGTCTACAAAAGGGTTAGTGGGAGCGCGGTAATATTTCTTGTATTGTATTGAAATAGAGTTGACACACATAACAACATAGCAGACCCACTCACAAAGCTACTTTATGAAAGTCACTTTGATCGTCATAAAGACAAGATGGGTATTAGATACCAGAGTGATTGGCTTTAGTACAAATGGGAGATTGAAAGGTATATGTCCTAAGTCCAATCATGCATTAGGATTTAGGAATAACTTTTTATGTAATCTGTTTTGATTTCATTGATATTAATAAAAGACTTGTTTTGTTTTTATTACGGGCTCTATCTATTTAAGTGTTTAAATAAGATATACCATAGTTTAGAGTAAAGCTTTTAATGGATTATGATGAGATCATAATAGTGAGACCTAAAAGATGATAACTCTAAACTTAAATAGTTCCTGATCATAGGATTACTAACTGGTAATTAATAATCCGCAAAGATCGGTACATACTATGCTTGCTTCATTATGAAGGATGTCTGTTCTCATAGACATTTGTGTGGTGACACTATAGCTAGTATGTAGGTGCTTATTATAGAATAAGTTCACTGAACATGACTCGCACAGCTAAACAACTGATGGAGTTCACTCACGTGTCAGCAGTTGTTCACATAGTGATAGTTGTACAAGTATCCTTAGACTTGAGGTCATCATAGTAATCTTGTGTAGACTAAACTATGATTTGGTTTAGTTCTTAGTCTCCAGGGACAATTATTAGGGCTCTACTGGGTATAGGAATTTGTACACGAAGATAGTGTATGATCAATAAAGGATCTACCCCTTCCAGTGAAGGAAGCGAATGTTCAAGGCTGATCCACTTATGCTAGTTCAGGAATCTCTGGCCAGAGTAAATGAAATTAGAAAGGAGTTTCTGATTTGCATAGAACTACGCATAGTAAATGGTAAGCAAGTGATTAAATTAGATAGGCTTGACACGAGATCCATGCCTTGTATTTAATCGGGACATTGTAGGGTAGAAGGAGTTTATTGTACGGTAACTATTCACTGAATAGGTTCTTGGTATTCTAAGCAGTGAATTCGTATTATCCGGATAGTCGCGATATGCTGAGAAGTATCCCTCACGATGTAGAATAAATGTGATTAATTAATTAATCATATTTAATAAATTAGAGAATTTATATAAATAATGATAAAATAGTTTTATTATTATTTATTTCTACTACCGGCTTAATATTGAACCTACAGGGTCACACCATAAAAAGAGAATAATTTAATGGTGGAGGAATTAATTAATAATGGCTAATAATTATTTATTTCTGAAATAAATAATTAATTGGCAAATGTAATAATTGATTAAATGAGATTTAATTGATTATAAATTAATTAAGAAAAGTTCTTAATATTATTAATTAAAGATTTTAATTTTTGGAAATTAAATCAAGAGAGAGAATTATTTCTAAAGTGTTTAGAAAAAGGATTAATAATTAAAAGGTGTTTTAATTATTAATGAGAATATTAAATGGGATAATAATAATAATATTTATGGGAAAATTTTAGCTAAAAATTTTGCCTATAAATATACTATTATAAACCCTATTTTCATTCTAACCTGAACCCCAAAATTTTATAAAACCCAATTCTCTCCACCTCCTCCTCCTCCTTAACATCGTTTTCTTGGTGGATACCGGTGGAGTGCTTCACGTTTGAGGAGCAGCTGCTAAGGATCTCCGATCGTTGCTCTTGGATCACATATTAAAGGTTAGTAATCGATCCCTATGTTTTTACCATGATTTATATGCTTTTATTTGGATTTTATATATGTAAAAGTGTTTTACCACGCCTCCGCTGCAATTAAAATCCAACAGTTCTCTAGAACTGGATCCTCCCTTATGATCCATGCTGTCTCCATCAGCATTTTCTGATGCTCCCCCTATAGTTATGCTCTCTGAGACTTCAGAATTTGAGTTGGATCCTTCAGGATTTGAAGAATCAGAGTTTCCAGAATTATCAGAATTTGGCTCATCAGAACTTGATGAATCAGATTTTGAAGAGCCAGTGACAGGTTCTGATGCTTCTTGAGAGTCTTGAGTTGTGGTAGGATCTCCAACTTGCTCCCCCTGAACAGGTGCATTTTCTCTTAGAGTAGTTACCACAGTTTCAATTACATCAGAATTTAACCCGTCAAAACTTACAGGATCGGGATTTATGCCATCAGAATTTACAGAATCAGAATTTAAATCTTTATTTTCAAATCTCAGCTGATCCTGATCATTGAAATCTTCAAGTCCAGTAATCTTTTTATCATCAAAAGATACATTGATAGATTCCATGAAAACCCTTGCTCTTAAATTGTAGACTCTGAAGGCTTTTGTGGAAAGTGGATATCCAACAAAAATTCCTTCATCATCTTTTAGATCAAATTTTGACAGCTGTTCAGGATGAGTCTTAAGAACAAAACACTTACATCAAAATACATGAAAGTATTTCAGATTTGGCTTCTTTTTCTTCACCATCTCATATGGTGTTTTTCCAGGCTTGTTTATGAGTGTAGCATTCTGTGTAAAAAAGCAGTTTGTACAGCTTCAGCCCAAAAGTAGGTTGGCAGCTTTGCTTCATCAAGCATAGTCCGTGCAGCTTCAATAAGAGTCATGTTCTTTCTTTCTACAACTCCATTTTGCTGCGGAGTTCCAGGTGCAGAAAATTCCTACTTAATTTCATGCTCTTTGCAGAACTTTTCCATGATTGAATTCTTGAACTCAGTGCCATTATCACTTCTTATTATTTTAACAGAATCTTTAACCAATTTATCCAGCTGTCTGAAATGATCAGTTAGAGTAGATGTAATTTCATTCTTCTTGTGCAAGAAATACACCCAAGTGTATCTTGTGAACTCATCCACTATAACCATAGCATATTTCTTCTTTACAATGGACATGACATTGACTGGACCAAATAGATCAACATGCAGTAAGTGATAAGGCTCGAGAATTGAGGATTCAGTTTTTCTCTTGAATGTAGATTTTCTTTGTTTTGCCTTTTGACATGAATCACAAAGGCCATCAGGAGCAAATACTGATTTTGGCAGTCCTCTCACAAGATCTTTCTTTACTAGCTCATTTATGTTGTTAAAATTAAATGAGAGAGTCTCTTGTGCCAATTCCAGCTTTCTTCAATTGATGCTCTACTCAACAGACAGATTGCAGAACCATCAGAGTTTGTTGAAAGTATGGCTTCATATATGTTACCATACCTGTAACCTTTCAGAACTACTTCGCCTGTAAAATTACTTACAACTTCACAGTGTTCTTCAAAGAAATCCACATGATAACCTATGTCACAGATTTGACTCGCACTTAGCAGATTGTGTTTAAGTCCTGAGACAAGAGCTACCGTTTCAATGATGATATTCCCAAGATTTATATTGCCATATCCCAGAGTTTTTCCCATATTGTCATCTCCATAAGAAACTCCTGGGCCAGCTTTCTCCACAAAGTCTGATAGTAGGGCTTTATTTTCCAGTCATATATCCTGAACATCCACTGTCCAGAACTAGAATGTTGTTCATGTTGCCCTGCAATCACAAAGACCACTATTGGTTAGTTTTAAGGACCCATACTTGCTTAGATCCTTTGGCCTTTTTAAGTTTGTTAGCATTTGCAGCGGATTTAATTTCAGAGTTTATCCTAACATGCTATTTATCAGACTTTATATCAGACTTTGCATCAGAATTTACACTAGAAGGAATTACACTAACTTTCTTCAAAGAAGGTTTTATTTGATAATAATCATAGTACAAACTATGGTATTCCTTACAAGTATAAATGGAATGCCATAAACTACCACAATGAAAACAAGGATTTTATGGTTTAAACCTAAAAGACTGACTCTTAACTCCTGATTTAGGAGGTAAAGAGTTTATATCTTTATTTTTACTTCAAAAAGAAGCAGGATGTTAGAGTTTCCACAATTGTAACATTTCTTTCTAGGAGCATTAGGAATGGGCATATAATTATTGCTTTTATTCACACCTTCCTTTCCATTCCTATTTTTCCTAGCTTCCTTTACCTTGTTCACATATCTAATCTCTTTCAGCTTATGCTTAAGCTGCTTCTTTGTCATTAAGCCTATGTTTACTTCAACTGGTTTATCCTGTTTTAATTTGTCAGAAGTTGACTTTTCTTTTAATTCTGTCTTAGAATGTTTCATCTTTTCAGAATCTGACATAACAGTTTTTGCTGCAAATTTAACAGGATTTGCCTTTGGCTTAGCAGTCTGTTTAACAATAATTGGCTCAATTTGCACAGTTCCTTTCTCACATTTATCATCCCCATAACCTAAGCCCTCTTTCCAGTTTCCACTACTTAGTATATTCTGAGTTGTTCTGCCAGAGTTAGTCCAAGTTCTGATGATCTATCTTTCCTTTTCTAAATCAGTTTTTGGAGATTCATTCAATTTTAGCACTTCATCTCTAACATACAAAGCCTCATCTCTTTCTTTCTTAGTTTGATAAAGAAAAACTAACTCCTTTTCTAAATAGTCATTTTTGTTTTTAAGAGCAAGACTTTCAAATGTTAATCTTTCACATGTTAAAGTCTGATCTCTGAAACTAATGAACATGGTTTTAAGGTATAATCTCAACTCAGTAATATCATCAGTATGAAAAGCAAAGGTTGTTTGAGGTACCTTCAATTCAGCAGTGTCAGTACTGCTATCAGCATTTGCCATCAAGGTATAGTTCACCTCATCTTCAGAATCTGAAGTGTCTGTCCAGCTTTTCTTTTTTTGTGACAAGTGCCCTGCCTTTAACACTTTTTCCTTTCTTGGAGTGAGGAGATTTGTGGCCTCTTTCTCCACAATTATAGCATTTGACATTTGAGTTGTCTCCTCTATCAGACTTTCCTCCTTTGCCTTCAGACTTTCTGAACCCTTTCTTATCAGAACTTCCACCTTTCTTAGAAAACTTCTTGCCCTTTTTGAATTTCTTGTAGGCTATCTTTGTGATACCCTTCACCATAAGAGCACACAGTTGCATCATCTCTGCATCAACATCAACTTCAGATAAACTTTCAGTTTCTAAATCATCATTATCAGAATATGATGACTCTGAATCAGACTTTATGATGAGAGCCTTTCCTTTTCTCTTCTTTGAGACAACAACTTTAGGAGACTCTTCCTCAGCTTTAAGAGAAACTGTCCTTGACTTTCTTCCATACCTCTTGCTCCTTTGATCCATCTCAAGTTCATAAGTCTTGAGCATACCATAAATTTCATCAAGAGTAGTTTCAGTAAGGTCATAGTTGTCTCTTATGGTAGTAGACTTCAAATCCCAATTTTCAGGAAGAGCTAAAAGGAATTATAGATTTGAATCTTCAAGATCATATTCCTTGTCCACCAGTGACAGATCATTCAAGAGTTTGACAAACCTACCTATAAATCAGTTAATGACTCATCAGCTTTTGAGTCAAAGTGCTCATACTCTTGAGTGAGTATAGTCATCCTGTTCTTTTTTATTGCATCAGTTCCCTGGCATCTTGTCTCCAAAGCATCCCATATCTCCTTTGCGGTCTTGCATCCAATTACCCTGTTTGACATGACATTATCAATTGCACTATGCAGCAAATGCCTTACCCTTGCATCCTTGGCAATAGATGAGATATCTTCAGGTATGTATTCACCTCTCTCCTTTGGTATGGTCTTTGCTGGTTGATCAGCAACTGCAACAGAGAGCTTGGTAGGCTTATATGGTCCTTTATTAATTCTGTCAAGGTACTCTGGATCTATAGCTTCCAGAAACATAGCCATCTTCACTTTCCATATAGGATACTAAGATGCTCTCAGTATGGGAACCCTAATAGTCTCATATCAACTGTGAGTTTGAGTGTTTTGAGTTTCTTGAGTTTTGGTGGGCTTAGTTGGAGTTTCTGTTTCTTCAAACATGATTGATTGTTTGGATCTTTATAGTATGTGTGTTAACAGAAAAGCTCCGATACCACTTGTTAGGTCACACAACACTATAGAACGGGGTTGAATATAGTGTTTATACAATCAAATTGATTTCAACACAAGTATGTAACAAAGATCAAGTATATTCAAATAAACTCTATTACAATAGAACTGTTGTTCTCTCTCAGTGATGAACAATATCACTAAGAGCTACTAGGTTACAATGTTTAATCTTCTCGATAATGATAACACTTATAGTGTAAACCCTAAGTTATGTTTATATAGTACACAGTTACAAGATATCTTCTAATTGATATGGTATATAATTCTGTCTCCTAAAATATATCAATCATATATCTTCTACAAGTCTTCTAGTCCTCTTACTCTTCATGCATATCTTCTTTTGTTTTAGTCCAGATCTTCTCCTGTAAATCAGCCGCATTCCTTATCTGAAGTCTTCCCGCACATAAGTCTTGATATATATCTTCTGACACCTTAAGTTCTGATATTAAGTTCTGACTTCAGTAAGTTCTGATTTCCAGTAAGTCCTGATAAGTCTTGTTTTTAAGTTTTGAAAAACTAAACACAAATCAGATTAGATATGACATCTCAAATATATCTAACATATGCCATTTGCACCTAATCCTTATTATGCTGCATTTAGTATGACTCAAATGCCATTTAGCAAGCCTTACTAGAATAACATGTTTGCAAATAGCATGCCTTTTCATGTAAACCAAAATGTGCATGATAATTATGTTTCAATGACTGGTTTCAAAGGTCCAACTCAAATGACTAAGAATGAATCAGAGATCCCTAAGTCAAATGAGATCAAACCTAAGAAACTAAAGAAAAAGGCTAACAAGCCAGGACCCAAGGAAACTTGGATACCAAAATTAACTTGATTTGGTTTTGATATGTGCAGGGAAACAGAAAAAATCTTTGGTATCTAGACAGTGGTTGCTCAAGGCACATTACTGGAGATTCTACCCTGCTCACTGAGTTCAAGGAAAGAGATGGCCCAAGTGTTACTTTTGGAGATGATAGCAAGGGTTAGACTGTGGGATATGGCTGATTTCTAAGGATAATATCATCATTGAAGAGGTTGCTCTAGTGGATGGACTCAAACATAATCTGTTGAGTATCAGCCAACTTTGTGATAAGGGAAACTCAGTCACTTTCAATTCTGAAGCATGTGTTGTGACCAACAAAAAAAGCAACAAAGTTGTTCTCACTGGAGTGAGAAAGGGGAATATGTACCTAGCTGATTTCAACTCATCAAGTGCAGAATCAATAATTTGTCTTCTCAGTAAAGCAAGTCAAGATGAAAGTTGGCTATGGCACAAGAAGTTGTCTCATCTAAACTTCAAGACCATGAATGAGCTAGTCAAGAAAGAATTGGTTAGAGGTATTCCTCAAGTGGAGTTTACTAAAGATGGATTGTGTGATGTCTGCTAGAAAGTAAAGCAGATTAAAGCATCATTCAGAAAGAAGCTTGATTCAATAATTGAAGAACATTTGCAACTGTTACACATGGATTTGTTTGGACCATTCAATGTGTTGTGCATCTCTAGGAAGAGATATTGCTTAATAATGTTGGATGATTTTTCAAAGTTCTCTGCGACATATTTTCTAAATTCAAAAGATGAGGCTAGTGAAATCATCATCAATCACATAAGGCAAGTAAACAATCATCCTAACTTCAAGGTTAGAAGAATTAGGAGTGATAATAGAACTGAGTTCAAGAATTCTGTGATGAGATCATTTTGTGAAGAGAATGGGATTATGCATGAGTTTTTTGCAGATAGAACTCCACAAAAAAATGGAGTGGTGGAAAGGAAAAACAGACCTCTTATTGAAGCTGCAAGGACAATGCTTGAAGAATCAAAGTTACCAGCATATTTTTGGGCTGAAGCTTCTTTTCATAGTTTGAACATCTTTATCTTCAGCAAGAATATCATCAGTAACTTGAACTATTTTATACACTGGCTTTATCAGAATTTGAGGAATTTTCATCTCTAGTGGCTTGATTGGTTCATCAACTTTTCCTTTCCCTTTGTATTTGGGATCAATCTCAGATTGTGATCTTGTTTTGGGATTTGATGCCTCAGTATTTGACTTCTCCTTGATCACAATGCCTTTTTCCTTAGGCCTTGGAGGTTTCTTTGCAACAGAAACTTTTGGCTTTAGATTTTTATTTTCAGCTTTAAATCTAGCTTCTTCCTCCTTGAGATTTTCCAAATCCATTCCTAGATTATGTTTCAAAAACAATCTTCTAGCAATTTCCTCATCAAGTGTCTGAATCTTGGGATCCTTGTAGTAGACAATAGTCTGCTTTCCCTTGAGCTTCAGAGTTTGCATGAACTTTTGAGAATCTTGATTTCCACCTTATATCAGAACATCAGGCTTTGTCATCAAATTTTGCTTATCAGAACTTGATATCAGATTTTGAGTTTGAGTACTTGCTATCAGATTTTGAGTTTGAGCAGCTTCAGAACTTGTCTTCTTTTGAATAGAAGATCTGCTTGCATCAGTAATTAGTTTCCTTGAAGAAACCTTGCTGCTTTGCCCTTTACTTTGAACTTGACCTTTACCCTTGCTAGGGTTTCCCTGGTCATCAGCTTCATCATCTTTCTTCTTCAGTATTTGATCATTTGAGCATTTGGACATAACTATCTTCTCCCCCTTTTTGTCATCATCTGATAGTAGGAGTGAGAGAAGAAGTTCCACTGAAGATTGAATATCATTCAATTGATCCTGTTGAGAAGCTTGATTAGTTAAGACCTCAGAGATTTGGGCCTGTTGCTTCTTGAGCTTTCTCAATTGCTTCTACTTTCTCAAGTGTAACTCAGGATATGTCGTTTCAAATTCAATATTTGTTTGTCAAATCAACACAAATTATTAGTAACCATAGTTTTAATCAAAACATTCATCAAGAAATATAGTTCAAATAGATGAAGTAAAAATTAACAGGCTTTAAAGAATATTAGAGAGCGAGAGAAAAAGAATAAGAGAGATTAAGAATAGAAAAGTAGGTAAAAGATTAGAAAATCTTTTAACTCCCATATATATACTTTCTCCACTCAACAGTCCTTTTTAGTAGTAAAACTGACACTTGTACACCTGTCAGCCAGTAAGTAGTTAAAGCAGAGTTAGTGGGCACGAGAAATAAGCAATAATTAACGTGCACATGCAGTTTTTCAAGACAAACACGTTTACCACTAACCCAAATGATTATGACTGTTTTTATCTCGCCTAAGTATATTTTGATTAAATATCACCGTTATAGTATTTACCACAAATAAGTCAAGCAACGAATAATGCCACGTAAGCATCAGAGTTTATATCTGGATTTAATATCATAACTTGACTATTATCATATTCTAACAGTCATCTGAACATGGATTCTTAAACTCAAAAGTGAATGTTTGTATTTGTGATTCTTCATACGAATACTGACTTGTTTCTTCAGAGTTTAATCATAAGAACTTCCATCAGAACTTGTCCTAAGAATTTATGCAAATGACACTTAACTGTTTGTCAAAAACAACTTAATCACCACAATAATTTTCATCATTCATATGGAGTGATAGTGTGTACATTAGCAAAATATCAGATAAAGAGTAAAGTCTGATGAACTTCAGTACATCTTAGAAATAAGGCATAACTAAGAAAGGTGCTTAAAATCTGTAATTAATAATGAAGTCTACTATAGGATAAATTTATGCATGAGTCCACCTCAACTGTTTGTGCTCATTTTATGCATCTTTTAGAATTCTTTTTCACAGTGGCTTCTCAGTGTAAATGAGTCACAACTGCTATCAGAATTTATGCTATTGTCAGAGTATTTCTCCAGTAATCAGAGAATGTGAAAAGTCACCAAGAAAAAATTATTTGCTTTTCTAATGCATATTACTTAATACCAGCAATGCACTTGGGTCTTCCCTTCCACATATTTACTCTAGATCTCAAAGGAGTACCTGACTTTAATTTTTCTTTTCTTTTTTTTTTCTTTTGATAAGTGAGGTTTATCAAGCATGTGGTTCATTCTTAAGATTTACTGACATCAAAATTTGACAGATAAGAAGCAAGAATCTAGTTTATGACTTAGTAATAAGATACACAAAGTAAATTTGACTAAGATCCAAATCAGAATTGGCTTGTGTTAATGAATTTCCACATAAACAACTAATTCAAACATGGGATTTCAAGTATGTTAAAGACTACTAGGTCAGCATCTAGCACAGTAATCCTCATTGGATTGAATAGTCACAGAACATTCAAATCACTATCAGAGTATAAAGATCCACTTCATATAACAATCAGCATTTAACGAATTTCAATTTAAACACAGATTACATGAAGAGAAGACAATCTGTAAATATTGATCATATAGTCTGATGCATGAGAACAAAAACTAAGCAGATTTAGAGAAAGAACCTGAAACCATTCCAAGTTCATTTACCAGTCTAGTAAAAGTAGCTTCACATAGTGATTTTGTAAAGATATCTGATAACTGTTGATCTGTTGGAATAAAACGCAATTCCACTGTACCTTTCATCACATGTTCCCTTATGAAATGGTACATAATGCTGATGTGCTTTGTCATTGAGTGTTGAAATGGATTACCTATCATAGCAATAGCACTTTGATTATCACAGTAAATAGGTATTTTAGAGAATTCTAACCCATAATCCAGTAACTGATTCTTCATCCAAAGAATCTGTGCACAATAGCTTCCTACAGCAACATATTGTGCTTCTGCAGTTGATGTGGAAAATGATTTCTGCTTCTTGCTAAACCAAGAAACCAATCTGCCTCCAAGAAATTGGCAGCTTCCACTAGTGCTTTTCCTGTCTATTTTGTATCCTGCAAAATCTGCATCTGAGTAACCTATTAGCTTAAAATCTGATTCTCTAGGATACCACAATCCTAGATCAGCTGTACCCTTGAGGTACTTGAAAATTCTTTTCACATCTATTAGATGAGGTTCTCTTAGATCAGCCTGAAATCTTATACAAAGACAGGTAGCATACATGATATCTGGTCTACTAGCAGTTAAATAGAGTAAAGAGCCAATCATACCTCTGTAGTTAGTAATATCTACTGGTGCTCCAGTATCTTTATCTAACTTGGTTACAGTGGCCATGGGAGTGGATGCAGTTGAACTGTCTTGCATTCCAAATTTCTTGAGTAAATTTCTGGTGTACTTAGATTGACAGATAAAAGTACCTTCTTCATTTTGCTTGACATGAAGTCCCAGAAAAATAACTAAGTTCTCCCATCGTACTCATTTGATATCTTGACTGTATTATCTTTGCAAAACTTTTACAGGGTTTAGCATTTGTAGAACCAAATATGATATCATCAACATATATTTGTACCAAAAGTAAGTCCTTTCCATGGTTGAGGTAGAACAGTGTTTATCAATTGTACCTTTGTGAAATCCACTTTCCCGAAAGAATTGAGCTAAAGTCTCATACCATGCTCTTGGAGCTTGCTTAAAGCCATAAAGTGCTTTATCAAGCCTGTAGACATAATTTGGAAATTTTGAATCTACAAAGTCTGGAGGTTGTTCAACATATACCTCCTCTTCCAATTCTCCATTGAGAAAAGCACTTTTTACATCCATTTGAAAGACTTTAAACTTTTTGTGAGCTGCATAACCCAAAAAGATTCTTACAGCTTCCAATTTAGCAACTGTTGCAAATGTTTCATCATAATCAATACCCTCATGTTGAGAGTAGCCTTTAGCAACCATCCTTGCCTTGTTCCTTGTAATTATGCCATCACTGTCAGTTTTGTTTCTAAACACCCATTTTATGCCAACAACTGATCTGTTCTTTGGTCTTGGTACTAGGGTCCAGACTTCATTCCTTTCAAATTCATTTAACTCTTCCTGTATCGCTTGTACCCAATCAGCATCTTGAAGAGCTTCTTCCACTATCTTTGGTTCAGTCTGAGATAAAAAAGAATGATAAAGACATTCATTTGATGTTGCAGTTCTAGTTCTGACACCTGCTTCAGGATCTCCAATTATCAAGTCAAGTGTATGTGATTTAGTCCACTTCCTTATAGATGGAAGTTGTTCTCTACAACTGGATCCTCCCTCATGATCCATGTTGTCTCCATCATTATTTTCTGATGCTCCCCCTGTAGTTATGCTCTCTGACACTTCAGTATTTGAGTTGGATCCATCAGGATTTGAAGTATCAGAGTTTCCAAAATTATCAGTACTTGCACATCAGAACTTGATGAATCAGAACTTGAAGAGCTAGTGACAGATTCTGATGCTTTTTGAGAGTCTTGATTTGTGGTAGAATCTTCATCTTGCTCCCCCTGGGCAGGAGCATTTTCCTTTGGAGTTGTTACCACAGTTTCAATTACATCAGAACTTAACCCGTCAGAACTTACAGGATCAGAATTTACAGAATCAGAATATAAATCTTCATTTTCAAATCTCAGCTGATCATGAATATTGAAATCTTCAAGTCTAGTAATCTTCTTATCATCAAAAGATACATTGATGGATTCCATGACAACCCTTATTCTTAGATTGTAGACTCTGAAGGCTGTTGTGGAAAGTGGATATCCAATAAAAATTCCTTCATCAGCTTTTAGATCAAATTTCAACAGTTGTTCAGGATGAGTCTTAAGAAAAAAACATTCACATCCAAATACATGAAAGTATTTCAGATTTGGCTTCTTTTTCTTCACCATCTCATATGGTGTTTTTCCATGCTTGTTTATGATTGTAGCATTCTGTGTAATATAAGCAGTCTGCACAGCTTTAGCCCAAAAGTAGGTTGGTAACTTTGCTTTATCAAGCATAGTTCGTGCAGCTTCAATGAGAGTCATGTTCTTTCTTTCTATAACTTCATTTTGTTATGGAGTTCCAGGTGAAGAAAATTACTGTTTAATTCCATGCTCATTATAGAACTCTTCCATGATTGAATTCTTGAACTCAGTTCCATTATCACTTCTTATAATTTTAACAGAATCTTTGACCAACTTATCCAGCTGTCTGACATGATCAGTTAGAGTAGATGCAGTTTCGTTCTTCTTGTGCAAGAAATACACCCAAGTGTACCTTGTGAACTCATCCACTATAACCATAGCATATTTCTTCTTTGCAATAGATATGACATTGACTGGACCAAATATATCAACATGCAGTAGGTGATAAGGCTCAAGAATTGAGGATTCAGTTTTGCTCTTGAATGAAAATTTTCTTTGTTTTTCCTTTTGACATGAATCACAAAGGCCATCAGGAGCAAATACTGATTTTGGTAGTCCTCTCACATGATCTTTCTTTAGTAGCTCATTTATGTTGTTGAAATTTAAATGAGAGAGTCTTTTATGCCAATTCCAGCTTTCTTCAATTGATGCTCTACTCAACAGACAGATTGCAGAACCATCAGAACTTGTTGAAAGTCTGGCTTTATAAATGTTACCACGCCTGTAACCTTTCAGAACCTCTTTTCCTGTAGAATTGCTTACCACTTCACAGTGTTCTTCAAAGACATCCACATGATAACCTCTGTCACAGATTTGACTTACACTCAGCAGATTGTGTTTAAGTCCTGAGACAAGAGCTACTGTTTCAATAATGATATTCCCAAGATTTATATTGTCATATCCCAGAGTTTTTCCCATGTTGCCATCTCCATAAGAAACTCCTGGGCCAGCTTTCTCCACAAAGTCTGATAGCAGGGCTTTATTTCCAGTCATATGTCCTGAACATCCACTGTCCAGCACTAGGATGTTTTTGTTGTTGCCCTGCAATCACAAAGACCACTATTGGTCAGTTTTACGGACCCGGACTTGCTTGGATCCGTTGGCCTTTTTAAGTTTGTTAGCATTTACAGCGGATTTAATTTCAGAGTTTATGCTAACATGCTGTTTATCAGAACTTATATCAGACTTTGCATCAGACTTTATACTAGAAGGAATTAAAGTAACTTTCTTCAAAGAAGGTTTTATTTGATAATAATCATAGTACAAACTATGATATTCCTTACAAGTATAAATGGAATGCCATAAACTACCACAATGAAAACAAGGATTTTGTGGCTTAAACCTAACAGATTGACTCTTAACTCCTGATCTAGGAGGTAAAAAGTTTATATCTTTATTCTTCCTGCAAAAAGAAGCAAGATGGTTAGAGTTTCCATAGTTATAACATTTCTTTCTAGGATGATTAGGAATAGGCATATAATTGTTGCTTTTGTTCACACCTTCACTTCCATTCCTATTTTTCCTAGCTTCCTTTACCTTGTTGACATTCCTAATCTCTTTCAGCTTATGCTTAAGCTGCTTCTTTGTCATTAAGCATGTGACGACTGAGAATTTTGCGACGTAATTAAGTCAATAGAGTATGTTTTATATGATGTGATTATATATATGTGACAAAGTGTTTATTAATTGTATTCTCCGTATATTAGAATATTGGAGCGTAAATAAAAACGTTCCAATTTAAAGAGTCAGCTTAGGAATTAAGCTGTGGTATCGGGCCGTCAAGCAGAACGGAACCCGTCCTAATAAGGATATAAGGAATATAAAATGTGAATTATGTGTGATTGAATGAAAGGAGTGTTTAAATAAAGTATTTCGTCCTAAGTGACGTGTCAATTGGTAATGATAATGAGAAGCGTAATCGAAACGCTGAGCGTCGGGCCGTCAGGCTGAACGTGACCCGGTACGCGTAGAAAAGGATAAAGATTAAAGGAAGACAAATTCTATTATCAGACCAGAGTCATTATGTGATCCTATATGTGTGATTGTCTATCTGTGTGCATGACTATATGCTCTATGACATTTTTATGAATTTAAAGGAATTATTTGATTTAGATAAAGGTTTATTTAACCTTCGCGCATTTTTATAAAATTAACTGACTAAGATAAAGCATGAGATTTGTTCTGTTATCTTCGTAATAATCCTGTAGACTTTCTAAAAATGATGGACGGATTTATTTGGTGATCGTTGCATTTTAAATTGATTTTTATGTGATAAAGTGTTATTACTAGCACAAACTTGTAAAAATCATATAAAATCAACCGTACGCTCAAAATCTTAATATGAGTAATGGTTGGAATGCTAATTTCGAGATCTAGGTGTTAAAGATTTTTATTCAAAACAAATTCATCTTTCCGAAAAAAGTATTTGCATATCAACTCTATTTTCTTTTAAGGATAAAAAGAGAATCAAAACACAGAATAACCTAATTACTATATTACCCTCCTTTGGTAATATAAAACCACCCCACCTCCTTCTCCTTTCTTTTGTTTTCCCGAGCCCCTCTCTTCTTTCTCTCTTTTTTTCTCGTTTCTTCCTCTCTCTCTCTCGGATTTTCTCTCTCTCGGTACACTCTCTCTCTTCACTCTCTCTCACTTGTTCTTCATTCATTTTCGGGTATAGAACCTTGATTGTATGAGAAATAGAGATATCTACTTGTATACATACATGCATGTAGCTATTTTAAAGTTCTTGAGAAAAATCAAAGTTGGGTTTGGTGGTTTTTGAGTTCGGTTTTCATGAAAACAAAAGGGTTTGTGTTTTTAGTGAGGATATATGTTTGCATGCGTGTATTAATTGTGAAAATGGGTGGTTGATGGTTGGAAACCCCCGAATGGGGGCACCACCGAGATGTCACCGCCACCGGTGATGAACTCCGGTGAACCGGTGGTGAGCAATGATGTTAAAAAATTGAGCTCTAGAATCTTTAAATCAAATATTTATGTTTGCATGTGGTATCTTGATAAAAAGGCCGAATGGTTTTGTAGATTACAAGTTGATAAATTGATTCTTGTTGGTTGTAATGTTAATTTAGTTTGATGTTAAGAGATTAGTACGATTAAAGATGCAAAATCTTAAAAGTTGGGTTGCATGTGTGTTTTCTTAGGGAAAGGCCGAATGGCCCTTACTATTTTTAGGAAATCATGTTGATTGTGTTAAAATGAATGAGTTGTTGATTTGATGTTTGATTATGGGTTGATTTGTGATTTAAGGATTAAGGAAATCATTTGCATGTGTTGTTTTTGAAAAACCCGAATGGGATCTTGGTTTTAAAAGATCAAAAATGATTTTTAGTAATGATCATGACTTGTTAATGGTCATTCTTGGAAATTAGTAAAGATTGGATGATAAAATTTCTTAATGTTTGCATGTACCAAAAAGGGCTATATTCTTTTGTGATTTAAGTATGTTAACTAAGATTCTATGATAATTGGACTTGTACATTTGTTTGGATGCAAAATTTGGGAATGCATGGTGAAGGTCTAGGTTCGACCTTGTGTTAATAAAAAGAAGAATTGATTCTTGTGACTTGATTTTGGTACAATTAAGGTTTAACTAGAAATTAATAAGATTGCATGTTGATTTAAAAGAGGAATTGTTAATGCATCTCTTGGTTTGATTGTGATTATGGTTAAGGCTGAATAGGCCAAAGAAATTTAAAGTCAAAAATCTGATTTTTGGTAAATGATAGAATGATTGAGTGTTTATGTGTGAAACCTTTGAATTTTTGCTTGTTGGATTGTGTTTTTGGTTTGAATTATGGATAAAAGAAAAAGGGAATTGAGTTAATTGAGGTTAAAAGCTATAAGTAATAACCGTGCATGTCATTGTGTGTTTGTACGAGTTATAAATATTTGATTTTGGAAAATAGTGAAGGTTTAGCGAGTATATGTAAAGTGATATAAGGTTATGAGTAAAGAATGTGCTATGTGTTGTGTGTATATAAGCTATACTCGTATAGTTCGAGTCAAAAGTATAGTTGAGCTATCGTAATTGAGTGATCGTTCCGGGAATAAGAGTTGAGAAACTGATTAAGGTTTTGGTTTTATTGTAGATTCGGAGTGTGAGGGCTTTCAGGCTAGGAAAGGAAAGGGTATACTAGGTGGCAGTAGTTCAACCTTCAGGAAAGCAAATTCAGGCAAGTAACTCTGATTACTTGTGTAAATGGTGATAAAGAGAATGTTGTTCATACCATGTAGAGTATTGAACTGTTTAATTGTGAAACCCTGATATTGATTTAAGATACCCTACCTTTGATCTTGTTAAACTATTATTGATAAGCTTACTGATTCAACCCTTTGATAACCTGTCCTTTCTGTTCAAGTTATTTATTAAGCCATGAATTGTATTGAATCCCTATAATTATCTTTGCGAACCCTATTTAATGATACCTTATTTCCTGATCACCCTATTGATCCCTAAACAGCTGTTGATCCTTCTAACTTAAGTACCTTGTTATCCTTGATACAGAATCCTTAAGAATTGTTCCTTGCTTATCTTTGAATCACTCCCTAAACTTTGTTTTTCTTAAAATCTGACTTAAGAATGAGTTTCGACTTGAAAGAGTCTGAATGATTTCATATTCTTGGTAACAATAAAATGGATTTTAGAAAACCTATTTGTTTATGTCCAACTCAAGGTTTTCCAAATGAATTCCTGATAGATTGGATTGGGACGTAAGAGGCTAGTGGGACTAGTCCAGTCATGGTAAGAGACTAGCGGGGCTAGTCTAACTTAAGGCTGAAATTATGCCGATTGGTACATTAAAGACCGGATGGAGGTCGGTACGGGATGATCACCCGTATTATAATGAAATGGAAAGATAAAGTGATCCAATCAAGGGTTCTAATTGATTATTTAAAAGGGAACTGGAACTTTTTGTTCAGTAAATTGATTCTTGAAAATGAAAATGGTTTATATTGTTTTACAAAAGAGTTGATTGTGTTAACATGGAGCTTAAAGCTCGAGAACCCTGATTTTAATCTGTTGATCATATGATTGATTCCATATATTGAAATTTTGTAGCTTTCCTCTTTCTGGAAAATTTATTCTGATCCTTTAATGATTTGTGATGAATGTTGGCTTTCATCCTACATTGAGCCTTGTTCCTTAAAAGCTCCATATTGTTCCTTCATAACCTTTCCTTAACCCAAAAGCTGGAAATCTGCCACCTAGAGCAAATAAAGTAGAATGCCCTGAGTTTGGTAAAGTATATTGTGATTTGATATCGTAGAATTGCTTTATAGTTACTTGCTGAGTTTTATACTCATATGTTTTGTTTTAATCTAACCATGCCAGTTAAGCAAGAAGATGGCCAGGCTTAGGCGCACTGCTCGTAAGAGCGTACCTGGTGGTCCCTACCGTGTTGAGGGCTTCTGGTTGCCAGAGCAGGTAGTGGTATTTTTAAGTGAGCACGCGCCTAGAAGGAAATCTGTAAAGATACAATGGGTTATCTGTCGGTTTCCATCCGGAATCGATATTGTTTATTTAATAATATTTTAGGATTGTAAGATATATTTTATGATTGGTAGTGGTAATCTTGTCTCATACTTTATCATGTTGATCCTGTTAGTAGTTAATCGGGGTTTATGCTTATTTAATTATTAGATCAAAGGTGTGTGAGTCCTCATTTCCTAACCCTGAGATTGAGGGCGTCACAAGTTGGTATCAGAGCTACAGGATCTAGTCCCTGAGACAAGTTAGGAATAAAAAGGGGTATTTTGGGTATATATCTATATCGCGAGAGAGTTCGTCTCATATAGAGTTGAGTTAGACTATTAGGTATAGTCTAAGAAAAGTGTGTATCATTTAGAGTGGAAACTAGAATTAGGGTGTGAGTTAGCTGGAAGCTTTATTTAACCCTAAAATTGTTTCTTGGTTGTTGTTTTGTGTTTTCTCCCAGGATCCTAGTAGTGGTAGTGACTCAGACTCAGAGATTAGTTTGACTAGTACCCCAGTGGACCCCATTCCACCCTCTCCAGAGGAGCCTGTGTATGTAAGTTCAGACCCAGAGGAGGACCCTTCTGAGAGTAGTGAGATCCCTTTGCACATTTCACCCTTGAGGCCAGATTCAGAGACCCCTGCCCCTGAGCCAGAGTCAGAGATGCCTAAGACTGTACCTGTCAGTGTTGGTGGCAAGTTAGCCCAGGATCGAGACTTTGTTTACTCCCGCATTCCTGAGTTGGGAGCTTTGGTGGATAGGCTAGAGAGAGTCTAGGCAGAGTGCTTCAGTTATGGATGATGAGTGGCGAGTTCGGGTGAAGATGGTGGAGCAGGTTGCCAGAAGGAGATTGGATGAGGGACCATCCACTAGTGATGCAGATGCTGAGGCCCGGAGGCCGTATAAGATCATTCGCTGGATGTTGGTTGTGTTGAGAGAGATTCTAGATGATTAGACGGGACTGTTGGTTGAGCCCGTAGATTGTTGTTTTTCAGCGCCAGTAGGCTTTGGGATACTTGGTCAGATGTCGGGATCCCTTTTTCATTTATCTTGTTATATTTCAGAACTGTGTTGTAGTAGTAGTTGTTGGAAGTTGGGGGTAGATAGGGGATATTTTCCAGTTTGTAAGTCATATGTCATAGACCTATTTGTATATTCGAGGATTCAACTCAACTCAAATAAGAATGTAATAAGTAAATAGTGGATCGACCGTCAGAGAGATCTCGCAAAGTAATATCTGTCAAAGGATTCAGAAACAAGGTTCATCTACAGACTTGAGGAGTTAATTCACTGGAAGAAGTTCAAGAAGTTGATCATGCCTCAGTGATATAAATCAAGATCGTGGATTTAATCAAGTGACAGAGATCTCGACAGAGTATCATTAATTACAAGGATTTAATCTGAAGAAAATCAAAGTGTCAAAGTCAAGACATGAAGAAACGTCACGGAAGTTAGTCACTCATGAACCAGACAGTACATCGAGTGTCAACATTGAAGTGGTGGAATTGATTCATAATTCTCAGTGATTTTCAGAAGATTGTCAGAAGAATGGATGTTGCTCAGGGTTAGTATTAATTTTCTATTAATTAATTAAGTCATATAATTTAATTAAGAAAATAAATTATATCTGCAAAGATTAATTTATTGATTAATTGAATTAATTGATTAATTAATTCAGAATTAATATTAAGGTTTTCAGAATTTTTATTTGGTTAAAATCTGTTTTAATTCTAAAAAGACAACTGATTGTACTAGTATGACAATCGGTATGACAATTGATAGTCATACCGAAAGTCATGCTAATTCAGTTGAGTGTCTTGATAGAATTATTATTTAGATTAAAATCACTTATTAATTCAGCAAGACAATTCATTTGAATTAATATGACAATCGGTATGACAATCAATAGTCATACCGAAAGTCTTGCTAGTTCATTTTGATTATCTTGCTAGCTCTAAAGATTGTCACACCGAAAGTCTTACTGAGCAAAGGATTGTCATACCAGATCAATTTTCCATTCGGCTGTTTGATAAAAGAAGCCGAAGACCAAGTCATAAAAGAGACACAGAAAACATCCAAGAACAAAAAGAAAGCAGCCGCCTTGGAACATTTTATTCTTCATCTGCAAATCATCAAGATTAAATTCTAGTTTGTTAATGTTAAATTCAACCACTAGAATTATTTATCTTGTTCTTGTGTAACAATCTAGCGGATCAAAATCCCTAGAACTTAATCTCAAATCGCGTTTAGCTTTTGATTCTAATTATTGCAAAAATAGAAAAAGTTCATGTCGAATTTATTCTAGATTTGTGATAATTGATTTGAGATTAATACCTTGTAATCGATACAGTTGTTGTAACACCTTTCAAGTTTAATAATATTTTTATTTAACTTGAATTTTGTTTCACATTTTTTATTCCGCATTTAATTCGATTATTCGGTGCTGTTTGTATTCAACCCCCCCTTCTACAAACACATTGGGACCCAACAATTGGTATCAGAGCCTTCTGATTAACGAACCAATCAAGATCCTAGACTTTTGTGATTTTTCAACTCCTTGAATTTTTATTTATTCAAAAATTCATAATGACTTCACATAAAGTTGGAACCGTTAATATTCCACAATTTGATAAAGAGAATTATATCATGTGGAAGAAGAAGATGCTATTATTTTTACAAGTTGCAAATCCCAAATATTCAAACTTGTTAAAGAAGGGTATAAAAACTCCGATGGTTATTGAACTGGAGGTAATAATAGATGGTGTGATGACTACTAAAGCTAGAACCTATCCAAAAGAGCCCGAAGATTTTACTCCTGCTGAGAAGGAAGAAGCCTCCTTGGATGCCAGCCTTCAATTAATATTAATTGATTCCCTTGATCCCTTGATGAACAGACATGTGATGAACTGTAAAAATTCTAAACACATGTGGGAAACTATTGAGGTAATTAATGAAGGCACAGAGGAAGTTAGGGAGAACAAGTTGGAAATCCTAACCTCTGAATATGAACATTTCAAATCAAATCCAGGAGAAGGAATTACTGAAGTGTTTGAGAGGTACAATGCGTTGATCAACAACCTGAACATCAATGGAAAGTATTATTCAATCAGGGAGGTCAACAAAAAGTTCCTTTTAACACTGCCAGCTCATCTTGAACATAGAATCACTGCCATTAGAGAAGCTAGAGATCTGAGTGAGATTTCTTTGGACAGGCTCTATGGAGTGTTAAAAACCTATGAGTTGGAGCAGATTCAACAGAAGGAAGTCTACGGGAAGGATAGAATGGTCAGCACATCTACTGCACTTGTAGCTGAAGGTCAACAACAACAACAATCTCAACAGTTAGAAAGAATGGTACAGTTTTCCAAGGGTGAGGAAAATGAGTTAGTAGCAGAATATGATCCTCCTACTACAAATCAATCAAGTGATGATTTTTATTCCTTGGAAGAGCTGGAGCAATTGGAAGACGAATCAATGGCCCAAATTGTCAAGAGATTCTCTAATGTCAGATTCAGGAGGAATCCCAAGCTTAAGTACAAGTCCAACTACAACAAATTCCAGAAAGGTGGATCTTCATCCTCTAACACCAGCAGTGGTGGGTACAAAACAGGGACGGTTGATCGAAGCACCATTAGATGCTATAACTGCAATGAGTTGGGACACTTTGCCACAGAATGTAGGAAGCCAGAGCAAGTAAGAAAGAACTCTGAAAGGGCTTATCTGGCAAAGGGAAGAAGCTGGGATGATACTGACAGTGAAGATGAAGAAGAAGGGAATCTTGCTCTTATGGCTATTGATGGAAAAGCTTCATCGTCAAGAATAGAGGTAAAACTTTCTGATGCTGAAATGGTTTATCATCTAAGAGGTAACTTAGATTGTGCACGTCGTGATAATGAACTGTTAAGTTTACAGATCACAGACCTTGAGAAAGAGGTCAATGAATTAAGACTTGTGCACATTAATCAAGAAAAATTAAAAGAACAGGTATCTTTTCTAGAGAATAGAGTTGACTGTTATAGAAAACTCGAAACTATTCTCAAAGACAAGATCACCGGTCTTGAGACTAAGGTTAGAGCCTACTTCAATTCTTGTTCGAAGGCTAAAGAGTTCTACAGTAAGCAAGCTGTTAATCAAACATCTGGAATAGGTTATGATTACAATGCTGCTATTGGAGAATTAGGCATAAACTCTCCTCCTCATGTCTGTGCTAAAGGGAGGGAAGTACCACATGTGCTTAAGGGTGTTAATGAACCCCTCTATAAAGCATCAATTGCTGAACCATTTGATACGACCTCTTCTGTTATTCAAGAAGAAATACGTGCTGAGGATCATGCTAATGAGAAGATTGTTTCCAAGTCAAGTGAGTCGAAAGTTCCAGTCAAAGTTGTGAAAGCAACTGAGACTAACTCAGACACACATGAGTTGGATAACAATAATGCCATGTCTACCATGCATAAATTGCCTGCTGTTAATCACTCTCATAAAGCATGTGGTGTTTCTAATTGTATGTCTTGTGCTTTTAATATGATGTATACTTATTTTAATGGTAAGCATGTGTCTAATGATAAGACTACTCCTCGTCAGCATGTGAATAACAAGAAGCATGATAGGTCTAAGACTGCTAGTCCTTCTAAGGCTAGAAAGGAGACATTTGTGCCTAAGCTTAAACAGAAATTTGTTAAGGCTGTTTACAAGGTCAAATGTTCAGTCATTGAGAAAGTTGAGACAATTAAAATTAAAAATGTTGTTTTGCCTGACAAAGGACAGTTCTACAAGTATGTCGGGCCCAACCAAGTTTGGGTTCCGAAGAAGGTCTAATCCATTTGAAGTGCAGGGCATTAAACAGGTGTAACCGGTAGTGTGGATTCTTGATAGTGGATCATCAAGACATATGACCGGAGATAGAGCCCTGCTATCAAATGTGGATTGAGAAAGCTGGCCCCCTGATTACCTTTGGAGATAACAGCAAAGGTTTATCTGAGGGATATGGCTGTTTGCAAGCTGGGAATGTTATCATTGTAATTTTGTATATTGTGCTAGGTTATTATCAGGAAGCAGTATCCTACATATAGCACCAGTCACGAGACTTGAGAATATTACGACATATCAAGCACCTGCTGCACATTACACTTGGAATTGTACTCTAGTAAGATGTGTACAAGTGTACTCCTGGTTGGTAAGTCAAAAGAGGAAGTCAGTGCACCACAGTTCATGAACTTTGCAGTTGTAGATCTATTGGACTATGCAATCTCTTCTTCACAATCTCACTTCAGGTTGGTATGAACTAGTATACTGCTCAAGCAATCGTCAAGGACATGGTATGGCACTCTAACTGCAGTTACAGTTGTATATGAACTAGTAGAGTCGTCATATTTATAACTATCTTATCACTAAGCACAATCATATTGTTTTATATGTGCAGTGGTATATTGCTTATGCAACATAACAATTAGTATCTAAAGTACTTGACAAGTATCGGTCAATGATATCTTGTTAACATTATGTTGCAGATATTTGTAAGCTTTTGACATGAATGAGAATTACTTAGACTTTACCCTAAGTGATCAATGTTTTATCAAAAACTCATTCATATTGAAAAACAAAAATTAAACTTCTTTCTATATTAGTGATTTCTTATTTCATGTAAAATCTTTTGAAATCACTATTGTAAATCATTTTCTCTCTATTACCATATATTTTGTGATACAGGTTCAGTCTCCAATGACTTTCTTTCATTGACAGTCATGAGGTTGAAAACCCACAACGTCTATCCCAGACTGTAAAGACAAACACAAAAAAAAACAGAACCAACCAACACTCTCTTACCACAAAATGTAGTATGAATGAGCGTGAGGGAGATAGTGCCTAGTGCACCACATAAGGAAGGTTCTGTAGTCAATCCAGTAGCTCTGTCTCCTACATAGATGAGTAGTATTTAAACCGAGACAACTGCTAGCCCCCATACATCTTCTCAAAAAGATGTAATGGCTGAAAACGCATAAAAACAGTTACTAGATTCATTCTCTCAACAGGGTGAGTCTATTGAATTTTGCCTGTCGGCCAAGGTATCCGATGTAGTGTCACCACTTCAAACATAATCAATTCTTGATGCACAAGGAGAGGTTACACACACAAAGGATGAGTTGACGGAAACAAGAGTTTCGACCATTTTAAGGTCAGATTCGATTGTTCAAGGTTCGTTAGTGGACCAATTGCCTTTACAGGTGTTAGGAGAGGATACTGATCCAAAAGCCATATGCCAGTGGTCAGTATCTACCTCCCCAGGCTTAAATCCCCTGGATGCATCTGCGGATAGTGGATCTGACATAGGTGCAGATCGGCAACTTGTTGACAATGATTCAGATATTACCTGATAAGTCACAAGGAAATGTCTTCATAGATATTAGAAGGGAACTTTGATCTTTACGCTAAATTCTTTGGATCATTGTTTACCTTCCCAGAATTCAAATCTGCAACCCTAAAAGGGAAACTAGCAACTTGTAGATTATGACTCAGATTCATCTGACGAGTTTAACAGGGATGGGGATTTGTGAACTCCCATTGCACCACCTGTGACCTCCTTAAGGATGGCTAAGGTGATTTTCCTTGCAGGTACAACTGGATTATGGAGCTATGAGAGAAGAGTGATACACTTGTGAGAATGAGTGTAAACACGAGTGGAGAGAAGAGTGAAACACATGTGAGGTACACTAAAACACAATCACACACTCACAGTAAGGAAGAAAGAGAAACAACTTGTTATTTCTTTTCCAACCAAGTGAAATATGAGAACTCCTTCAGACGACGGCATACATTCCTTCTCGTTAAGGGGGAGATAAAAGCTTAAGTAATAGTTTGGAGGATTCCTCAACTAAGGGGGAGAAATAGCAGGGAGGAAGAAAAAGATCCTAAAAATGTACACTACACCACACCATTGTTGTTTGTAACTACGGATCCTATTGTACGGGAGAGGTGGTAAACACAAGGTGATTTCCTAGTAAGGGAAGAAGCTGTTAGGGGAGTACCATTGGTTTTTATCTGCGGATCCTATTGTACGGGAGAGGTGGTAAAACGAAGGTGATCTTCTTTAATCAGTTGATTCTCATAGGGGGAGAAGCAAGAGATATGGGCTTCTCAACAGGAAATGTGGTTGTACAAATGAAGATAGAACTACTTGAAGATATGTTCAGTCTAGAGGAACATCTACTTGGAATCTGGAAAATGTTAAATCTCATCCAGAACTTTTCTACTATTTACTTTGCATGTATATTTATATCTTTTTCTTATTTGTTAGTTGAGTTATCCTCTAGGTATTTGTGTGTTATTGTCTAACAAACAAATAGGGGGAGATTGTAAGTCATATGTCATAGACCTATTTGTATATTCGAGGATTCAACTCAACTCAAATAAGAATGTAATAAGTAAATAGTGGATCGACCGTCAGAGAGATCTCGCAAAGTAATATCTGTCAAAGGATTCAGAAACAAGGTTCATCTACAGACTTGAGGAGTTAATTCACTGGAAGAAGTTCAAGAAGTTGATCATGCCTCAGTGATATAAATCAAGATCGTGGATTTAATCAAGTGACAGAGATCTCGTCAGAGTATCATTAATTACAAGGATTTAATCTGAAGAAAATCAAAGTGTCAAAGTCAAGACATGAAGAAACGTCACGGAAGTTAGTCACTCATGAACCAGACAGTACATCAAGTGTCAACATTGAAGTGGTGGAATTGATTCATAATTCTCAGTGATTTTCAGAAGATTGTCAGAAGAATGGATGTTGCTCAGGGTTAGTATTAATTTTCTATTAATTAATTAAGTCATATAATTTAATTAAGAAAATAAATTATATCTGCAAAGATTAATTTATTGATTAATTGAATTAATTGATTAATTAATTCAGAATTAATATTAAGGTTTTCAGAATTTTTATTTGGTTAAAATCTGTTTTAATTCTAAAAAGACAACTGATTGTACTAGTATGACAATCGGTATGACAATTGATAGTCATACCGAAAGTCATGCTAATTCAGTTGAGTGTCTTGATAGAATTATTATTTAGATTAAAATCACTTATTAATTCAGCAAGACAATTCATTTGAATTAATATGACAATCGGTATGACAATCAATAGTCATACCGAAAGTCTTGCTAGTTCATTTTGATTGTCTTGCTAGCTCCAAAGATTGTCACACCGAAAGTCTTACTGAGCAAAGGATTATCATACCAGATCAATTTTCCATTCGGCTGTTTGATAAAAGAAGCAGAAGACCAAGTCATAAAAGAGACACAGAAAACATCCAAGAACAAAAAGAAAGCAGCCGCCTTGGAACATTTTATTCTTCATCTGCAAATCATCAAGATTAAATTCTAGTTTGTTAATGTTAAATTCAACCACTAGAATTATTTATCTTGTTCTTGTGTAACAATCTAGCGGATCAAAATCCCTAGAACTTAATCTCAAATCGCGTTTAGCATTTGATTCTAATTATTGCAAAAATAGAAAAAGTTCATGTCGAATTTATTCTAGATTTGTGATAATTGATTTGAGATTAATACCTTGTAATCGATACAGTTGTTGTAACACCTTTCAAGTTTAATAATATTTTTATTTAACTTGAATTTTGTTTCACATTTTTTATTCCGCATTTAATTCGATTATTCGGTGCTGTTTGTATTCAACCCCCCCTTCTACAAACACATTGGGACCCAACACAGTTTTTCCTCTGTTTAGCCCTGCTATATTACTGTACCTTATTTCAGAACTTGTGATAGCCAGACCTATCTTTATGTACCCTTTGTTTAAATGAATCCATTGTCTTGTTCTCCATTGTGCACCTTAAATATCTCATAAACTGTTCTCAATATCATGTTTCTATGCAACCATGTTTTCGTATAACCATGTTTAAAGATCATAGAACCCTATTCTGTGCCATGATAAAACAACACTGATATGAGAATTATGTAGTAATAGAATTGCATGTGCAAATTGGGTAAAACTTAAAACCCACAAAAGAGATTTTATAGAAAATATTGTTATAAATATGCCATGCCATCGTATTGCTAAATAATTGATCAATCAGGTTTGTAAGAAATGGCCAACTCGCCAGATCACCAAGAAGAAGAAATTCCCACCCAAGACCCAGAAGTAAACCCAGAAACCACAATGATAAGCAGACTTGCTCAGCTTTTGCAACAACCTGTGGCCCCTAAAGTTGGAAATTTCAAACACTTTCAATTTGTTCATCCCCCAGAGTTCTTAGGTTTGCCGGACCCGATTAAAGCGCAGTCGTGGTTGAGAGAAATGGAAAAAGCTTTTGAGTTAGCAGAAGTTAAGGACGACAAGAAAGCTCAGTATGCAAGTTATTACCTGAAAGATGAAGCAAGTTTCTGGTGGGAGTGTCCTAAGACGTTGTTGGAAGGCAAAGACTTAACATGGGAGAAGTTCACTGAAATGTTTCTGGAGAAGTATTTACCGAGCTATATGCAAGATCAATTGGAAATGAAATTTCTGGATCTTAGACAGAAGGATATGTCAGTAGCGGAATATGAAGTGAAATTCTCGGAGTTATCTAGGTTCGTACCTGAGTATGTAAATACAGAGGCAAAGAAGGCTAAGAGGTTGCAACAGGGACTTAAGCCGTGGATTAGGAGTCAAATAGCAATGTTGGAGATCAATAATTATGTTGCTTTGGTTCAAAAGGCAATGATAGTGGAAGGTGAGCGGGAAGCTGCAAGGAGAGAAAATGAAGAAAGAAAAAGGAAATTTAAAAGCTCAGAGCAAGAGCAAGGAAGTTCAAAGTTTAGAGGAAAGTTTGGCAAGAATGGAGGAGGTCAGAACCAAAAGTTTCAGAAGTTTAAACCCGGTAACGGAGCTCAGAAGAACCGTTTCCATAAAACTAGACAACCGGGGAAAGACAACAGACCTCAGATTCAGGAATGCAAGAATTGTGGAAAGAGACACCCGGGAAGATGTAATAAGTTGGATGTGACGTGTTTTAAGTGCAACCAGAAGGGGCATTACTCTTCAGAATGCCCAAATGGAGCGAGGAAGCCTGATTTGGCTTGTTTCAAGTATGGTAAAGTGGGCCATATGGCCAGGAGTTGAAAAGAGCCTATTCAGAAGGCTAATGTTCTCAGGATTGTTGGACCGATGTCTCTCCCAGCACCATCAGCTCAACCCAGAGCTAGAACCTTTAACATGACGATGAAAAATGCGGTACAAGATGTGGACGTGGTAGCAGGTATTCTTGTTATTAACTCAGTAGAAGTAAAAGTTTTGATGGATTCCGGAGCAACTAGATCTTTTATCTCTGAAAGTATTCTTGTTAAGTTAAATTGTGTTGCGTACCCTCTGGAACCTAATTTGATTATAGAGGTAGCCAATCAAGAGAAAGTTATTGTTAATAAGATTTGTCCCGATTGTGATGCGACTATAGAAGGTCGGCACTTTTCTGCTGACTTAATTCCCTTTAAGTTAGGAGAATTTGAGGTTATACTAGGGATGGATTGCTTGTCAAACCATGAAGCACAAATAGAATGTAAAAGTAAAAAGGTGAAGTTAAGAACCAAGGATGGTGAAGAGGTAATATTCAAAGGAAAGAGGCAAGAGAAGAAATTCCTAACGGCTATTGAGGCGAGAAGATTAATACGACAAGGATGCGAAGTTTATTTGGCTCATGTCATTGATGTGGAGAAGGAATCCGTAAGGATCGAGGATATTCCGATAGTAAGAGATTTTCCAGATGTATTTCCTGATGAATTGCCTGGACTACCTCCAGACAGAAAGATCGAGTTTATAATTGATTTGGCTCCTGGAATGGAACCAGTGTCGAAAGCTCCCTATCGCATGGCGCCAGTTGAAATGAAGGAATAGGCAGCACAGTTGCAAGAATTGTTGGATAAAGGAGTAATCCGACCGAGTGTATCCCCGTGGCGTGCACTGGTGTTGTTTGTAAAGAAAAAGGATGGAAGTATGAGGTTGTGCATTGATTACCGCGAACTGAATAAATTGACGATTAAGAATAAGTACCCTCTACCGCGGATCGATGACTTGTTTGATCAGCTGAAAGGAGCTTCGTGTTTCTCCAAGATTGATTTAAGATATGGGTATCATCAGTTAAAGATCAAAGCGGAAGATATACCCAAGACAGCGTTCCGAACGAGATATGGACACTATGAGTTTTTGGTAATGGCATTTGGCTTGACGAATGCGCCAGCCGCATTTATGAATCTTATGAACCGAGTGTTCAAGCAATATTTGGATAAGTTTGTTATTGTGTTTATTGACGATATACTGATTTACTCCAAGACAGAAGAAGATCATAAGGAGCATTTGAGGATTTCTTTGGAAATTCTGAGAAAAGAGAAGCTGTACGCTAAGTTTTCAAAGTGTGAATTTTGGCTAAAGGAAGTGCAATTTCTTGGTCATGTAGTTAATAAAGAAGGAATCAAAGTGGACCCAGCCAAGATAGAAGTTGTAATGAATTGGGAAAGACCCAAGACTCCTACGAAAGTCAGAAATTTTCTGGGATTAGCCGGATATTAAAGGAGATTTGTGCAAGATTTCTCTAAGATTATCGTTCCGTTAACGAAGTTGACAAGAAAGAATGAGAAGTTTGTATGGACAGAAAAATGCGAGGATAGTTTTCAAGAGTTAAAGAAGAGGTTGGAAACTGCCCCAGTGTTGGTATTACCAGATGAAAAAGGGGAATTTGTGATATTCAGTGATGCTTCATATAAAGGACTTGGATGTGTGTTAATGCAACATGGGAAGGTAATAGCATATGCGTCAAGGCAATTGAAGCCGCACGAGCAGAAATATCCAACGCTTGATTTAGAATTGGTAGCAATCGTGTTTGCCCTTAAGATTTGGAGGCATTATTTGTACGGGGAAAAGTGCGAGATTTATACAGATCATAAGAGTTTAAAGTATATCTTTACTCAGAAAGAATTGAATATGCGACAAAGAAGGTGGTTGGAACAGATCAAAGATTATGATTGTGCGATAAACTATCATCCTGGAAAGGCAAATATGGTGGTCGACGCTCTAAGTCGCAAGGAAAGATTGAATATGTTAACGACATCAAAAGAATTGGTCAAAGATTTTGAAAAGATGGAAATAGAGGTGCAGACTCCCGAATTTGGAGATAAAGTTATATATGCAATGTCATTTCAACCTGAAATTTTGGAAAAGATTCGATGTTGTCAAGAGCAAGTAATGAATCGCGAAAAGGATAAGTTGATGGGAGAAGAAATTAAAGCTCAAAAAGATGGGAAAGGAATATACCGTGTTAACTCACGTATTTGGATACTTAATGTCATGGAACTAAAGCACGAGATTTTGCAAGAAGCGCATAACTCGAGATTTTCAATTCACCCTGGAAGTACGAAAATGTACCAGGATTTAAAGGAAAGTTATTGGTGGCCAAACATGAAGAAGGAAATTGCAGAATGGATAAGTAAATGTTATACGTGCCAAAGAGTCAAAGCGGAACATCAGAGGCCGAGCGGATTGCTTCAGCCACTGGATATACCCTAATGGAAATGAGAGCATATAGCGATAGATTTCGTGCTAGGATAACCTAAAACCAAGTCAAATCATGATGCGATTTGGGTGGTAATCGATCGGTTGACGAAGTCAGCGCAGTTCTTGCCGATAAATGAAAGGTTATCCTTGGAAAGGTTGGTCAAATTGTACTTGGATGCGTCATGGAGTTCCTGTATCTATCGTGTCTGATAGAGATCCAAGGTTTAACTCGAGATTTTGGCAACAATTCCATGATCAGTTGGGAACTAAGTTGAAAATGAGTACAGCATATCATCCGTAGACAGACGGACAAAGTGAAAGGATAATTCAAACAATTGAAGATATGTTGCGAACCTGCGTAATAGATTTCAAAGGAAATTGGGACGATCATTTGCCGTTAATTGAGTTTTCCTACAATAACAGCTATCACGCGAGTATTGGCACGCCGCCGTATGAAGCGTTGTATGGAAGAAAATGTAGATCCCCTACATATTGGGACGAAGTTGGTGAGCGTAAATTAATTGGCCCAAAGCTAGTTCAACAAACGAAGAAAAAGGTAGAGATGATTCGAAAGAGATTAATTGCAGCTCAAGATCGACAAGCAAAGTACGCAAATCAAGAACGAAAGGATGTGCAATTCGAATCTGGAGACAAAGTCTTATTAAAGATATCTCCTTGGAAAGGTTTAACCCGATTCGGAAAGAAAGGAAAGTTGAGTCCTAGGTATATTGGACCATTTGAAGTATTGCGACGAGTTGGGAAGGTGGCAAATGAATTGGCGCTACCTCCACAAATGCAACATCTGCACAATGTGTTTCGTGTATCTTTTCTAAAGAATTATCATGCTGATGCGAGCCATGTGATCGAGTTGGAGCCAGTGGAAATCCAACCAGAATTGTCTTATGTGGAAAAGCCAGTTCGAATCTTGGACCGAAAAGAGAGGTCACTCGGGAATAATGTTGTACCTCTAGTTAGAGTATTGTGGAAAAATCCGCTAGTTGAAGAATCGACTTGGGAATTGGAAAGCGAAATGAAAGAAAAGTATCCCCATCTATTTGCTTAGATTAGATTCTGGGGACAGAATCCTTTAAGGAGGGTAGATTGTGACGACTGAGAATTTTGTGACGTAATTAAGTCAATAGAGTATGTTTTATATGATGTGATTATATTTATCTGACTAAGTGCTGATTAATTGTCTTCTCTTTATATTAGAATATAGGAGCGTAAATAAAAACATTCCAATTTAAAGAGTCAGCGTAGGAATTAAGCTGTGGTGTCGGGCCGTCAGGTAGAACGGAACCCGTCATAATAAGGATATAAAGAATATAAAATGTGATTTATGTGTGATTGAATAAAAGGAGTGTTTAAATAAAGTATTTCGTCCTAAGTGACGTGTCAATTGGTAATGATAATGAGAAGCGTAATCGAAACGCTGAGCGTCGGGCCGTCAGGCTAACGTGACCCGGTACGCGTAGAAAAGGATAAAGATTAAAGGAGGACAAATTCTATGATCAGACCAGAGTCGTTATGTGATCCTATATGTGTGATTGCCTATCTGTGTGCATGACTATGTGCTCTGTGACATTTCTATGAATTTAAAGGAATTATTTGATTTAGATAAAGGTTTATTTAACCTTCGCGCATTTTTATAAAATTATCTGACTAAGATAAAAGCATGAGATTTGTTTTGTTATCTTCGTAATAATCCTGTAGACTTTCTAAAAATGATGGACGGATTTATTTGGTGATCGTTGCATTTTAAATTGACTTTTATGTGATAAAGTGTTATTACTAGCACAAACTTGTAAAAATCATATAAAATCAACCGTACGCTTAAAATCTTATTATGAGTAATGGTTGGAAACCTAATTTCGAGATCTACGTGTTAAAGATTTTTATTCAAAATAAATTCATCTTTCCGAGAGAAGTATTTGCAGATCAACTCTATTTTCTTTTAAGGATAAAAAGAGAATCAAAACATAGAATAACCTAATTACTATATTACCCTCCCTTGGTAATATAAAACCACCCCACCTCCTTCTCCTTTCTTTTGTTTTCCCGAGCCCCTCTCATCTCTCTCTCTTTTCTCTCGTTTCTTCCTCTCTCTCTCTCGGATTTTCTCTCTCTCGATACACTCTCTCTCTTCACTCTCTCTCACTTGTTCTTCATTCATTTTCGGGTATAGAACCTTGATTGTGTGAGAAATAGAGATATCTACTTGTATACATACATGCATGTAGCTATTTTCAAGTTCTTGAGAAAAATCAAAGTTGGGTTTGGTGGTTTTTGAGTTCGGTTTTCATGAAAACAAAAGGGTTTGTGTTTTGAGTGAGGATATGTGTTTGCATGCGTGTATTACTTGTGAAAATGGGTGGTTGATGGTTGGAAACCCCCGAATGAGGGACCACCGAGATGCCACCGCCACCGGTGATGAACTCCGGTGAACCGGTGGTGAGCAATGATGTTAAAAACTGAGCTCTAGAATCTTTAAATCAAATATTTGTGTTTGCATGTGGTATCTTGATAAAAAGGCCGAATAGTTTTGTAGATTACAAGTTGATAAATTGATTCTTGTTGGTTGTAATGTTAATTTAGTTTGATGTTAAGAGATTAGTAGGATTAAAGATGCAAAAGCTTAAAAGTTGTGTTGCATGTGTGTTTTCTTAGGGAAAGGCCGAATGGCCCTTACTATTTTTAGGAAATCATGTTGATTGTGTTAAAATGAATGAGTTGTTGATTTGATGTTTGATTATGGGTTGATTTGTGATTTAAGGATTAAGGAAATCATTTGCATGTGTTGTTTTTGAAAAACCCGAATGGGATCTCGGTTTTAAAAGATCAAAAATGATTTTTAGTAATGATCATGACTTGTTAATGTTCATTCTTGGAAATTAGTAAAGATTGGATGATAAAATTTCTTAATGTTTGCATGTACCAAAAAGGGCTATATTCTTTTATGATTTAAGTATGTTAACTAAGATTCTATGATAATTGGATTTGTACATTTGTTTGGATGCAAAATTTGGGAATGCATGGTGAAGGTCTAGGTTCGACCTTGTGTTAACAAAAAGAAGAATTGATTCTTGTGACTTGATTTTGGTATAATTAAGGTTTAACTAGAAAGTAATAAGATTGCATGTTGATTTAAAAGAGGAATTGTTAATGCATGTCTTGGTTTGATTGTGATTGTGGTTAAGGCCGAATAGGCCAAAGAAATTCAAAGTCAAAAATCAGATTTTTGGTAAATGATAGAATGATTGAGTGTTTATGTGTGAAACCTTTGAATTTTTGCTTGTTGGATTGTGTTTTTAGTTTGAATTATGGATAAAAGAAAAAGGGAATTGAGTTAATTGAGGTTAAAAGCTATAAGTAATAGCCGTGCATGTCATTGTGTGTTTGTACGAGTTATAAATATTTGATTTGGGAAAATACTCAAGGTTTAGCGAGTATATGTAAAGTGATATAAGGCTATGAGTAAAGAATGTGCTATGTGATGTGTGTATATAAGCTATACTCGTATAGTTTGAGTCAAAAGTATAGCTGAGCTATCGTACTTGAGTGATCGTTCCGGGAACGAGAGTTGAGAAACTGATTAAGGTTTTGGTTTTATTGTAGATTCGGAGCGTGAGGGCATTCTGGCTAGGAAAGGAAAGGGTGTACTAGGTGGCAATAGTTCAACCTTCAGGAAAGCAAATTCAGGCAAGTAACTCTGATTACTTGTGTAAATGGTTATAAAGAGAATGTTGTTCATACCATGTAGAGTATTGAACTGTTTAATTTTGAAACCCTGATATTGATTTAAGATACCCTGCCTTTGATCTTGTTAAACTATTATTGATAAGCTTACTGATTCAACCCTTTGATAACCTGTCCTTTCTGTTCAAGTTATTTATTAAGCCATGAATTATATTGAATCCCTATAATTATCTTTGCGAACCCTATTTAATGATACCTTATTTCCTGATCACCCTATTGATCCCTAAACAACTGTTGATCCTTCTAACTTAAGTACCTTGTTATCCTTGATACAGAATCCATAAGAATTGTTCCTTGCTTATCTTTGAATCACTCCTTGAACTTTGTTTTTCTTAAAATCTGACTTAAGAATGAGTTTCGACTCGAAAGAGTCTGAAAGATTTCATGTTCTTGGTAACGATAAAATGGATTTTAGAAAACCTATTTGTTTATTTCCAACTCAAGGTTTTCCAAACGAATTCCTGATGGATTGGATTGGGACGTAAGAGGCTAGTGGGACTAGTCCAGTCATGGTAAGAGGCTAGCGGGGCTAGTCCAACTTAAGGCTGAAATTATGTCGATTGGTACCTTAAAGACCGGATGGAGGCCGGTATGGGCTGATAACCCGTATTATAATGAAATGGAAAGATAAAGTGATTCAATAAAGGGTTCTAATTGATTATTTAAAAGGGAACTGGAACTTTCTGTTCAGTAAATTGATTCTTGAAAATGAAAATGGTTTATATTGTTTTATAAAATAGTTGATTGTGTTAACATGGAGCTTAAAGCTCGAGAACCCTGATTTTAATCTGTTGATCATATGATTGATTCCAAATATTGAAATTCTGTTGCTTTCCTCTTTCTGGAAAATTTATTCTGATCCTTTAATCATTTGTGATGAATGTTGGCTTTCATCCTACATTGAGACTTGTTCCTTAAAAGCTCCATATTGTTCCTTCATAACCTTTCCTTAACCCAAAAGCTGGAAATCTGCCACCTAGAGCAAATAAAGTAGAATGCTCTGAGTTTGGTAAAGTTTATTGCGATTTGATATCGTAGAACTGCTTTATAGTTACTTGCAAAGTTTTATGCTCATATGTTTTATTTTAATCTAACCATGGCAGTTAAGCAAGAAGATGGCCAGGCTTAAGCGCACTCCTCGTAAGAGCGTACCTGGTGGTCCCTACCGTGTTGAGGGCTTCCGGTTGCCAGAGCAGGTAGTGGTATTTTTGAGTGAGCACGCGCCTAGAAGGAAATCTATAAAGATACAATGGGTTATCTGTCGGTTCCCAGCCGGAATCGATATTGTTTATTTAATAATATTTTGGGATTTTAAGATATATTTTATGATTGGTAGTGGTAATCTTGTCTCATACTTTATCCTGTTGATCCTGTTAGTAGTTAATCGGGGTTTATGCTTATTTAATTATTAGATCAAAGGTGTGTGAGTCCTCATTTCCTAACCCCGAGATTGAGGGCGTCACAAAGCCTAGTTGACTTCAGCTAGTTTATCCTGTTTTAATTTGTCAGAAGTTGACTTATCTTTGACTTCTGTCACGGACTCTTTCATCTTTTCAGAATCAGACTTGATAGTTTTTGCTATAAATTTAACAGGATTTACCTTTGGCTTAGCAGTCTGTTTAACAACAATTAGCTCAATTTGTTCAGTTCATTTTTCACTTTTATCATCTCCATAACCTAAGCCCTCTTTCCAGTTTCCACTACTTAATAAATTCTGATTTGTTCTGCTAGAGTTAGTCCAAGTTTTGATAATCTCTATTTCCTTTTCTAAGTCCGCTTTTAGAGATTCATTCAATTTTAACACTTCATCTCTAACATATAAAGCATCATCTTTTTCTTTCTTAGTTTGATGAAGTAAGACTAACTTATTTTCTAAATAATCATTTCTCTTTTTATGAGCAATATTTTCAGATGTTAATCTTTCACATGTTAAAGTCTGATCTCTATAACTAATAAACATGGTTTTAAGATATAATCTCAACTCAGTAATATCATCAGTATGAAAGGCATAAGTTGTTTGAGGTACCTTTAATTCAGCAGTTTCAGGGCTGTCATCAGCATTTGCCATCAAGGCATAGTTCGCCTCATGTTCAGAATCTGAAGTGTCTGTCCAGCTTTTCTTCTTTGTGATAAGTGACTTGCCTTTGTCACTTTTTCTTTTCTTGCAGTCAAAGGATATGTGGCCTCTTTTACCACAATTGTAGCATTTGACATTTGAGTTATCTCCTCTGTCAGACTTTCATTTACCTTCAAACTTTCTGAACCCTTTCTTACCAGAACTTCCACTTTTCCTGGAAAACTTCTTGCCTTTCCTGAATTTCCTGTAGGCTATTTTTGTGATACCCTTTACCATAAGAGCACACAATTTCATCATCTCTTCATCAGCATCTATTTCAGGTAAACTTTCAGTTTTTTGAATCATCATCATCAGAATATGATGACTCTGAATTAGACTTTATGATGAGAGCCTTTCCTTTGCCCCTTTTTGACGCAGCCATTTTAGGAGATTCTTCTTCAGCCTTAAGAGCAACTATCCTTGACTTTCTTCCATGCCTCTTGCTCCTTTGATCCATCTCAAGTTCATAAGTCTTGAGCATACCATAATTTTTATCAAAAGTAGTTTCAGTTAGGTCATAGTTGTCTCTTATGGTAGTAGACTTCAAATCCCAATTTTCAGGAAGGGCTAAAAGGAATTTTAGATTTGAATCTTCAAGATCATATTCCTTGTCCACCAGTGACAGATCATTCAAGAGTTTAACAAACCCGTCATATAAGTCAGTTAATGACTCATCAGCTTTTGAGTCAAAGTGCTTATACTCTTGAGTGAGTATAGTCCTCATGTTCTTCTTGATTGCATCAATTCCCTGGCATCTTGTCTCCAGAGCTTCCCATATCTCCTTTGCAGTCTTGCAATGTATTACCCTTTTTGACATGAAATTATCAATGGCACTATGCAGCAAATGCCTTACCTTTGCATCCTTGGCAATAGATGAGATGTCTTCAACTGTGTACTCACCTTTCTCCTTTGGTATGGTCTTTGCTGGTTGATCAGCAACTACAACAGAGAGCTTGGTAGGCTTATGTGGTCCATCATTAATTCTGTCAAGGTATTCTGGATCAATAGCTTCCGAAAACATATCCATCTTCACTTTTCATATGGGATACTCAGAAGGTCTAAGTATGGGAACTCTAATAGTCTCATATCGACTGTGGGTCTGAGTCTTTTGAGTTTCTTCAGTTTTGGTGGGCTTGGTTGGAGTTTGTGCTTCTTCAGACATGATTGTTTGGATCTTTACTTTATATGTGTTAACAGATAAGCTCTTATACCAATTGTTAGGTCACACAACACTGTAGAAGGGGGTTGAATACAGTGTTAATACAATCAAATCAATTTTGAACGCAAGTAACAGTAAACAGATATATTCAATATGATAAACTCTGTTACAATGGAACTGTTCTCTATCAGTGATGAACAAATATCACTAAGAGCTGCTAGGTTACAATGTATAATCTTCTCGATAATGATAATACATATAGTGTAAACCCTAAGTCTGTGTTTATATAGTAGACAGTTACAAGATAACTTCTAATTGATATGAAATATAATTATGTCTTCTAAAATATATCAATCAGATATCTTTTACAAGTCTTTCATTCTTCTAACTCTTTCCATGTATATCTTCTTTTGTTTCAGTCTCGACCTTCTACTGTAAATCAGCTTCCTTCCTTATATGAAAGTCTTCCCGCACTTAAGTTCTGATATGACCTTAAGTTCTGATATTAAGTTCTGACTTCCTGTAAGTCCTGATTTTAATAAGTCCTGATATGTCCTGTTTGTTAATATCTGAAAACTAAACATGAATCATATTAGACATGACATCTCAAATATATCTAACAAGATTCTACAATCTAAGAACCAACATTGTTATGGAACCTGTACATGTTATGTTTTATGATAAAAAGATTGAAGGACTGCAAGATGGAGATTTCCATGAGAGCCTCAAATTTGATAATATGGAGATGATCTGTGAAGATAGTGATGATGATAGTGATCAAGAACCATTATCCAAGGACGATATAGAAAAGTCTACAACTAATGAAGCACATAACTCAACATCCATCGAAAGACCAAGTGCATCATCCGTTGAAAGAAAATCGGCATCATCCGTCGATAATGAAAGAACATCATCCGTTGACAGACAAAGAACAACATTCGTTGATCCCTCAATAGGATTTGGGAGTCAAGTAAGATCACAATCATAAAGAACCCCTCTTTCAAGCCAAAGATCCATAAACTCAGGGGGAGTTTCTAATCCTCAAAATTCTACTAATCATCAAGACAACCATGAGGCCTCTTCATCAAGAGCTAATCTACTACAATAGAGAAAATGGACTAGATATCACCCTTTTAAGCTCATTATTGGTGATGCATATTCTAGAGTTCAAAGAAGGAAAGCAACTCAAGAAGAATCTCTATATTGAAGCTTTCTCTCTAAGAAAGAACCAAAGAAGGTAGAAGAAGCTCTGTTGGATCCTGATAGGGTTTTAGCTATGCAGGAAGGGCTAAACCAATTTGAAAGGAAAAAGGTATGGAAGCTGGTACCCAAGCCTAAAGGAAAGAATCCAATTGACACCAAGTGGGTATTCAGAAACAAGATGGATGAAAATGGCATAGTTGTTAGGAACAAAGCTAGATTAGTTGCTAAGGGCTATTGTCAACAAGAAGGAATAGATTTTGATGAAACTTTTGCTCCTGTTGCAAGACTTGAAGCCATTAGAATTTTCTTAGCCTATGCAGCCCATGCCAATTTCAAAGTCTATCAAATGGATGTCAAAAGTGCCTTTCTAAATGGAGATTTAGAGGAGGAAGTCTATGTCAGTCAGCCTCCTGGTTTTAAAGATCCAAATTTTCCAGAATATGTCTACTATCTCTTGAAAGCACTTTATGGATTGAAGCAAGCACCTAAAGCCTGGTATGATACTTTGTCAAAGTTTCTCTTAGAAAATCACTCCACAAGAGGTACTGTTGACAGAACTTTATTCTTTAGAAATGTTAATGGCTCTAGTATACTTGTTCAAATTTATGTAGATGATATTATATTTGGCTCTACAGATGAAAAAGTTTGCAAAGAGTTTGCCAAATTGATGCAAGGTAAGTATGAAATGAGCATGATGAGGGAACTAACTTACTTTCTCAGTTTACAAGTTAAGCAAGTTAGTAATGGAATATTCATTAGTCAAACCAAATATATTTATGATCTTTTAAAGAAGTTTGATCTAATGGATTGCACATCTGTAAAAACTCCCATGGCCCCTGCAACTAAACTTGAATTAAACACTACTGAAAAGTCCGTGGATATTTCAAGCTATAGAGGCATGGTTGGCTCACTTCTATACTTAACATCTGGTAGGCCAGATATAATGTTTGCTACTTATCTTTGTGCTAGATTTCAGGCTGATCCTAGATAATCTCACTTAGTAGCTATTAAGAGGATTTTCAGATATCTCAAGGGCACACCAAAACTTGGCATTTGGTACCCTAGAGATTCTGGTTTTGATCTAACTGGTTATTCAGATGCAGATTATGGAGGTTATAAAATAGATAGAAAAAGTACAATAGGAACCTGTCAATTTCTAGGAAACAAGCTAGTATCCTGGTTCAGTAAAAAGCAAAATTCAGTTTCTACTTCTACAGCTGAAGCTAAATATATTGTTGTTGGTAGTTGTTGTGCACAGATCTTATGGATGAAAAACCAACTGTTGGACTATGGTCTGCAAGTGGATAGAATTCCTATTTTCTGTGATAACACAAGTGCAATTGCCATCACTGAAAATCCAGTACAACATTCAAGAACAAAGCACATAGACATTAAGTACCACTTCAACAGGGAGTATGTAATGAATGGTACTGTGGAACTTCATTTTGTTCCAAGTGAGAAGCAACTTGCAGATATCTTTATCGGGCCACTTTATGAATCCACCTTTTCTAGGTTGGTAAGTGAGTTAGGTATGCTTAATTACTCTTGAATCATATTTGATAATTTTTGCAAGTTGTAATGTTGTTGAGTGGCATTAATGACACTTTATAAAGCTCTATTAAGCTTTGAATTGATGCGTTTGTACTCAAGTTGTTAAGTGTTTTGACGTGTTTTCTAATGTTTTTACATGACAGACATTATCTAGGTAATCAGGTGAATTAGCATTGTTTTGGTGCTAATTTGGTGTCAATGTGGTGTTAGAATAAAAGCTTGTGGAAAGCAGGCTCGAAGCAGTAAGAAAAAGAAGAAAATCTGAAGTTTTTCCAGAAGTACGGCACGCCCGCGCTGGTCAAGCGCACGGCCGCGCCAGGATGTCAGAAAGGCAGCGCGCGCGCGCCGGTGCAAAATCAGAGAATCCTGATTCTATTATAATTACAATTGAAGGACTTATGAATTGCATGGGGCTGCTATATAAATAATTTTAGGTAGTTTTTCATATGTAATTAAGTCCGAGACATATCAGAGCGCAAGGAGAAGACGTCAAGCGACCTATAGCATAATTCAACAAAGGCGAAGATGATCTAGTTTATTCTTGTGAATCTTTGTTTTGAGCTATAATCTTGGATGCTCATTTCTTGTTGTGTTGAACCTATACTCTTTTGTAAACTTGGTTTTGTTTATTCGTTATAAAGATTATGTTTGTTATACCATGCTTTCATCGGAACCCACGTTGATGATGAGTCTGATTATGGGTTAATCGTTATCGTGGGGTTCTAACGGATTTATTTATGGATTTCTTTAGTTAATTTCTTTCGATGCCTTAGTGTGTGGTAATTGCATGATAGCCTAGTATTGGTTGTGCGTATTCGTCTTATGAGCGTCACGAACTTATAAGATAGTGAGTTAATCTTTAAAGAAGCGACAGTGAATTTAAGGATTTAGAACTTGCCATGCTAGCAAAGGTTCATGTATTTATATGCATGATTTATAGGTAATTTTAACCATCTTACTTGCCCTATGTGTAATAACCCCAAAATTTTGAACTTTTTGTAACCCTTATGAATAGTGTTTTTGCTGATATTGTTGAATAAGAAAACTGTTCATGCCACACTATGTAGGGTTTCTTTTATGGATATTCTGAGATTTTATTGGTACTCTATAGGGTATATAAGTGTATGAAAAGATCGTCAGAATCCAAATTTGAACCTTTTCATCCACCAGATATCGAAAGAATTGAGTATAAGGTAATAGGATAAAAAGGATTTAAATTCAAGGATTTTAATAGAGGATCATAAAAAGGAATATAATGTATTGAGAAAGGTTAAGGGAACCTAAGTAATAAGATCCCGGGTATGATCCCTCAAACGATAAACGAAAACGAAAGTTAAGCGAACCGTATAACAGATCGGCGGTCATTAGCCAAGTAATTAGAAGCTAATCAAAGAGATTAGAGGGGATGATGTCATCCAACCAATGAGAAGAGGACAAAGAGGGGAGGATGACATCACATGATGACATAAGCATGACATAAGGGAAGGAATTGTTGGATGATTTAAAACCACACAAAGTTCAAGGCTAAAAAGGTAATTAACCAAAATAAATCAAAAGAAAATCAACCAACTAAAACAAAATAAAGCAAAACACAAAATCATTTCTCTTCACCAAGAAGCTTGCTCTCGGCTTTTTCCCCATTTTCAAGAAGAAGAATTTCAAAATTCAAGTTCCAAGCTTCCTAAATTGGTAAGTTAATTATCTAGTACTCCTTATGCATAGATATGGCTATCCTATGAGTTTAAGCCTCCAATTCATTTCAATCTTCTCCAAGAAATCAATGAAGAAGACAATGAATAGTGATTTCAAGGTTTTTAACTTGATTTTTCTTGTTTTTCCTTTAAGATCCAAGCATCCCTAAGACATCTCAAGGCTTCTTAAGGCTTCCTAGCTACTCACATCACTTCAAGGAAGGTATATCATCTCCAAACCCTAGCTTTACTTTGTATATTAGGATGATTTTGGTTGTTATGATAAAAGAGTAGCTTAATGCTTGTAGGTTTAGAGTTTGGGTTGGAGTTGTAGTGAATTGAATGTTGAAACTTGTTGATTAGTAAAGGACTTAAGTATAGTTTAAATTCAAGTTTAAAGAATAAGTATAAATTGTTAATGTTGAGTTGATTGGGGCTGTTATGATGTATTGAGGATGGATTTTGGTTGTATGGATGGATTGGGATTGATTGGTGGTGGAATTGGAATGGTATAAAATTGGGAAATCGCGTAAGCATAGCCGTCGTAATGTTCGATTTACTTTAGACTGCTTTTGTTCATAACATTAGGACCCGAGAACTCCCTGATAGGTTTTTACCATTGCCATGTTTAGATAGTTCATGTTATGAGCTTCATTTTGATATGTGGTTCGTTTGATTCCGATGTACGGTTTAGGAGAAACGGCCATTTTAAGTAACGACGTTTCGTGAACGAATTATTACCCCTCGCCTTACTTTAAAACATAGGTTAAAGACCTTAAAGGGTTAATTAATGTATGAAACCATTATGTTAAGTGTGTTAGGCAGTTGGTAAGACACTCGCGAAAGAATCGCCTTAAAACTCGTAATGGTTAATTTATTAAAAATGGTAGAGCCGAGGGTACTCGAGCGACTTAAGAGAATCATTAAGCGCAAAGCCAGCGTTAGAGTCTAAATTTGGTTAAAGTATAGATTTACAAGTGACTTTAGTTTAATTCCAACTCGCATGTTATTTATAGGTTACCAGACTCGTCCCGAGCCATTTGTAACCCCCAGTCACTCAGGCAAGTTTTCTACCCGTTATACTGTTGTTGTGATGTATATATGTATATGCATGATCTTGTGATAAATGCATATTTGTTATTAGCAAATTCTTGCGATATATTGTAGCATGTGATATGGTATATATGCATGCCTGTTTCGTATTCTTGATTTATATATCTGTTGGTTCAAATGCTTGTAGTTGCATAATACATATGCTAGAGATAAGCGGTATATGAGTATACCCTTAGTATTGGGGATAAAAAGGTGAACTTTTTCTAAAACCGGGAGTCGACGTTCCCGAGTATATTATATATATATTTAAATATATATATTGATATAGTTTTCAAAACTATTAATCGAATAAGGTTTATTCGATAACTTTTATTTTATTTAATGAATATTATTACGAATATTCATTCGAGGGCTTATGACTCCTTTTATATTAATTATTGAATATTATTTGAATATTCATTCGAGGGTTTATGACTCAGTTTATATTATTTAATGAATATTATTTGAATATTCACTTGAGGATCTATGACTCCGATTATTTGCTGAAATATATTCTTTATTTTATTAAAGAATAAGGTGTCGATAATCAAACTTATCTTTGATTATTTAAATAAAGATAGTACTTTCGTATAAGTATATCTTTGGTTATTTAATACTCATTTCAAGTATAAGTTTTAAAACTTCTTCTTCAATTATTTTTATAAAGATTATTCTTTATGGGAATATTATTTAAATCCTAATATTCAGATATTTTCTAATATATTGGGACTGATTTATTTCATTAAATCAGCATTACTCCAAACATTCTTAAAAATGTTTTCGAGTCTTCAAAATGATTTTTAAAAGTTAGAGCGGATCCCAAAACACATTTTTATATTTAAGATCTTCCTTTCAAAGGGGATTTAAATATTCGCTCAAAACCTGGGGGATCCGGCTCAGTGGTGTATTTTACATTCGCAACAAGGTTGTTGTTTTGATAAATTAATTGATTACTTACCCAACGTTCGGGAAGTAAGTCCATCTATCGAGTCGGCATAAGCAACATGGGCTCAGTGGGCGTCCATGATAGTGTAAGTGGCTCAGTGGGAGTCCATCAAATGCGTAAGTGGCTGAGTGGCAGTCCAGCATAAGGTCCTATTACGACCAGGGTGATGACCAGTGGGGAATTCGTCCATCTACTAGTAGAAAAGGTTACTTATTGGTATCTTTGCCTGATCAGCAAGATATCGGGTTTATGCCACGATTCTTTTCCCTTCCAAAAATTCATTGGATGTTACAAACTCTGTTCATACTTTACATGACAGAGGTTTTCAGGGACTGTATAAAGAAGATATATATGTGGATATATATATCGGAACTTAATGAAGTATATCATAACTTCATTTCCTTCAATAATACTTCAAAGATTTAATCTCTTCAAATCTTGTCTTTTAGTTTCATCTATGTGATGAACTGTTGAAACTGATTATAATTTGAACAGTGGTAGTTCAAGTGGTTTTTCTAAAATGATATAAGTATAGTGAAGTATTTGGTAACTTCATCTTCCTTTAAGCTTATATTCAGTAAGTAATTATCTTACACTTGATAAAGGTTTTCAGTAAGTTATCTATTTAGATACTTGCATTATTGATTACACTATATATATTATCTTGTGAGCTGTAATGCTCACTCTTGCTTCATTTCTTCATCACACAACAACAGTTAGGAAAGATGGCCAGGCTCAAGCAGACCCAGCGCAAGAGCGTGAGAAGCGCCCCGCGTCTTCCCGTTGAGATCATAGCTGCTATAGCTGCAGAGGTAGATCTATCTGTAGATCAGACATTCTACTTTTGAGAATCAATTATGTATAATTATAACTTGTGGCAGATAATGGCAATTAACTGTAAAATTGTCAAGTAATCATTTTGGGTTGTAATAACTTTTAAATTGTGGATTCAAAGACTTGTACTTATTTCAATTTCATCTCTGAGACTATGACGTGTGGTGGTGTGTGTTAGTGTGGGGTCACAGCATGAGGTTGTTTATTATTAATTAAGTTAAGAGATAATTGTGGAAAGAAAGACCGTGATGACCCGGATCCCTGACCCCGGATCTGGGGGTGTTACAGAAATGGTATCAGAGCTAAGCGTTATAAACCTCAGAGATGATGCGACGAAATAATAATAAACTCACAAAGATAATAAGAACTCTTGCCAAGTTCATGGTCGGACTACTTAAAGTAACGCTGACAGTTAAAACCCTTACGGGAACCCTTATAAGTATCATGATAGTAACTTAGCTCGTTTAATGTGTAGGCGCATGAGATAGAGGACCCTGAGATGTTCAAGCGTGAGCATGATGAGGCACTGCTAGATGTCGAGGATCAGGAGGAGCCTGAGATGGAGGAGGATGATGAGGACCCCTCAGAGGAGTCAGAGACAGAGGTCATTGCTATTTCAGATGAGGAGGACCTGGATGAGGTCCCAGTAGCTGAGGAGCGTGTCGGAGCTATGATAGTGTACACTGGTACCCCTTTACCCACACTCCCGATGGTCAGAGCTCCTACCCCTCCACCACTATCTTGGAGCCCCTATGATGACAGCTCAGAGACCCATACTCCCGAGCCTAGGCAGACCGAGGAGGCACCCCCAGCGGCTCCGGATTCACCACCTCTCGACCCTGCCCATAGGTAGTCTTTGCTAGCCCACGGCTATGTTCAGGATGTACTGAGGACCCGAGTGGCTGTTGCTGAGGCCCGACTGGATGAGGCCAGGAGGGAGTTGGATGCGGAGAGGGCGGGTAGGCGTACCCGAGCTTATGAGACCAGGGCTGCTATACCCCGATCCTTGAGGAGGGAGCTGACGGGGATAGAGCTCACGTCTCGAGCGAGACTCAGATCTCTCCAGGGGGACATGCATGGTAGGATCTCCAGGCGGCAGGCCGACTATATCTTCCGTCGTGCGATGGAAAGGGTATGGGAGCTGGCCCACTCCGGTGTGTGATTCAGGATTGACGATGGGATAGTCTAGTTGTCTAGTTAGTCGAGGCCTTAGTAAGAGCCAATTTTCCGGGATAGTTGACTTGTATATAGCATCCCTTTTTCTGACTAGACAGATAGACTCTTGTGTATAACTTTTGGGACAGATGGCTGTAGCACTGTTGTACTTTTGACCAGATCGAAACTATGTATTTCTCGCATTGTATATATTTGTTTCCTTTCAGTTTAGTTCCTTAGTGATGAGATCACTGTTTTTATCATTATTATTACTGCACTTCTTATTAGAACTGCCATAAAAATAATAGAATTGCGAGATACATTCTCCCCATTATAAAGACTGTGCAAGGCACAATATTGAGTATGATTGTGACCTAATGTTGATTTTTTTCCCAATAATTTTTTTATTATTATCAGTATCATGCCGCCAAGAAAGATTGGAACTAGGGCGAACCCTGGATCTGAGGACCAAGGAAGCCATAACCAGGACGATAGGAGCCAGGAACACAGTGAAGAGGAAGATGAGGATTATGTGGAACAGGATGACTCCCTGTATGAAGAGGAAGAGGAAACATATGATGTTGAGGGATTTGAGATAGAGGCTGAGGAAGGAGAAACTGAGGTTGAGCAACCAGTACCAAACCCAGGCATGGATCCCATGGGCCAGTTCATGCAACTACTAAGGCAGAACTTGGAACGTCAACCCAACCCATCCCCTCAAGGAAATAACAATGATGTGGCAAACTCTTTCAGGGCTTTTAAGTCCCTTAAGCCCCCTGAGTTCCACGGATCAGCCAACCCAGTTGAGGCAAGGGCATGGTTAAAGGAAATGGAGAAATCCCTTGAGATTTTGAGTACCGATGAGGCACAGAAGACTGTATTTTCTACCTACCTTCTGAAAGGAGAGGCCAACTACTGGTGGGAGGCCAAGAAAAACATGGAGACAGATGCTATCATAACCTGGGAGAGGTTCAGTTAGTTGTTTCGGGGAAAGTATTTCCCGAGGTTTATGGATAACCAGATGGAGCTCAAGTTCTTGGAGCTAAAGCAGAATAACTTATCTGTAGCAGAGTACGAAGCGAAATTTACTGAGTTATCAAGGTTTGTGCCGGAATTTGTGAGCACCGAGGAAAAGAAAGCTAGGAGGTTTCAGCAGGGACTGAAACCGTGGATTCAGAATAGGGTGGCAATCCTTGAGCTTACGGATTATGCCACTCTGGTACAAAAGGCAACAATTGTAGAAGCCGGAAGTGAACAGATGCAGAAGGAAAGAGAGAAGAAGGGAATAAAGAGGAAAAGTATGAGCATGGGTGGAGGTTCCGCAGGAAGGAGCTTCCCAACTAGATTTAATCAAGGAGCAGTGTCCCTACCGGGAAAGAACACTGGGTTTAAGCGGCCAGTGAGTGTGAGCCAGAGCGGCCAGAAGTCAAGAATGTCCTATTCCAACCAGTCTCGACCCCCATTGCCAGCCTGTAACACTTGTGGAAGGATGCACACTGGGGAGTGTAAAGGAAAGCCAGTAACCTGCTTTAAGTGCGGTCGGGAAGGTCACTATTCAACTAAGTGCCCTTCATCAACCCCTGCCGTCATTCCAACCACCACTTGTCATCAGTGTGGACGCCCGGGTCATTGGAAGAGGGAATGCCCAATGAACAAACCAGTAGCTTCAGGAGCCAGCAGGGCTGCCTCCAATAAGCCACCTACTGCGAGGACTTTCAACATGACAGTCCAGGATGCTATGAAAGACTCAGATGTGATAGCAGGTACCCTTTCTCTAAATTCAGTCAGTGCAAACATTTTATTTGATTCGGGAGCAACTAAATCTTTTATATCAAAGGACCTTGCGCGTAAGTTAAGACTTAAGGCTGAACCCTTGATAGAACCCTTGCAAGTAGAAATAGCCAATCATGAAATTATTCCTGTTAACCAGATTCACCCCGCCTGTGAGTTAGGCATAGGGGAACACTCTTTTAGTGTTGATCTGATTCCTTTTAAATTAGGGGAGTTCGATGTAATTTTGGGAATGGACTGGCTATCTAGCAATAATGCTCAGATAGACTGTAAGGGTAAGAAAGTTAAGTTAAATATCCCAGGAAAGAAAGAAGTTATATTTAGAGGAAAGAGGCAGACGCAGAAATTTTTTACTATGGCCCAGGCCAGAAGGATGCTACGAAAAGGAAATGAGGCTTACCTAGCCTATGTGGTGGACACACAGAAGGAGGTGCCCAACTTACAAGATATTCTGGTAGTCAACAAATTTGAAGATGTATTCCCACAAGACCTTCCGGGATTACCACCCAATAGAGTGATTGAATTTGCTATTGAGTTGGCCCCGGGGACGGCGCCAGTTTCAAAGGCACCATACCGGTTAGCCCCATTAGAAATGAAGGAATTGGCTACTCAATTACAAGAGCTTTTGGATAAGGGTATGATAAGACCCAGTGTGTCTCCGTGGGGAGCACCAGTGTTATTTGTAAGGAAGAAGGATGGGAGCATGAGGCTGTGCATCGACTATCGAGAGTTGAACAAGCTAACCATAAAGAACAGGTACCCGTTACCTAGAATAGACGATCTGTTCGACCAACTGAAAGATGCTGTTTATTTTTCCAAGATTGACCTGAGAACTGGATATCACCAACTAAAGATTAAACCCGAAGATATTTCCAAGTTAGCGTTCCGTACCAGGTATGGGCACTATGAGTTCTTGGTAATGTCCTTTGGATTAACCAACGCCTCAGCGGCTATCATGGACTTAATGAACAGAGTATTTAAGAAGTACTTGGACAAGTGTGTGATAGTTTTTATCGATGATATTTTAATCTACTCAAGGACTGAGACAGAACATGCAGAGCATTTGAGGATAGCTCTAGGAATACTCAGGGAGGAACAGTTATTTGCCAAATTCTCGAAGTGTGAATTCTGGCGGAATGAAGTACAGTTTTTAGGATATGTGATCAATAAAGAAGGAGTATTGGTCGACCCCTCCAAGATAGAGGCGGTCTTAAATTGGGAAAGGTCAACCACACCCACAGAGGTAAGGAGTTTCATAGGATTGGCCGGCTACTATCGTAGATTTGTGCAGGACTTTGCGAAGATCGCAGCCCCTTTGACACGACTTACTCGTAAGACAGAGAAGTTTCAATGGACGGAGAAATGCGAGAACAGTTTTCAGGAATTAAAGAAAAGGTTGGTAACGGCCCCGGTGTTGGCATTGCCAGACGGAAAAGGAGATTTTGTGATATATAGTAACGCGTCGCACAAAGGATTAGGGTGTGTGCTTATGCAGCACGGTAAGGTGATTGTGTATGCATCGAGACAACTGAAGGAATACGAGATTAGATATCCTACTCATGACCTTGAGCTCACGACAATAGTTTTTGCCTTAAAAATTTGGAGGCACTACTTGTATGGAGAGAAGTGCGAGATTTTCACAGACCATAAGAGCCTCAAGTACATATTTACGCAGAAAGAGCTCAACATGCGCCAGAGGAGATGGTTAGAGCTAATCAAGGACTATGATTGTGAGATTCTCTATCATCCGGGGAAAGCCAATGTGGTGGCTGATGCCCTTAGTAGAAAGGAAAGAATCAGAATGATAACGACTTCGGAAGAATTGATAAGGGATTTTGAGAGAATGGAAATCGAAGTAAAGGTAACCGGAACCGGAACTGAAAAACTTTTTGAGATCTCAATGCAGCCAGAGTTATTGGAAAAGATCAAATTCCGAACGTTCAAGAGCTTAAAGATGAGATTTTGGATGAAGGCCATAGTTCAAGGTATTCCATTCACCCGGGAAGCACCAAGATGTATAGGGATTTGAAGGAGTATTATTGGTGGCCCAACATGAAGAGGGACGTAGCAGAATGGGTAAGCAAATGTTTGACTTGCCAAAGAGTAAAGGCAAAGCACCAGAGACCCAGTGGACTTTTACGACCCCTGGAGATTCCCGAGTGGAAATGGGAACAGATAGCGATGGATTTTGTTGTAGGCTTGCCAAGAACGAAAGCCAATCATGACGCCATATGGGTAATTATAGACCGACTGACAAAGTCAGCTCACTTCATTCCTATCAATGAAAGATACACAGTCGATAGACTGGTGGACATTTACCTTAAGGAAATAGTGACGCGACATGGAGTCCCAGCGTCCATTGTCTCAGACCGAGACCCCAGATTCAACTTCAGATTTTAAAGGAGCTTTCAAGAATGTGCGGGGACCAAGTTAAATATGAGTACCGCGTACCATCCCCAGACGGATGGGCAGAGTGAAAGGACCATCCAGACACTAGAGGATATGTTGAGAGTCTGTGCAATAGACTTTAAAGGAAGTTGGGATGATCACTTGCCGTTGATCGAGTTTTCTTATAATAATAGCTTTCATGCTAGCATCGGAATGCCACCTTATGAGGCCCTATATGGAAGAAGGTGTCGATCTCCCTTATACTGGGATGAAGTAGGAGAGCGGAAGATGCTCGGACCCGAGGTGGTCCAAAGGACCAAAGACATAGTGGATCTCATCAGAAGACGGCTGGTAGCAGCCCAAGACAGACAGAAGAAATATACAGACCTAGACCGAAAGGACAAGGAGTATGAAGTAGGGGACTTAGTACTACTAAAAGTATCCCCTTGGAAGGGGTTAATAAGATTCGGAAAGAAAGGAAAACTAAGCTCAAGATACATTGGACCTTTTGAGATACTAAGACGGATTGGGAAGTTGGCCTACAACAAGTTCATAATGTGTTCCATGTATCAGTGCTAAGGAAGTATCATCGGGATGCCAGACACATAGTGGAGTACGAGCATGTGGATATGCAACCAGATCTGACTTACGTGGAGAAACCAGTAAGGATTATAGATAAGAAGGAGCAGGTGCTTCGGAACAAAGTGATCAAGCTAGTCAGAGTGCTATGGCAGAATCATAATGTGGAAGAATCAACTTGGGAACTAGAGAGCGCAATGCTAGAAAAGTACCCCTGTTTGTTTTCTATTTAATTCCGGGACGGAATCCTTTTAAGGAGGGGAGACTGTAATAACCCCAAAATTTTGAACTTTTTGTAACCCTTATGAATAATGTTTTTGCTGATATTGCTGAATAAGAAAATTGTTCATGCCACACTATGTAGGGTTTCTTTTATGGATATTCTGAGATTTTATTGGTACTCTATAGGGTATATAAGTATATGTAAAGATCGTCAGAATCCAAATTTGAACCTTTTGATTTTTCCCGAAAATCCACCAGATATCGAAAGAATTGAGTATAAGGTAACAGGATAAAAAGGATTTAAATTCAAGGATTTTAATAGAGGATCATAAAAAGGAATATAATATATTGAGAAAGGTTAAGGGAACCTAAGTAATAAGATCCCGGGTATGATCCCTCAAACGATAAATGAAAACGAAAACGAAAGTTAAGCGAACCGTATAACAGATCGGCGGTCATTAGCCAAGTAATTAGAAGCTAATCAAAGAGATTAGAGGGGATGATGTCATCCAACCAATGAGAAGAGGACAAAGAGGGGAGGATGACATCACATAATGACATAAGCATGACATAAGGGAAGGAATTGTTGGATGATTTAAAACCACACAAAGTTCAAGGCTAAAAAGGTAATTAACCAAAATAAATCCAAAGAAAATCAACCAACCAAAACAAAACAAAGCAAAACACAAAATCATTTCTCTTCACCAAGAAGCTTGCTCTCGGCTTTTTCCCCATTTTGAAGAAGAAGTATTTCAAAATTCAAGTTCCAAGCTTCCTAAATTGGTAAGTTAATTATCTAGTACTCCTTATGCATAGATATGGCTATCCTATGAGTTTAAGCCTCTAATTAATTCTCAATCTTCTCCAATAAATCAATGAAGAAGACAATGAATAGTGATTTCAAGGTTTTTAACTTGATTTTTTTTTGTTTTTCCTTTAAGATCCAAGCATCCCTAAGACATCTCAAGGCTTCATAAGGCTTCCTAGCTACTCACATCACTTCAAGGAAGGTATATCATCTCCAAACCCTAGCTTTACTTTGTATATTAGGATGATTTTGGTTGTTATGATAAAAGAGTAGCTTAATGCTTGTAGGTTTAGAGTTTGGGTTGGAGTTGTAGTGAATTGAATGTTGAAACTTGTTGATTAGTAAAGGACTTAAGTATAGTTTAAATTCAAGTTTAAAGAATAAGTATAAATTGTTAATGTTGAGTTAATTGGGTCTGTTATGATGTAGTGAGGATGGATTTTGGTTGTATGGATGGATTGGGATTGATTGGTGGTGGAATTGGAATGGTATAAAATTGGGAAATCGCGTAAACATAGCCGTCGTAATGTTCGATTTACTTTAGACTGCTTTTGTTCATAACATTAGGACCCGAGAACTCCCTGCTAGGTTTTGACCATTTCCATGTTTAGATAGTTCATGTTACGAGCTTCGTTTTGATATGTGGTTCGTTTGATTCCGATGTACGGTTTAGGAGAAACGGCCGTTTTAAGTAACGACGTTTCGCGAACGAATTATTACCCCTCTCCTTACTTTGAAACATAGGTTAAAGACCTTAAAAGGTTAATTAATGTATGAAACCATTATGTTAAGTGTGTTAGGCAGTTGGTAAGACACTCGCGAAAGAATCGCCTTAAAACTCGTAATGGTTAATTTATTAAAAATGGTGGAGCCGAGGGTACTCGAGCGACTTAAGAGAATCATTAAGCGCAAAGCGAGCGTTAGAGTCTAAATTTGGTTAAAGTATAGATTTACAAGTGACTTTGGTTTAATTCCAACTCGCATGTTAGTTATAGGTTATCAGACTCGTCCCGAGCCATTTGTAACCCCCAGTCACTCAGGCAAGTTTTCTACCCGTTATACTGTTGTTGTGATGTATATGTGTATATGCATGATCTTGTGATAAATGCATATTTGTTATTAGCAAATTCTTGCGATATATTGTAGCATGTGATATGGTATATATGCATGCCTATTTCGTATTCTTGATTTATATATCTGTTGGTTCAAATGCTTGTAGTTGCATAATACCTATGCTAGAGATAAGCGGTATATGAGTATACCCTTAGTATTGGGGATAAAAAGGTGAACTTTTTCTAAAACCGGGAGTCGACGTTCCCGAGTATATTATAAATATATTTAAATATATATATTGATATAGTTTTCAAAACTATTAATCGAATAAGGTTTATTCGATAACTTTTATTTTATTTAATGAATATTATTACGAATATTCATTCGAGGGCTTATGACTCCTTTTATATTAATTATTGAATATTATTTTAATATTCATTCGAGGGCTTATGACTCTGTTTATATTATTTAAAAAATATTATTTGAATATTCACTTAAGGATCTATGACTCCGATTATTTGCTGAAATATATTCTTTATTTTATTAAAGAATAAGGTGTCGATAATCAAACTTATCTTTGATTATTCAAATAAAGATAGTACTTTCGTATAAGTGTATCTTTGGTTATTTAATACTCATTTCAAGTATAAGTTTTAAAACTTCTAATTCAATTATTTTTATAAAGATTATTCTTTATGGGAATATTATTTAAATAATAATATTCAGATATTTTCTAATATACTGGGACTGATTTATTTCATTAAATCAGCATTACTCCAAACATTCTTAAAAATGTTTTCGAGTCTTCAAAATGATTTTTAAAAGTTAGAGCGGATCCCAAAACTCATTTTTATATTTAAGATCTTCCTTTCAAAGGGAATTTAAATATTCGCTCAAAACCTGGGGGATCCGGCTCAGTGGTGTATTTTACATTCGCAATGAGGTTGCTGTTTTGATAAATTAATTGATTACTTACCCAACGTTCGGGAAGTAAGTCCATCTATCGAGTCGGCATAAGCAACATGGGCTCAGTGGGCGTCCATGATAGTGTAAGTGGCTCAGTGGGAGTCCATCAAATGCGTAAGTGGCTGAGTGGCAGTCCAGCATAAGGTCCTATTGCGACCAGGGTGATGACCAGTGGGGAATTCGTCCATCTACTAGTAGAAAAGGTTACTTATTGGTATCTTTGCCTGATCAGCAAGATATCGGGTTTATGCCACGATTCTTTTCCCTTCCAAAAATTCATTGGATGTTACAAACTCTGTTCATACTTTACATGACAGAGGTTTTCAGGGACTGTATAAAGAAGATATATATGTGGATATATATATCGGAACTTAATGAAGTATATCATAACTTTATTTCCTTCAATAATACTTCAAAGATTTAATCTATTCAAATCTTGTCTTGTAGTTTCATCTATGTGATGAACTGTTGAAACTGATTATAATTTGAACAGTGGTAGTTCAAGTGGTTTTTCTAAAATGATATAAGTATAGTGAAGTATTTGGTAACTTCATCTTCCTTTAAGCTTATATCCAGTAAGTAATTATCTTACACTTGATAAAGGTTTTCAGTAAGTTATCTATTTAGATACTTGCATTATTGATTACACTATATATATTATCTTGCGAGCTGTAATGCTCACTCTTGCTTCATTTCTTCATCACACAACAACAGTTAGGAAAGATGGCCAGGCTCAAGCAGACCCAGTACAAGAGCGTGAGAAGCGCCCCGCGCCTTCCCGTTGAGATCATAGCTGCTATAGCTGCAGAGGTAGATCTATCTGTAGATCAGACATTCTACTTTTGAGAATCAATTATGTATAATTATAACTTGTGGCAGATAATGGCAATTAACTGTAAACTTATCAAGTAATCATTTTGGGTTGTAATAACTTTTAAATTATGGATTCAAAGACTTGTACTTATTTCAATTTCATCTCTGAGACTATGACGTATGGTGGTGTGTGTTAGTGTGGGGTCACAGCATGAGGTTGTTTATTATTAATTAAGTTAAGAGATAATTGTGGAAAGAAAGACCGTGATGACCCGGATCCCTGACCCCGGATCTGGGGGTGTTACACTATGTAATCAAGATAGATAACTTGTGCTTAAACTGTTTTGTTGTCAAATTCTATAGACATATAGGGTCTCAATATAATTGGTGTCTATTCATCTTCAATCTCTTTTGTGGATGTTTGGTAGTATGGTATTCGTGCAACGAAAGTTGGCGTGTATCAGTTTCGTGTTATCTGATTACTGTCATCACCATTGCATGTTAAGGTCAAGAATAATAAGGCTATTGAATGAAGTATTTAATGAAGTTAAAATCCCATGTTGTCATATATATTAATTCGATCAATCTTATTCTCTTAGTTATAATTGTTAGTTAATTCTTAGTTATAAACAACCTTTATTTGTTATCGTCTTAGCATTGAATTATAACCATACATTGTTGCTTAAGTGCATATATTAATTAGTTAACCAAGCCAGTCTCTGTGGGAATGAACTAGAAAAGATTCTATATTACTTGTCAATGCGTATACTTGCGTGTATCATTAGCGTGTGTTTAGCGACTAACAAGTTTTTGGCGCCGCTGCCGGGGACAGCAGTGTTAATTTTTAGTTTATGTATTTTCCATCAGTGGTCGTTAATGTTCATTGACTCGGACATTGTTACTTATTTCTTTCCTTGTCTTATTTCAGGTACTCTAGCGAGGGTTTATACATATGCGTTCGCGTACTCGTAAGAGAACACTAGATAAAGCCGAGGAAGAAGTTGTGGTGGTTCAAAACGAAGTTTTTGAAGAATAAAAGAAGGTAGAAGAAGAAGAGAAAGTCGAGGAACTAGTTTTAGTAGAGAGGGGTGATCAAGCAGAAAATCATAAGGCTTTGATGGACCATTCTCAGCCTAAGATCAATGACATTCAGTCAAGCATCATCAGGCCATCCATCAGGGCTAACACTTGTAAGATCAAGTCAAGCACGATTCAGATGATACAAAACTCAGTTCAGTTTGGGGGTTCTCCTACTGAAGACCTCAACATACACATCAGGGATTTCATCTAGATCTGCGACACATTCAAGTTCAATGATGTGACTGAAGATGCTATCAAGCTGTGACTATTCCCATTCTCTCTGAGGGACAAAGCTAAGTGTTGGTTACATACTCTACCAGCAGGGTCTATCAGCACTTGGGAAGATCTTGCTCAAAAATTTCTCACTAAATTCTTCCCTATGGCGAAGACTGCTGCAATCAGGAATCCTCTTACTCAGTTTGCTCAGCAACTAGAGAATCTCTATGTGAGGCTTGGGATCGATATAAGGAGATGCTAAGGAAGTGCCCACACCATGGCATGCCTGATTGGATGATTATTAACTATATCTACAAAGGATTGGATGCTACTTCTAGACCCATGCTCGATGCAGCATCAGGATGAGCCTTGTGGGCTAAAAGTTACGATGAAGCTTATGAATTGATTGAACTGATGGATGCTAATGAGTACCAGAATCCTTCCCAGAGACTGACTCAGGGAAAGGTAGCAGGAATTCTGGAGTTGGATGCAGCAACTGTTATAGCTGCCAACTTAAGTCTTTGACAATGAAGGTGGACACTTTGGCTAATCATGGGGTTAATCAAATCGCTAGTTTATGTGAGCTTTGTGCTGGTGCCCATGAGACTGATCAGTGCACAATTTCAACTGAATCAGCTCAGTTCGTGAGCAACTTTTAGCATTCGCAACAACCTGTGCCAGCTACTTATCATCCCAACAACCGCAATCATCCTAATTTCAGTTGGAGCAATGCTCGTAATGCGGTTCAACAGCCTTATCAGCAGTATCCAGCTAAGCAGTACAACCCCCCTAGTTTTTAGCAACCGCAATATGCACGGAGACAGCAACTTCAGCTGCAATAAGCTAATGAAAAATCTGAATTAGAAGAGTTGAAGCTAATGTGAAAGAGTCAAGCTATTTCTATCAAGACCTTGGAAAATCAAATTAGGCAAATTGCCAATGCCTTGATAAATCGTCATCCTGGTACACTATCTAGTGACACTGAAGTGCCAGGAAGGAAGTAAGCTAAGGAGCAGGTAAAGGCAATCACTTTGAGGTCTGGAAAGGTTACGAATACCGAAAAAACTCAAGCGTTGACTGAAGAAGTTGAAGATGAGAAAGAAGTAGAGCAGTAGGAAGTAGAAGTGGAACCAAAGAAGACTACTGTTGAGCACACTCCTCCTTAGGGTAATACAGGGGAGAAACAGATCTATCCTCCACCGCCGTTTCCTAAGCGGCTGTAGAAGAAAAAGCTGGACAAGCAATTTGAGAAGTTTCTCGAGTTGTTCAAGAAACTTCATATCAACATACCTTTCGTTGAGGCTCTTGAGCAGATGCCTAGTTATGCAAAGTTTATAAAAGGTATTCTTTCTCGGAAAGTGAAGCTAGATGATTTAGAGACTGTCACTCTCACGGAGGAATGTAGTGATGTGCTGCAACAGAAGTTTCCTCCGAAGCTTAGAGATCCAGGAAGCTTTACTATTCCGTGTACTATCGGAAAAGTGACTTTTGACAGATGCTTATGTGACTTGGGAGCTAGCATCAATCTGATGCCGTTGTCAATCTTCAAGTTGTTAGACTTACCTGATCCAAAACCAACTTATATGACCTTATAGCTGGCCGACCGTTCTATTACATATCCGCGAGGTAATGTGGAGGATGTCTTGGTCAAGGTTGATAAACTCATCTTCCCTGCTAATTGAAAGAGATATGTTCTAAGTCCAATCATGTATGAGGATTTAGGAATAACTTTTATGTAATCTGTTTTGATTTCATTGATATTAATAAAATGCTTGTTTTGTTTTTATTGCGGGCTCTATCTCTTTAAATGTTTAAATAAGATATACCGCAGTTTAGAGTAAAGCTTTTTATGGATTATGATGAGATCATAATAATGAGACCTAAAAGATGATAACTCTAAACTTAAATAGTTCCCGGTCGTAGGATTACTAACTGGTAATTAATAATCTGCAAAGATCGGTACATACTATACTTGCTTCATTATGAAGGATGTCTGTTCTCATAGACATTTGTGTGGTGACACTGTAGCTAGTATGTAGGTGCTTATTATAGAATAAGTTCACTGAACATGACTCACACAGCTGAACAGCTGATGGAGTTCACTCACGTGTCAGCAGTTATTCACATAGTGATAGTTGTACAAGTATCCTTAGACTTGAGGTCATCATAGTCATCTTGTGTACACTGAACTATGCTTTGGTTTAGTTCTTAGTCTCAAGGGACAATTATAAGGGCTCTACTGGGTATAGGAATTTGTACACGAAGATAGTGTATGATCAATAAAGGATCTACCCCTTCCAGTGTAGGAAGAGAATGTTCAATGCTGATCCACTTATGTTAGTTCAGGAATCTCTGGCCAGATTGAATGAAATTAGAAAGGAGTTTCTAATTTACATTAAATAGAACTAAGCATAGTGAATGGGAAAGCAAGTGATTAAATAAGATAGGTTTGACACAAGTTCCATGCCTTGTATTTAATCATGACATTGCAGGGTAGAAGGAATTAATTGTACGGTAACTACTCACTGAATAGGTTCTTGGTATTCTAAGCAGTGAATTCGTATTATCCGGATAGTCGCGATATGCTGAGAAGTATCCCTCACGATGTAGAATAAATATGATTAATTAATTAATCATATTTAATGAATTAGAGAATTTATATAAATAATGATAAAATAGTTTTATTATTATTATTTATTTCTACTACCAGCTTAATATTGAACCTACAGGGTCACACCATAAAAGAGAATGATTTAATGGTGGAGGAATTAATTAATAATGGCTGATAATTATTTATTTATGAAATAAATAATTAATTGGCAAATTTATTAATTGATTAAATGAGATTTAATTGATTATAAATTAATTAAGAAAAGGTTCTTAATATTATTAATTAAGAATTTAATTTTTGGAAATTAAATCAAGTGAGAGAATTATTTCTAAAGAGTTTAGAAAAAGGATTAATTATTAAAAGGTGTTTTAATTATTAGTGAGAATAATAAAGGGTTAATAATAATAATATTTTATGGGAAAAATTTCAGCTGAAAATTTTGCCTATAAATATACTATTATAAACCCTATTTTTGCCTCAACCTAAAAGATTTACAAAACCCTAATTATCTCCACCTCCTCCTCCTTCATTACATTGTTTTCTTGGTGGATACCGGTGGAGTGCTTCACACTTGAGGAGCAGCTGCTAAGGATTTCCGTTTGTCGTTCTTGGATCGCTATTAAAGACCTCCATCTTTCCATTAACGTAAAGCTTCTTAAGGTAAACATATTGAACTACGAATTAAATATTATTTTTCGCATGGATCCTGCGGAGGGTTTCGGTTTTTTTTAAGATTTAAATTTACGTTTTCGTTGCGTTTATGTGTTAAAAACCCTTCAATGACATCAGAGCTACTTGCGAAAAGTTTTTAATTCATTTATGTGTTTAACTGTTTTCGATATATGAGCATGTACGTGATTCGCCATGATTTGATGTTGATATAATATGCTTATATATGTATGATTTTGAATACATGATATTCATGTGAGTTGTATAATCATTAGATGATTATGTAATCTGTATATATACTAATATATACATGATTTATGTTTGTTCTAATTATGAGAATCATATTAGATACGGATTCTGAATTGGCTGCTATAGATTTGCTGAAATCTGGGTCTGGTGTCCGATTTACGCAAACAAATACCCTATTCCATAGGTAAATGAGCGTCTAAACAAAACTGATATCTAAAGCTATTAACGACTCGTCTGTAAGGTGTTTGACGCCGTTTACTGCCCGTAAACAGTGATTCTTGTTTTTCTGATTTGATTCTGATTTTTCTGATTTTTGTCATTTTTTATGATTAGATCATGGATAATATGATATGTTAAGATCAGATTATGTGTTTTAACATTCTTTTATGTGTTGTATGAGCATGGTGGATGGTTATGGCCTTTCGACCTTAGTGTAATGGTTTTGGTTTTGGTTTTAAATTCGACTTGCATTTCGTCAATCTTTGTAATCATAAATCTTAAATGTAACTCGAGTTATTCTTGTAAGTTCATTAGATTAGTTTTACTTTCAATCATGTAATGTAGTTGAAGACTCAAGAAGGCTATCCAATGGAGGTGATACAAAGAAGAAGACGAGGCATACAAGAAGTCTAAACAAAGAAGAAGACTTATGTAATGAGTAGTTGTATTTATTTCTATCACCATATTAGATTGACCTTGATCTTTATCATGAGCTTGATAAAGATCACATAGGATGGGGCCATAACCAAACACATTTACTTTATTGCACTTTACATTTACTTGTTTATTTAATTTTATATATGAGATATATGCCTATGTTTACCATGCGATGATAGATTTAGGTGAACTTAAATCAATATAAGGCGTGCTCTAGAAAATCTAGAATAGGAATCGTTTCTTGCCTTAACAATAAATATTATGAATACGATCATGAGATTCTTGTGTTTATGAAACACGTAATTGAATATGAATTTTCAATATTGAGAGAAAGGATGATTCTGTCAACAACAGATTTCTATCTGTAAGAAAGGGTTATTAAGTGACGCCTCTTGACAATGCTCCACCCGATCTGGAAATCATCTGATTATCGATTATTGATTTGAAATATTTAATTTAAAAGGAAGAATCTCTTTATAATATGATTATGATTGTAACGTAATATAATCCCTCTAAAATTAAATAATATCAAGTAGTAATTGGCCAATGACACAACGCGCTTGTGTCGGTCATAGCCTTCTAACATGGTAGAAAGTGGTTCTTATTTTTAAATCATTGTCGTTTCGTGCTACAGCTGAGGGCTTTGATTTCGAAATAAGAAATACTTGTCTATTACATAGAGATGTGTATATTGAATTAGAATCTAAAGGTTGGTACGTGCTACAGCCGTGGGCCGTTGGAGACTGATTCAATTATACGAAATGTTGGGTTAGACTTGACTTAGAATATTGAGTTTGTCGTGCCACAGTCGTGACTCAATTATTCAGGAGGCTAAACTTATATTAGGGAATAACATAAGATGTAATTGACAAGAGTTGTCTGCCTATTGAACATCACATGATGTTTCGTGCCACAGCCGAGGTTGTGTGATGGAATGTAGGATCCCTATTCCCACTAGCATTATGAATGCTTAATTTTCACTTAGGGGGTTGAAAAAATTAGATAAACTAGTGGGAGACACTTATGAATAAAGACCCGATTCATATAGTGTTTTAAAATGAAATTGAATATTTGCTAAGTGTTGTTATGTATTTATCATTTACAGATTTACTATATTCGTCACGCCTTCTGCACTATCACTCCGGAGCATACTAGATGCTCACAAGTTGACTGGTCCTAATTTAGCTGTTTGTTTTCACTGTAACAAGTTAGGGCACTGGAAGAGGAACTGCAAGGTTTACCTTTCAGAATTGAAGAAAAAAAAGGGTAGTAAGACTACCGCTTCTGATTCAGGCAAGTTCATGATCGAAGTTAATATATCACTAGGTCAAATTTCTACTTGGGTATTAGATACCTCCTGTGGTTCTCATATTTGCAATTCGTTGCAAGGACTAAAGGGAAGTAGGACTCTTGAAAAAGATGAGGTGATTCCACGTATGGGCAATGGAGCAAGGGTTGCGGCCATATCTGTAGGATCATTTAGTTTACATATGCATACGGGCAAAACTATTATTTTGAATAATTGTTATTACGTTCCCTCTATTGTGAAGAATATTGTTTTTATTCCTATGTTGGATGTGGATGGTTTTTCATTTATTATTAAGAATAATGAATGTTCTATCCTTAGAGATAATGTTATTTTTGGACGTGTCATTTTAAATAATGGTATGTATGTATGTGACGTAGAGCATGATTTACTTCAGATTGAACAAACTAATAAAGAAAACGAGATGATGAAAATCTGACCTATTTATGGCATTGTAGGCTAGGTCATATTAGTGAAAATAGACTACGGACATTGCATAAGGAAGGGTTACTTGACCCCTTTGATTTTGAATCATATCCTACATGCGAGTCTTGTGTATTGGGTAAAATGACCAAATCTCCATTTAGTGGACATGGAGAGAGGGATGCAGATTTGCTAGGATTGGTACACACAGATGTATGTGGACCAATGTCTATGCAAGCCATGGGTGGATTTTCGTACTTCATTACTTTCATAGATGATAGATCTAGATTCGGATATGTGTATTTGATGAAACACAAGTCTGAAGCCTTTGAAAAGTTCAAAGAATATAAACATGAAGTGGAGAAACAAACCAAACACAGTATTATAACTCTTCGATCAGATCGAGGTGGTGAATACTTGAATGGAGAGTTTCTAGATTATCTCAAAGAAAATGGTATAGTCTCCCAGTGGACTCCTCCATATACTCCACAGTTAAATGGGGTATCTGAAAGGAGAAATCGAACTTTGTTAGACATGGTTCGGTCCATGATGAGCTATGCAAATCTTCCAGTATTCCTATGGGGTTATGCATTGGAAACCTCAACATATTTACTGAATAAGGTGCCTTCCAAATCTGTTCCTCAAACTCCATATGAGATATGGAAAGAAAGGAAACCGAGTCTTAAACACGTTAAGATTTGGGGATGTCCAGCTTATGTCAAGAAAGTTGACCCAGATAAGCTGGAATCTCGATCTATAAAATGTAATTTTGTGGGATATCCTAAAGAGACTTTAGGGTATTACTTTTACACCGATCATCGGGTGTTTGTCTCCAGACATGCTACCTTCTTGGAAAAGCAGTTTATCCTTGAAGGAAACAGTGGGAGCAAAATTGAACTTGATGAAGTTCAAGAAGCACAAACTACTACGGATCAAGTGGAAACACCTGTTCAGACTAAACAACCTTCTGTGGAACAGCCCATTCGTAGGACATGGAGAGTGTCTCGCCAACCTGAGAGGTATTATGGCCTTGTCATTAAGAATGACAATGAGTTGTCAATCATTGATGATGACAACCCTGTGACCTATAATGAGGCTATGAGTAGTATTGACTCAGAGAAATGGCATAGTGCCATGAAATCCGAAATGGAATCTATGTATACCAACCAAGTATGGACTCTGGTTGAGGCGCCTGAAGGTGTTAAGCCTATTGGGTGCAAGTGGGTATACAAAAGAAAGATTGGAGCAGATGGCCAGGTGGAGACCTATAAGGCCAGGCTCGTGGCAAAAGGATTCAAACAAAGGCAAGGGATTGACTTTGATGAAACTTTTTCGCCTGTAGCCCTGTTAAAATCAATTCGGATTTTGCTTGCGATTGCTGCTTACTACGACTATGAGATCTGGCAAATGGACGTGAAAACGGCCTTCCTCAATGGGAAACTTGAAGAGGAAGTGTATATGACACAGCCAGAGGGTTTTCTTTCCAAGGGAAATGAACACCTAGTGTGTAAGCTGCTGCGAACCATATATGGTTTAAAGCAAGCTTCTCGTAGATGGAACATCCATTTTGATGAGACAATCAAAGAGTTTGGTTTTATCAAAAACATAGATGAACCATGTGTCTACAAAAGGGTTAGTGGGAGCGCGGTAATATTTCTTGTATTGTATGTGGATGACATACTTCTTATAGGAAATGATATACCGATGCTACAATCAGTCAAAGTATGGCTATCAAAGAACTTCACCATGAAGGACTTGGGAGAAGCATCCTACATTCTCGGTATGAAGATCTATAGAGATAGATCTAGAAGAATGATAGGTCTTACCCAGGGTACATACATCCAGAAAGTGCTTAAAAGGTTTAGCATGGAAAACTCCAAAAGAAGTCTCATACCGATGAGCCATGGAGTGTCCCTTTCCGAAAAAATGTCTCCTAAAACACCTGAGGAAAGAGAGCGTATGAGTAAGATTCCTTATGCTTCAGCAATAGGATCTATCATGTACGCGATGTTGTGTACAAGGCCTGATGTTGCTTATTCAATTAGTGTGACGAGCAGATATCAGTCCAATCCAGTGAAGACCACTGGAAAGCAGTGAAAAATATCCTTAAGTACTTGCGAAGGACTCATGACATTTTTCTTGTTTTTGGTGCTGAATCTGAGTTAAAAATAGAGGGTTATACTGACTCTAGTTTTCAATCAGAAAGTGATAGCAAATCCATGTCAGGGTACGTGTTTACTCTGAATGGTGGTGCAATTCAGATTGTTGAAAGAGGAGATGTCAATGTCGAGAGAGTTGACACACATAACAACGTAGCAGACCCACTCACAAAGCCACTTTCTCAGAGTCACTTTGATCGTCATAAAGACAAGATGGGTATTAGATACCAGAGTGATTGGCTTTTGTACAAGTGGGAGATTGAAAGAGATATGTCCTAAGTCCAATCATGTATGAGGATTTAGGAATAACTTTTATGTAATCTGTTTTGATTTCATTGATATTAATAAAAGGCTTGTTGTGTTTTTATTGCGGGCTATATCTATTTAAATGTTTAAATAAGATATACCACAGTTTAGAGTAAAGCTTTTTATGGATTGTGATGAGATCATAATAATGAGACCTAAAAGATGATAACTCTAAACTTAAATAGTTCCTGGTCGTAGGATTACTAACTGGTAATTAATAATCCGCAAAGATCGGTATATACTATACTTGCTTCATTATGAAGGATGTCTGTTCTCATAGACATTTGTTTTGTGACACTGTAGCTAGTATGTAGGTGCTTATTATAGAATAAGTTCACTGAATATGACTCACACAGCTGAACAACTGATGGAGTTCACTCACGTGTCAGCAGTTATTCACATAGTGATAGTTGTACAAGTATCCTTAGACTTGAGGTCATCATAGTCATCTTGTGTACACTGAACTATGATTTGGTTTAGTTCTTAGTCTCAAGGGACAATTATAAGGGCTCTACAGGGTATAGGAATTTTTACACGAAGATAGTGTATGATCAATAAAGGATCTACCCCTTCTAGTGTAGGAAGAGAATGTTCAATGCTGATCCACTTATGTTAGTTCAGGAATCTCTGGCCAGAGTGAATGAAATTAGAAAGGAGTTTCTAATTTACATTAAATAGAACTAAGCATAGTGAATGGGAAAGAAAGTGATTAAATAAGATAGGCTTGACACAAGTTCCATGCCTTGTATTTAATCGTGACATTGCAGGGTAGAAGGAATTAATTGTACGGTAACTACTCACTGAATAGGTTCTTGGTATTCTAAGCAGTGAATTCATATTATCCGGATAGTCGCGATATGCTGAGAAGTATCCCTCACGATGTAGAATAAATATGATTAATTAATTAATCATATTTAATGAATTAGAGAATTTATATAAATAATGATAAAATAGTTTTATTATTATTTATTTCTACTACCGACTTAATATTGAACCTACAGGGTCACACCATAAAAGAGAATGATTTAATGGTGGAGGAATTAATTAATAATGGCTGATAATTATTTATTTATAAAATAAATAATTAATTGGCAAATTTAATAATTGATTAAATGAGATTTAATTGATTATAAATTAATTAAGAAAAGGTTCTTAATATTATTAATTAAGAATTTAATTTTTGGAAATTAAATCAAGTGAGAGAATTATTTCTAAAGAGTTTAAAAAAGGATTAATTATTAAAAGGTGTTTTAATTATTAGTGAGAATAATAAAGGCTTAATAATAATAATATTTTATGGGAAAATTTTCAGCTGAAAATTTTGCCTATAAATAGACTATTATAAACCCTATTTTTGCCTCAACCCAAAAGATGTACAAAACCCTAATTCTCTCCACCTCCTCCTCCTTCATTACATCGTTTTCTTGGTGGATACCGGTGGAGTACTTCACACTTGAGGAGCAGCTGCTAAGGATTTCCCTTCGTCGTTTTTGGATCGCTATTAAAGACCTCCATCTTTCCATTAACGTAAAGCTTCTTAAGGTAAACATATTGAACTACAAATTAAATATTATTTTTCGCATGGATCCTGCGGAGGGTTTTGGTTTTTTTTAAGATTTAAATTTACTTTTTCGTTGCGTTTATGTGCTAAAAACCCTTCACTAATTTCGTCATTCTTGATTTCGAGGAGGATAAGAAGATTCCCATAATCTTGGGAAGACCTTTCTTGGCGACTGGCCGAACCTTGATAGATGTGCAGAAGGGTGAGCTCACAATGCGAGTGCTGGATCAGGATGTAACTTTTAATGTGCTCAATGCTATGAAATTTCCTACGGAAAATGAAGAGTGCTTAAAGGTGGGGTTGGTCGATTCTGTGGTTACTTCAGAACTTGATCAATTACTAAGGTTTGATGCCTTAGAAAAAGCCTTATTGGGAAATTCAGATAGTGAAGATGACGAAGGTGAAGAACAATTACAATATTTGAATGCTTCTCCCTGGAAGAGGAAGATTGATATGCCTTTTGAATCTCCTGGAGTGGAGGAATTGAATAAAGCCCCTAAACGCCTCAAGCCATCTATTGGGGAAGCTCCCACTCTTAAGCTTAAGCCTTTACCTGAGCATTTGAGGTATGCGTTTTTAGGTGATGCATCTACTTTGCCTGTTATTATTGCATCTGACCTTTTAGGTAGTGACGGGAAAAGCTCTTGAGGCTTCTAAGAGAGTTCAAATCGGCAATTGGTTGGACTATAGCAGATATCAAGGGAATCAGCCCTTCTTATTGCATGCATAAAATTATGCTAGAGGAAGGTAGCAAGCCTACGGTTGAGCAACAAAGAAGACATAATCCGATCATGAAGGAAGTGGTGAAGAAAGAAATTCTTAAGTGGCTAGATGCAGGGATCGTATATCTTATTCCTGACAGTTCATTGGTATGCCCGGTTCAATGTGTGCCAAAGAAATGTGGAATTACTGTGTTAGAAAATGTGAAGAATGAGCTTATTCCTACAAGAACATTCATGGGGTGGAGAGTTTGTATGGACTACAGGAAGCTGAACAAGGCCACTAGGAAGGATCACTTCCATTTGCCTTTCATTGACCAGATGCCTTATAGATTGGCTGGTCATGAGTACTATTGTTTTCTTGATGGTTACAATAAAAGACTTCTCTAAGATTTCGAAGCCATTGTGCAGTTTTGTAGAGAAAGACGTCCCTTTCAAGTTTGATGACGAGTGCCTTGCAGCTTTTGAAACATTGAAGAAGAGTTTAATCACGGCACCTGTCATAACTGCACCTAATTGGAATGAACCTTTTGAGATGATGTGCGATGCAAGTGATTATGCAGTTGGAGCAGTTCTTGGGAAAAGGAAGAACAACATGTTTCTTGTGGTCTACTACACTAGCAAGACCCTAAATGGTGCTCAACTGAATTACACTACTACAGAGAAAGAACTTTTGGCAATTGTCTATGGTTTTGAGAAATTTTGATCTTATCTACTTGGGACTAAGGTGACAGTTTTTACTAATCATGCTGCAATTCGTTATCTCGTCTCAAAGAAGGACTCGAAGCCTAGATTGATTAGATGGGTTCTTTTGCTTCAAGAATTTGTACTAGAGATCAAGGACAAAAAGGGGACTGAGAATCAAGTCACTGATCATCTCTCGCGTTTAGAGAACCCTAATGCTACTTCTGTTAGGAATATGTTGTGTACTTGATGATAAGCTAAACAAAACACCTTAGTAGATTTAACTTAGTGAATTTTGTAGCACCCGACGGATGATTAAATATAGTCCCGACGGATGACTAATTGATATCCGCCGGGTGAGTAGCTTATGTAACAATAAGTAATGTAGCACATTCCTGCAAACAACTTTGTGTAGATTCTATAGTAGCATATAAGTCATGTCGACTGCTAGTAGATATGCAGAATAGGTTGATTAATTGTAAATATAATATGTCTTGTAATTCTGCATAAATGAAATGGAGTCAAGTGTCAAATAGCTACCCGACGGATGATCAACAAAGCTACCCGACGAATAACAAGCATGTACCCGACGGATGATCAATTCAAATATCTATTGATAGTGACAACACAGTCACATGCTTGGGTGGTTGCAAAAGGAATGTGGCAGCCTGTTTATCAGGAAAATGAGAACAAAGAAGCATTACCATTTCCATGCTATTATGAAGATATTCAAAGATGGTGGAATAGAGTAGTAAAGTAGCAAGGAGTTAGACTTGATAGGTTTTGTTTTATTATCCTGTCTTATTACCAAGTAAACTTGGTGATATATAAACCAAGTGTAGCTAGTAGATTAAACAATGAAGCAAACACATTTTATAAGAGAAATAGATAAAGTTGTAACTGTTAAGAATTTCTCTGTAGTTTTGTTTGTTCACTTGTAACAGCAGCTGAGAGCTATTCAAGCTTCACAGGGTTCTCTCGATATATATATATATATATATATATATATATATATCTGGTGGATACATTCAAATCCACCAGAAAGTTTTAAACACTTGTGTTTTTATTACTTGTGTTTTGATTTATATAATTCTTCTATTCCGCACTTTGCAAATCAAACACTTATAGATATTATTGAGTTAGAACAGTTTTAAAAATCTCAAAAAGAAGCCAGAATTACATTCAACCCCCCTTCTGTAATTTTTGTTCTATTGTTAGGGAATAACAATTGGTATCAGAGCAAGCTCTTGAAGTACAAAGAGTTTAAAGATCACAACAAACAGCAAGATGAACAAGAAGGATGTTGGAGTTTAGATTCCATTTTTGGACAAAGACAATTATCACCACTGGAAGGTGAAGATGCATCTACATCTTCTTTCTCAAGATGAGGCCTATGTGGATTGCATAGAGATAGGTCCTCATGTACCAATGAGAGCTGCAATAGGGAATGAACCATATGTTCCCAAGCCTAGGCATGAATGGTCAGATCCCGATATTGAGCAAGTCAGGAAAGACAAGAAGGCCATGAATATATTGTTCAATGGAGTTGATGGTGATATGTTTGATAACATCATTAACTGCAAAATAGTCCAGGAGGTTTGGGACACAATTCAGATTATCTGTGATGGTACCGAGCAAGTAAGGCAGAATAAGATGCAGCTGCTAATTCAGCAATATGAGCACTTTCATTGTGAAGATAGTGAGTCTCTCACTGACATTTTTAGTAGGTTTCAAAAACTACTAAATGCTCTGAAGTTGTATGGAAGAGTCTATCAGAAAAAAGACTTCAATCTCAAGTTCCTTAGATCTCTTCCAAAGGAATGGAAACCAATGACAGTCTCATTGAGAAACTCTCAAGACTACAAGGAGTTTACTTTGGAAAGACTGTATGGCATCCTGAAAACTTATGAGCTTGAAATAGAGCAAGATGAGAGGATAGAGAAAGGAAATAAGAAAGGAAGGTCAATAGCACTGGTTGCTGAGTTAGAGAAAGAGAAAGAGATGAAGGTAGAAGTTGTTGAGTCTACTTCAAAGGCTTGTGAGAACAAGGGTAAAGGGCTGGTAGCTGAAAATGAAGGCAATTTGAGCCAAGATAACATGGATGGTATTGATGAGAATTTACCTTTTCTTTCCAAAAGATTTTCCAAGCTCAAGTTCAAAAGAACTTTGGAGCAGCTAAGCCAAATAGAAACATGGTGGATAAATCTAAATTCAAATGTTTCAAATGTGTCTTGGCAGGGAACTTTGCCAGTGAGTCTAGAAAGTCAGAATCCAGTAAAAAGAAGTTTGAGCCTATTGATTATAAACAAAAGTATTTTGAGTTGCTCAAGCAAAAGGAAAGGGTTTTTATTACACAGGAAAATGACTGGGGAGCTGATGGTTTGGATGAAGATGAGGATGTCAGCTATGTCAATCTAGCCCTAATGGCCAAGTCTGATGAAACATAAACAAGTTCTTCAAGTAATTAGGTAATTACCACTAACCTAGCACATTTATCTAAAGCTGAGTGTAATGATGCCACAAATGACATGTCCACGGAATTATATCATTTGCGTGTTACACTTAAGTCTCTCACCAAAAAAATGCTAAAATCAAAGAAAGCAATTTGTTTTTAAGTGAAAGGAATAATGTGCTAGAGTCTCAGTTTATTGAATTTGAGAAATTGAGAATAGAATGTAAGATTTCTAAGGATGAATTAACTGAGTCCTTGAAGAAAGAAGAGATTTTGAAGAAGCAACTTGAACGAGAACAAGAGGTGATTAAGACATGGAAATATCCAGAGATGTTCATGCTCAAATCACTAAAGTTCAAGGTATTGAGTCCTTTTGTGATGCATCCTGGAAAAAGTGTAAGGAGAAGCTAGAATCCAATTTGGTTGAAGGATTGCTAACAGATATGGATTCGACGGATGATGAGAGTCATCCGTCGGATAATCAAAAGGATTATCCGTCGACTGACACAAATCCTCATCCGTCGGCTGTAAGCAAACCTATGAGAAAAAGCCAAACTTGCCAAGCTGAAAGAAAAATATGGATCAGTTTCCAAATCTTTGTTCCAGGAGAATCAAATCAAGTGAAGAAGGAGAAGAAATTTAATGTTGGTCATATGTATATCAAGTAATTGAATGACAGATTAGAGAAGATTGAGATTAAAACAGAAGCTAAAAAGAAAAACAATAGAAATAGGAAAGTAGGGATTAACAAATTTAACAACTACACACCTAATAAATATGCTCCAAGAAAAATCTGAGTTAAGTGTAGTAGTGTTAATCACTAGTCTATTAATTGCAAAATTGACATGCCTGCTCTTATGTCTATACCCTTTTCTTTTCCCAACATGACTTCCATGCCTTCTATGCCTATGAATGCTATGTCTGCTCAGAATATAAATGCATAATTTGCTAATATGCCATTTGCACCTAATCCTTATTATGTTGTATTTGTATGCCTCAAATGCCATTTAGCATGCCTTATTGGAATAACATGTTTGCAAATAGCATGCCTTTCCCTGTTAATCAAAATTTGCATGACAATGTCATCATTGAAGAGGTTGCCCTAGTGGATGGTCTGAAGCACAATTTGTTGAGTATTAACCAGCTTTGTGATAAGGGCAATTCAGTAACCTTTAACTCAGAAGCCTGTGTTGTGAAAAACAAAAGAAGCAAATCACTGGAGTAAGAAGAGGAAATGTATATCTAGCTGACTTCAACTCATCAAATGCAAAATATGTTACTTGTCTTCTCAGTAAATCAAGTCAAGATGAAAGTTGGCTATGGCACAAGAAGCTGTCCCATCTAAATTTCAAGACCTTAAATGAGCTTGTCAAGAAAGAACCGATTAGAGGCATTCCTCAAGTGGAGTTTTTTAAGGATGGACTATGTGATGCCTGCCAAAAGGGAAAGCAGATTAAAGCATCATTCAGAAAGAAGCTTGATTCAAAATTGAAGAACCTTTGTAATTGCTACACATGGATTTGTTTGGACCTGTCAATGTGTTGTCCATCTCAAGGAAAAGATTTTGCCTAGTAATTGTAGATGATTTCTTAAAGTTCTCTTGGACATATTTCCTAAAGTCTAAAGATGAGTTTAGTGAAATCATCATCAATCATATAAGGCAAGTCAACAATCATCCTGATTTCAAAGTAAGAAGAATCCGGAGTGACAATGGAGTTGAGTTCAAGAATTCTGTGATAAGATCATTTTATGAAGAGAATGGGATAATGTATGAGTTAATAGCAGCAAGAACTTCATAACAAAATGGAGTAGTGGAAAGAAAGAACAGATCTCTTATTAAAGCTGCAAGGACAATGCTTGAAGAATCAACGTTACCATCATATTTCTGGGCTGAAGCTGTGAATATTGCCTGCTACACTCAGAATATTTCTTTGATTAATCAAGCAAAGTGTATGACACCATATCAATTGTTCAAGAACAAGAAGCCAACTCTAAATTTTCTTCATGTCTTTGGCTGCAAATATTATATCTTAAGAAGTCAAACTTATCAACATGGGAAGTTTGATGCTAAAGCAGATGAAGGAATTTTTGTTGGATATGTTGTAGGAAAAGCATACAGAGTCTACAATCTGAGAACCAACATTGTTATGGAATCAATACATGTTGTGTTTGATGATAAAAAGATTGAAGGACTGCAAGATGAAGATTCTCATGAAAGCCTCAAGTTTGATAACGTGGAGATGGTTAGTGATGACAGTGATGATGAAGGTGATCAAGAAACAGTGAAAAAGGATAATGCTGAAAAATCTACTACAAATAAAGCACAAAATTCAACATCTGTCGAGTTGCAAAATGTTTTATCCGTCGGGAGACAATCTGCTTTATCCGTCGGGAGACAATCAGCCTCATCCGTCGGAAGCAAAATGTGTACCATCCATCGGGTCATCAAAAGAAGCTGAAAGTCAAAATAGATCACTAATAAAAAATTCCCTTTTCTCAAATTTAAGATTCAAAAACTCAAGGGGGGTTCTAATAATCAAAACTCAGTCACACATCAAGACAACAATGAGGCCTCTTCATCTAGATCTAATGTACCTCAAAAAAGAAATTGGACAAAAGATCAGCCCTTTGAGCTCATCATTGGTGATGTGTCTTCTAGAGTTCAAACAAGGAAAGCAACTCAAGAAGAATGTCTATATAGTAGCTTCCTATCCAAGGAAGAACCAAAGAAGGTAGAAGAAGCTTTGTTGGATCCTAATTAGATTTTAGCTATGCAGGAGGAGCTAAACCAATTGGAAAGGAACAAGATTTGGAAGCTGGTACCCAAGCCTAAAGGAAAGAATCCAATTGACACCAAATGGGTATTCAGAAACAAGATGGATGAAAATGGCATAGTAGTAAGGAACAAAGGTAGATTGGTTGCTAAGGGCTATTGTCAATAAAAAGGAATAGATTTTGATAAAACTTTTGCTCATGTTGCAAAACTTGAAGCCATCAGAATTTTCTTAGCCTATGCAGCTCATGCCAATTTCAAGTTCAATCAAATGGATGTCAAAAGTGCTTTTTTGAATGGAGATTTGGAGGATGAATTCTATGTTAGTCAGCCTCCTGGTTTTGAAGATCCAAATTTCCCAAATCATGTCTACTATCTTTTGAAAGAACTTTATGGACTGAAGCAAGCACCTAGAGCCTGGTATGACACTTTATCAAAGTTTCTTTTGGAAAATCACTTCACAAGAGGTACTCTTGAAAAAAATTTATTCTTTAGAAATATTAATGGCTCTAGTATACTTGTTCAAATTTTTGTAGATGACATTATATTTGGCTCCACAGATGAAAAACTTTGCAAAAAGTTTGCCAAATTGATGCAAAGTAAGTATGAAATGAGCATGATGGGAGAACTAACTTACTTTCTTGGTTTGCAAGTTAAGCAAGTTAGTGATGGAATATTCATTAGTCAAACTAAATACATTCATGATCTTTTAAAGAAGTTTGAACTAATGGATTGCACATCTGCAAAAACTCCCATGGCCACTGCAACTAAGCTTGAATTAAACACTACTGAAAAGTGTGTGGATATTTCATGCTACAGGGGCATGGTTGGCTCACTTCTGTACTTAACAGCTAGTAGACCAAATATAATGTTTGCTACTTGTCTTTGTGCTAGATTTCAGGCTGTAACTAGAGAATCTCATTTAGTAGCTATTAAGAGAATTTTCAGATATCTCAAGGGAACACCAAAACTTGGCATTTGGTACCCTAGAGATTCTGGTTTTGATCTAACGGGTTATTCAGATACAGATTATGTTGGTTGTAAAATAGACAGAAAAAGTACAATAGGAACCTGTCAATTTCTAGGAAACAAGCTTGTGTCCTGGTTTAGTAAAAAGCAAAATTCAGTTTCTACTTCTACAGCTGAAGCTGAATATATGGCTGCTGGTAGTTGCTGTGCACAGATTTTGTGGATGAAAAACCAATTGTTAGACTATGGTCCACAAGTGGATAGAATTCCTATTTTCTATGACAACACAATTGCAATTGTCATCACTGAAAATCCAGTACAGCATTCAAGAACAAAGCACACAGACATCAAGTACCACTTCATAAGGTAACATGTGTTGAATGGTACAATGCAACTGCATTTTGTTCCAAGTAAAAAGCAGCTTGCAGATATATTTACCAAGCCACTTGATGAATCCACTTTTTCAAGGTTGGTAAGTGAGTTAGGTATGCTCAATTATTCTTGAATCATTTCAGATATTTTGCAAGTTGTTATGCAGCCAGAAATTTAATTGATCTTTCTATTTTGATGATATTTTGGCTAAGTCAAAATTTACATCCCGGCGGATGCTCATTATCCATCGAGTTTGATCATCCGTCGAAATACAATTTGTATATAAAAATCAATTATTTTTCTGGAATATTTTAGAACTCGACGGATAACTATTTTATCTTCATCCGTCGAATTGTCCTAGCCGTTAATTCTCTGAACATTATCCATCGAGTATACTTACTGTTTATTCATTTTTAAACGGCTATTTTGGGCAATTTTTGTTGATCCTTTATTTCACTTTATTATTTTTGTCAATTTATAAAAGCTAAATTCTTTTTCATTTTTTCTTTTATCATTCTCAAGATTCAATTGCTCTAATTTCTTTTTTCTCAAAAGCAAACTCTCTCTCTGCAAACCTTCAAATCTTTAGCAATGGCACCTGTAGTGAAAATCATGTCTCAAACCGGTTATATCTATGAGAAAAACAACTTCTCCGCTTTAGTAAACAAGGAGATTCAACAGTCTGGTGACTACCACAAAATGATGGATTTTGTGAAGAACTGCAAACTCAACTATGCCATGCTGGAATCACCCACCATTTACTGTGAAGTTGTAGAAGAGATATGGACAACTGCAATTTATAACTCAACAGAAAAGACCATCACTTTCACTCTAAAAGGTAAGCAGTTTTGCATAAATAGTGATATTGTCAAAGCATGCTTTGGGATTCCTGATAAAACTGTAACTGCTTCACACACAGACACTAACATTGTTAACATGCTTAACTCTATGGGTTATGCACTCACTACCTCTAAGTTAAGTGAAATTAGAAGGTTGGGTCTTAGCAAAAAAATGGAGCTATCTGTGTGATGTGATAACTAAAGTGTTTTCTAGTAAGATTAGCAATTTTAATTCTATCAATATATCCCTGTTTAACATGCTTTACATGCTAGTTACTGATAAGTATTTCAATTTCAGTGACTTGGTTTTGTTTGAGTTAGACTTTAAGTTAGGAGAACTTAATAAGGGAGGTAAAAGTGTTTATTATGCTAGATTCTTTATGATGCTTGCTAACCATCTTATTGAGAATATTGTGATTGAGAACCCAACCAACAAGCTGACTTGTTGGGTTCAAGAAAGAAGAATAATTTCAGATCTTAATAGAGCAAATCATCACAAGGAGGAACCCTTATACTATTTTCCATTAATGGAGGGACCTAAGTGAGGTAGTTTCTTCTGTCTCTACTCTTCCAACCTTACACATTTATTTGCCATCTAGTGTAGCTATGGCATCTGTGCCAATGACCAAACAGATGCCTACCCAAGCTGCCAAAACTAAAATTCCAAAATCCAAAGCTAAGAAATCCCCCTCTAATTTCTTTCAAAAGAAATCAGTTGTAAATTCTACTAAACCTAAAAAGGGGAGTGTGAAGGAGGGTAAGAAATGTGAGGGACAGTGTGAAAATCAAAGAAGCCCTAAGAATAAGGTTGGAGAGGTGAGTGTTTCCCAGCCTAGCCACATTGGAGTTTCTCAACAAACTGCAGTGCTTAAAAAGGATTTAAGCTCATTACTAGTTGCATCCTCCCAAAAGGATGTGACTATTGAACAAAGCTCTCAGCCAAGAGCACAGGCCAAGAGGGTAAGGGACACTAGCTCACCCCAAACTTATGCCAGAAAGAAGAAATCTAAACCAACCGGGGATGCACAGGGCACACACTTAGTGCAAAGTAATGCTAAAGACCCACACACTGCACCTTCTCAAAGTCAGGTTGATGTGGCTCCAAAAAATATGGAGTCACAGCCAAAATCTCTCATAATTGAAGCACCTGATACACCAAATTCTCCCACACACTCACTGGATGTTGAAATGATCAATACATCACTTCTAAATTCTCCATCTTCAACTCTCTTGGAAAAGCCAAAAATCCAAGTAAGTGAGCATCATCTTTTAGATGATTTGTTGGCTCATTTACCATTCCTTTCTAAGACTATTGAGACATCTGTGCCAAAATTTTCATCAATCTACATAGAGTCTACAATAGACTCCAGTCCAAACTATTTCATTTCTACTATCCCAATGGATATTCATCATCCGTCGAGTAGTGATTGTATCCCGACGGATAAGCCTAACAACAGTCATCCGTCAGATAGCCATACTACTAACTTGATGGATATTCTTCATCCGTCGGGCGTCTCTGCACAACTTCAAATTTTTTCAATTCTTACAAGTGCAGAAGACTTAGTAGTAGTGCAATCACTCATAGGACTGAGGGAAGGGAGTGATTTGAGTGAGAGTCTGGGTTGCTCCTATGAAAAAGGAGAGAAAAAGAGTGAACAAATGCAGTCCATTTATTCAGGACTGTAAAAAGTGAGTGAGAGGAGTACCACCTTAGATTGTGAAGGTGAGGGTGTGAGGGTGGGGAGCCAATGGGAGCCCTTGATGCAAAAAGAGAGAAAAATTGAGAGAAATGCAGGTACAGGAGGAATAAGGATGGATATCATTGCTAGTAAGTCAATGAATGCCAATGATGCAGACATTGAGAGACTATCTCAGTATAATCAAGCTGTTATAAGTTCCATCTCTTTCGATGCTGAGGCATTAACTTATCATGTTCCAGCATATCAAATTTTTGCTGAACAGGGCAATGAACATGCAGAAAGGATACTGAACTTGGTGCACACCACCCAGTCAATGCAAAGAGCTAAGGATGCCATCACAGCTATGCCACCTAGGGCTGATGATGATGTTGACTATGGGACAGGGGAATCTGCTGATTTCTTTGGTGATGCAAGTGAAGAGGGGTCACTGGACATAGGGGAGAAGTAGGCCCTAGTTCCAGATCTGGTATGCCATCTTGGGCATTTTCAAAGCAATGTGATGAACATTATTTCAAGACCACCCTCATTCAACTTATAAGTCAGAAACACTATGCTCTTCAATCCACAACAAATATCAGCACCAAGAAGCTCCTATAGGCACACCTTGCTTCTCTTCAATTATAACAAATCCAAAGCTTTCAACATAATCAGGATGTCACTTCTATCAAGACTGAGATTGATCAAATGAAAAAGGACATTTCTGAAAGGTTGGATTCTAAACTTCCAGAAGCTACAATGCTTGATATTAAGAGACAACTCAGGAAGAATTCTGATCTTGCCACAAAGATAGATTCCTTGGATACCAGAATGACTACAATGGAAGCATCTCTAACATCTATACATCTGCATCAAGCTCAGCAAACTCAATTGCTACAACAACTAGTGGTTGCACACTCTTCATCATCCACCCTACTTGATGATGTTAGGTCCCAATTTGTTTGTAGAAGGGGGGGTTGAATGCAAACAATACCGTTTCGTCGAATAAAATGCGGAATAAAATTGTGAAACAAAATTCAAGTTAAATAAAACTTTTATTAAACTTGAAAGGTGTTACAACTACGGTATCGGTTACAAGGGATTAATCTCAAATCAATTATTACAAATTTAGAATAAATTCGACATGAACTTTTTCTATTTTTGTAATTAAAAGATCAAATGCTAAAAGCGATTTGAGATTAAGTTCTAGGGATTTTAATCCGCTAGATAGATACACAAGAACAAGATAAGTATTTCTAGTTGATTGGATTTAACTTTACAATCTAGAAAATTGATCTTGAAGTTGCAGAATAGATGTAATATTTTTCTGCTTCTTTTTCTCTTTTGTTCTTCTGTATGTTGTGTTCTGTTTGATTGATAGATATTTTGAATTGCTGCTTCTGCTTCTATTTAACAATCCAACCGAGAGAAAAAGAACTGGAATGACAATCCTTTTTAGCTTGAAAGACTTTCGGTGAGACAATCTATTAGAGCTAGCAAGACAATTAAAATGAACTAGCAAGACTTTCGGTATGACTATTGATTGTCATACCGATTGTCATATTAGTTCAAATGAAATTGTTTTACTGAATTAATAATTGATTTTAATCTAAATAATAATTCTATCAATACAATCAACTGAATTAGCATGACATTCGGTATGACTATCAATTGTCATACCGATTGTCATACTAGTACAATCAGTTGTCTTTTTTTGAATTATCACAGATTTTAATCAATTAACATTCTGAAAATCCTCATTTATTAATTCTAAATTAATTAATCAATTTAATTCAATTAATCAATAAATTAATCCTTGCAGATATAATTTATTCTCTTAATTAAATTATATGACTTAATTAATTAATAGAGAATTAATACTATCCCTGAGCAGCATCCATTCTTCTGACAATCTTCTGAAAGTCTCTGAGACTTATGAATCAATTCCGTCACTTTAATGCTGACACTCGATGTACTGTCTGGTTCATGAGTGACTAACTTTCGTGACGTTTCTTCATGTCTTGACTTTGTTGTTATGATTGAATCCTTGTAATAAATGATACCTTGACGAGATCTCTGTCACTTGATTAAATCCACGATCTTGATTTATATCACTGAGGCATGATCAAATTCTTGAACTTCTTCCAGTGAATCTTCAAGTCTGCAGATGAACAATGTTCCTTTATTCTTTGACAGATGTTACTTTGTGAGATCTCTCTGATGCTTGATCCACTATTTACTTATTACATTCTTATTTGAGTTGAGTTAAATACTCGAATAAACGAGTAGGCTATGACATATGCCTTTCAATCTCCCCCTATTTGCTTGTTAGACAATAACAGCAAATACCTAGAGGATAACTCAACTAACAAATAAGAAAAAGATATAAACAGTAATGTAAAGTAAATAGCAGAAAAGTTCTGGATTATATTTAACATTTTCCAGATTCCAAATGAAATTTACAAGTGAATACAAGATAGATGTTCCTCTAGCCTGAACATATAACTACATTAGTCTATCTTGATTCATAACGCTCTAATCATATTACATTGAGTTTTGAGCTAATTGACTTTAGTTGTCTTCTCTTCTGACTTCACCTTCTTCTAAATCTTGAAGCAATTCCTTGTCAAAGATACGATCTTTTTCTGAAGTGAAGCTTGCAGGTCTGACTGGTTGAACTCCAACTGTCTTCAACTTATTCTTGAGTTGATTGTACCTTTTAACATTCTTCTCACAATAAGCTTGAATCAAGTCAGCAGCTTGAGTCTTCAACATGGATGAATATCCAGCAGTTCTCAAATGATGTTCCATCCAGACCAGATGCTTAGCTGAGTAGTCTTTAAGAGATTGTACATCTAGCTGACAGATTTGAAGACAATCAGACTTAAAGAATCTCACTTGATGAGGATTGTTGACCACTTGAGGACTAGCCCTGCTGGCAAACTCTTTAAGCCTTTCCCGAAGAACTTCATTCAACTCTGAGCTTCTTTTCACTTTGTTTAAAAGAACCCAAATCTCTGACAACGAACGATTCTCAAATAGATAAAGTGACACCTTGAATGATCCTTCACTCTGACAATATACAAAAATGCTCATCTCATTTAGGGATCTATCAAAAGCAGCTGTGATCCTTGAGACTTCAGTCTTGATAGCATTCATGTACATGTCATTGTTAGGATTTGAGATTTCCAGCTTGTCAAGAAGATGTAAGAACTGCCTATCATTGTTAGTGCATAGCTGAGGCATATCGAGTACTCTCCTAGCTTCATCCCACTTTCCACCAATCTTTAGTCTGACATCTCTTCTCCTTTCTTGAGCTTTAATGTCATGAAGACGTTGCTTTTGAAGAGTTTCTGTTCTTTGTATGTCTTTTCTCCTATCAATGATCTGTGAGACCTTCTTGAGTTCAGCTTCTTTTCTTTGCATCTCTGACTGCTCTTTCTGAAATTCTTTCTCAAACCTAGGATCCACTGTATCTTCTTCTTCCCAATCTTCAAAATCACTTTCTTCTTCAGCTTCAAATAATCCATCTTTATCTTCCTGAACTGGTTCAGTGGGAATGTCAAAAATATCGAAGTCATCCTGTTCTCCACTGTAGTAGGCATCATCAGCCTTTCCTTTATCTCCAGCAGAAATATCTTTTTCTTTCCCTTTGGAACTACTCCCTTTCTTCTCCCCCTTAGTTGAGGGATCCTCTGCTGACTTTCCTTTGAAACCTCCACCACTTCCAGAGCCTGATCCTCCACCAGACGGTCCTTCAAAATAAGCTCTTTGTTCTTCATTAGGGCAATGAGAATTCTTGATCATGTAATATAAGTGCTTCATGCCTTCATTTAGATGTTTCATGCCCGTCTCTATCTTTAGAAATCTTGAGTTGTCCAGTGAATGATTCATCTCAACGAGGTCTTCAAGAGAAGTCATTCTTGTATGTAGGGAGCAGAAGTTGGATATGTCATCAGCTGATAAATTTGGAGTGTCCTGAATAGAATTGAGCTTTGGTATTACAGTAGTCTTTAAATCTGAGATGTCATTCCTTATGATTGCAAGCTGATTGTCGACAGAGGTGGAAGAAGAAGACCGTTCAACCACTTGTGCTTTGAATGCTTGAGCTTAAGCTTGACTTTTAGCAAGTTCTTCTTTCAGGGCAGCAATCTGAGCTAACAGGTTGACAGTATCAGTGTCTGTGTGTGCTCTCACCTGAAGTTCACTCGTGTTTGGTTCACTCATCTCACGTGCATGTGTTTCTCTCAATATGATTGCTCGTGAGGAGTCTTCCAATTGCTGTTCTTGTGTACCTGCATTAAAAATCACCCTAGCCTCTTCAAGAGAGGTCAGTGGTGGTGCAATGGGAATTCGCGAGTCCCGATCCTCAATCAATGCTATCAAATCTTTTGGAATAGATGTCTGAATTGCTTCAGGGATAGATTGACCGAGTTGCCCTCCACTTTCTCCAGATAAATCTGCGAGTGGAGAATCCCATAAGGGAGCCAGAGTTGTTGGATCTGGGAGGGGAGAAAATGACTCTATTAAAGATGGCGGAGAGTCAGATTTTCCCTCTGAAGCATGTGACTGCTCTTCTGCCGTAACTATGGCAGGCACTGTAACCGACTCTACGTGCACTCCTCGCTGTGTGTCCTGAGTATTATCTGGGGAAGTGTATGGTTCCATTGTGAGTAATGGAATTGTGCTTGACTCAGTACAAGATGCCATGGCCCTATGGCGAATTTCAATAGATGCATCCTGTTGAGAGAATGCCTCTAGTAACTGTTCATTGGCCATTTCAAAGTCCATGTCCTGTTGGGAGGACAAGGATGGGCTTTCAGATGCCTCAGAATAGGTTTTTCTTTTCTTAGGAGGAGGCAGAGCTGAGGGTTCACTCGTATTTGACATTGTACTACTTCCTAGTAATCTTCTGGGTAACATTTTAGACAGTGGGGGAAAGGTTGAGATAGAATGAGACTCTGTGTTTGGCTCTATGACCTGGGATTGAAGCTGTGGTTCTACAACTTCATGGTCAGCCCTATCAACCACTGAGGGTCTGTTAACAGAAGTAGGAAGAGAGTGAGAGTGAGGAGTTACTACCTGTAATGGAAGAGCCTGGGTGGCTTGAACCACTGGAGGTTGAGGTTGCTGTTCATGGCCGGGTAGATTAAAAATAGGTAAGGGAATATAATTGGCCATGAAAGCAGATACAAGTACTGGTACTTGCATAAATTTGAAGGTTGTGTCTTGACGAGTGTAAATCTTTTTGCTAACTGGTGGGGGTTCGGTTACAGCAGAGTTAGCAAAAAGTGCTTTGTGTTCAGGGGTGAGTAGATGATCTGCTATAAGCATAAGAAAACGAGCATAGTAACATGATACCCTACGATTTGTAGAATGATCACGTAAAGCAGAAGTTAGACGTCTCAAGAGAATGGGAAAAAGTAGTTTGCCAAAATTGATCCTTTGATTGAAAACAACCGCAAGACCAATATACTGCAGGGTGGAAGTAATGTTATGAAAATTAGATTTTGTGCAGTTGGCAAACACTTTGGAAAGTGTATCGAAGAATATATCCCATTCAGACACCAAATTTGATTTAGAAAGTTTGGTTAAATTGATCACCCCCTGATAGTGAATGGCATTGAAAAAATTTGTGATATCATTTTCAGAGGGTAAATTACAGAAATTGTCTAGTGGAAAATTTAACGCACGATTGACGACTGTTTCATCAACTACATACTGTGTGTTTGCGATGGTGAATGAAAAAGATTTTGAATCATCGGCCACAGTAGAAGTTGTGCAAATCAGTCTAAGTAGATCGACGTTTAAAATCACATTTGATTTAATAGCAGAGCTAACAATCGAATGATCATTTAAAAATCTAATCCAAGGCTTAAATTTTTCAACATCACATTTTTCCGGATTAAAATAACCAACCTGATTATGCGCGATAATTTGGAAATTGAGAGCCATTTTTTAAAGAATAATAATAAGACACAAGCTTTTCAGAATTTTAAGAATAATTTTAAGAAAATTCGAATTAATTAAATTAATTTAATAATTCGAATTAAATTAATTATAATCGAAAAATTTAGACAGAAATGTATCTCGTTAAAATTCTTAAATCACTAACACAGTTTTGACAAACCAAAAGACACAAATAAGAAATTAAAATTAAAATTAAAAGTTCAAATTCAATAACACAAATGGAATTTGAAGGGGCAAACTGATTTTAATTTGTTTTTGCGTTTTTTATAATAATTTTTATTAAGAAAAATTCAACAGCATCTCTTTATATATATACTTGTAAGTATATATCACTAAAGTGATGATTAAGTTTGCTGAGTGAAAACTCGAGCAAGGAAATATGGTGACTGACTGATTTTTTTTTTGTTTGTTCGAGGAGAGAGAAGAGAGAAAATGGGAGTGAAAAACTGTTCAAAATTTTTGAAATGAACTGCTATGTTGAAATGGTTTAACACAAAACAGCAACAGCCTTTATATAACAGCTGGTATGACAATCCGGGATTGTCATACCGATTGTCATACCAGGCAAAAGAAGGAAAAGAAACAAATAAAAATAAATAACTGGTATGACAATCTGATAGTCATACCGATTGTCATACCAGTACAAAATAAAACAATATAATTCTGATATTAATTTTATTACTGGCATGACAATCAATAGTCATACCGATTGTCTTGCCAGTTATAAAATTAATCTGATTTTAAAATAAGCAATCATTATTACTAAAATGACTTTCAGCAAGACAATTTCAATTGTCTTGCCGATTGTCTTTCTAGAATAAGATAAAATAAGCATTAACAGATTTATATTTACATGTGTACTGAAATGATTTTCAGCAAGACAATTTTAATTGTCTTGCCGATTGTCTTTGCAGTAGAAAAACAAAATAAATATGTACAGACCTCTAATTATGTACTGAAGCTATATTTCAAAATAGTACAACTGAAATAAACACTTAAAATTTTCACAGAGACAAAGACAATATTTCAGAATTAATTATTTTTATTCCAAAAATAGATTTCTGTTGAATTTTAGCAAATAAAATTCATAGAAAAATATCTTTAGAGGAAATAAAATATTCTGAGATATTTTAAATTAACAAGTAGAGTAAATAACATAGATAAGATAATATATATTACATAGAAATAAGCAAGAAATATGATAAAATGATAAAATAAATTTGCAAATGAATTTTTCATTTATGAAAAATTCATTTGTAAATTCATTCAAGAACAGATTCCAGATATTAATTAAATTAATCACTAAAACTATTTAACATGCCCAATTTACCAACTAATCTGGTAAATGTGGATTCGTCAAGTGGTTTAGTGAAAATATCTGCTATTTGTTCTTCTGTTGGAACAAAAAATAGTTCAACAGTACCATTCATGACGTGCTCTCTAATAAAATGATACCTGATGTCAATGTGCTTTGTCCTCGAGTGCTGCACAGGGTTGTTGGTGATGGCTATTGCACTTGTATTGTCACATAAAATAGGAATCTTGTTCAATACAGAGCCATAGTCTCGTAGTTGGTTCCTAATCCACAAGATCTGAGCACAGCAGCTTCCAGCAGCAATATATTCAGCCTCGGCCGTTGAGTTGGAAACTGTTTGCTGTTTCTTGCTGTACCATGAGACTAGCCTGCTTCCTAAGAATTGACAACTTCCTGAGGTGCTTTTCCTATCAACAACACTTCCTGCATAATCTGAATCTGTATATCCGACAAGGTTAAAACCAGATTCTTTAGGGTACCAAATACCTAGATTTGGTGTTCCCTTAAGATATCTTAAGATTCGTTTAACAGCAACGAGATGAATATCTCTAGGATCCGCTTGGAACCTTGCACATAAACATGTAGCATACATAATATCTGGTCTACTTGCAGTAAGATAGAGTAACGAGCCAATCATACCTCTGTAGCTTGTGACATCTACCTTAATGGAGTTTTCACATGGTCCAAGCTTGACAGCTGTAGTTGATGGAGTCCTTGCTGATGCAGAATCCTCTAGATTGTATTTTTTGAGGAGTTCCTTGAGATACTTGGATTGACAAATAAATGTTCCATCTAACCTTTGATTTACTTGTAATCCAAGAAAGAACTTCAGCTCTCCCATCATGCTCATTTCAAACTTGCTGTGCATTAACTTAGCAAATCTCTTACAGAGATTATCATTAGTAGACCCAAATATTATATCATCCACATAGACTTGGACTAATATAGTATCATTCTTATGTTTTTTAGAAAAGAGAGTTTTGTCTATGACACCTCTAATAAAGCTATTTTCAATAAGAAATTCAGAGAGAGTGTCATACCATTTTCTTGGTGACTGTTTTAGCCCATAGATAGCCTTGAAAAGAAAGAAGACAAAATCCATATGATCTGGATCTTCAAAACCAGGAGGTTGCTCTACATATACCTCTTCATCCAGCTTTCCATTCAGAAAGGCGCTCTTGACATCCATTTGATAAACTTTAAAGTTTGAAAATGCTGCGAATGCCAGAAATATCCTGATGGCCTCAAGTCTAGCCACTGGAGCATAGGTTTCATCATAATCAATACCTTCAGCTTGAGAATACCCTTTAGCTACCAGTCTTGCCTTGTTTCTTGTAACCACACCATCTTCATCTAGTTTATTCCTGAATACCCACCTTGTACCAACAGCTTTCTTGTGTACAGGCCTAGGTACCAGTTTCCAGACTTGTTGACTTTCAAACTGATTGAGTTCATCTTGCATAGCAATCACCCAATCTGGATCAGTCAGTGCTTCTTCAATTTTCTTAGGTTCCATCTCAGAAAGAAATCCTGAGAACAGACACTCATTTTGAGTAGCACGTCTAGTTCTGACTCCAACATCTGGATCACCAATAATCAACTCAAAAGGGTGAGCTTTATTCCAGACAGTCTGTCTTGGAAGATTTGATCTTGATGATTCGCCTTGAAATTCATTGTGATGTTGTGTCCTACTAGATGATCCTTCAGCATCTCCCCCTGAGTTGTTGCCATGTTGACTTGAAGATTCTCCGTCAGTAGCAGTGGTATCTCCATTGTTTCCAGAGTTTCCATCACTATTACCTTGAGTATTATCAGGATTAACAGGTTCTTCAACAGCAACAACCTCAGGTTCTTGACCATGTTCTGACTCTGAATCTGACGTATCATCAAACTTCAGTTTCTCAGAAGGATCTTCAGTTTGGATACTAGGGAGTTTAGTGTCATCAAATGTAACATTGACACTTTCAGTTACTTTGTGTTGATCAATGATATACACTCTATATGATCTTCTTCCATATCCAACAAAAATACCCTCATATGCCTTTGCCTCGAACTTACCACGACGATCATCTCCATCCTTGAGCACGAAGCATCTGGCACCAAATACATGAAAGTATTTGATAGAAGGTTTCTGTTCATTCAAAATCTCATAAGGAGTTTTCATGAAGTCTTTGTTGATTAGAGTTCGATTCTGAGTATAACATACAGTATTGACAGCTTCAGCCCAAAAGTACATTGGAAGACCTGATTCATTTAACATCGTTCTTGCAGCTTCAATCAATATACGATTCTTCCTTTCTACCACTCCATTTTGCTGAGGGGTTCTAGGAGCTGAAAATTGTCTGGTAATCCCTTTGTCTGTACAGAATCCATTTAGAAGTGCATTCTTGAATTCTGTTCCATTATCTGACCTTATTGCTCTAACAGGGACTTTAGAATCTAACTCAATCATCTTGATATGATCAATCACAACTTGTGGTGTTTCATCCTTAGAGTGAAGAAATAAAACCCACGTATACTTGGAATAGTCATCAACTATCACAAGACAGTAACACTTCTTTGACATAGAAAGGATATTAACTGGACCAAATAAATCCATGTGCAATAATTGCAGAACACCAGTTATGGAAGATGTGTCAGTGCCTTTGTGACTTGCTTTCTTTGACTTTCCTTTCTGGCAAGCCTCACATAGTCCTTCTGGAGAGAATTCCAGCTGAGGCAGACCTCTTACCAATTCTCTTTTGACAAGAGAATTCATTGTCTTGAAATTGAGATGGGAAAGTCTCTTGTGCCATAGCCAACTCTCATTTGACGATGCTTTTGCATAGAAACAATTGACTTCAAGATTGCTTCCAGAGTTCATGTCAGCTACGAACAGATTTCCTTTCCGTATTCCCATTAAGGAGGGTTTTTCACTTTTCTTGTGCAGAATCTGACACTTCAGCTTGTCGAATAAAACATTGTAGCCGTTGTCACAGAACTGACTAATGCTAAGCAGATTGTGTTCAAGTCCTTGCACAAGATATACATTTTCAATGATAACATTTCCAGCTTGCAAACAGCCATATCCCTCCGTTAAACCTTTGCTGTTATCTCCAAAGGTAACCACTGGGCCAGCTTTCTCAACCACATTTGATAGCAGGGCTCTATCTCCGGTCATATGTCTTGACGATCCACTGTCAAGAATCCACACTACCGGTTGTACCTGTTTAATGCCCTGCAATACAAATGGATTAGAACTTCTTCGGAACCCAAGCTTGGCTGGGTCCGGCATACTTGTAAAATTGGCCTTTATCAGGCAAAACAACATTCTTAATTTCACTATTCTCAACATTCTCAATGACTGAACATTTGACCTTTAAAACAGCCTTATCAGATTTATGTTTAGGCTTAGGCACAAATGTCTCCTTTCTAGCTTTAGGAGGACTAGCAGTCTTAGACCTATCATGCTTTCTATTATTCACATGCTGACGAGGAGTAGTCTTATCATTAGAAGCATGCTTACCATTAAAATAAGCAAACAACAGATTAAAAGCACAAGACATACAATCAGGAACACCACATGCTTTATGAGAAGGATTAACAATAGGCAACTTATGCATGGTAGACATGGCATTTGTGTTATCCAACTCATGTGTGTCTGAGTTAGTCTCAGTTGCTTTCACAACCTTGACTGGAACTTTTGACACACTTGACTTGGAGACAGCTTTCCCATTAGCATTATCTTCAGCACGGATTTCTTCTTGAATAATAAAAGAGGTCTCATCAAATGGTTCAGCAATTGATTCCTTATAGAGGGGTTCATCAACACCCTTAAGCACATGTGGCACTTCCCTGCCTTTAGCACATACATGAGGAGGGGAGTTTATGCCTAATTTTCCAATAGCAGCATTGTAATCATAACCTATTCCATGTGTTTGATTAACAGCTTGCTTATTGTAAAACTCTTTGGACTTCGAACAAGAATTAAAGTAAGCTTTAACCTTAGCCTCAAGACCGGTGATCTTGTCCTTGAGAATAGTTTCGAGTTGTCTATAACAGTCAACTCTATTCTCTAGAAAAGATACTTGGTCTTTAAGTTTATCTTGATTAATGTGCACAAGTCTTAATTCATTGACCTCTTTCTCAAGGTCTTTGATTTGTTGATTTAACAATTCATTATCACGACGAGCACAATCTAAGTTACCTCTTAGATGATAAACCAATTCAGCATCAGAAAGTTTTACCTCTTTTCTTGACGATGAGGTGCTTGCATCACTAGCCATGAGAGCAAGATTCCCAACTTCTTCATCTTCACTGTCAGTATCATCCCAGCTTCTTCCCTTTGCCAGGTACGCCCTTTCAGATTTACTCTTCTGATTAGAATCGTAAGAGTTCTTCCTTGCTTGTTTTGGCTTCCTGCATTCTGTGGCAAAGTGTCCCAACTCATTACAGTTGAAGCATCGAATGGTGCTTCGATCAACCATCCCTGTTTTATACCCACCACTGCTGGTGTTAGAGGATGAAGATCCACCTTTCTGGAATCTGTTGTAGTTGGACTTGTACTTGAACTTGGGATTCCTTTTGAATCTGACATTTGAGAATCTCTTGACAATCAGGGCCATTGACTCATCCTCCAATTGCTCCAGTTCTTCCAAGGAATAATAATCATCTCCTGATTGATTTGTAGTAGGAGAATCAAATTCTGCTACTATCACATTATCTTCAACCTTGGAAGACTGTACCATTCTATCTGACTGTTGAGATTGTTGTTGATATAGTGGTTGTTGTTGTTGTTCATCAGCTACCAGAGCAGTAGACGTGCTGACCACTCTTCCTTTCCCGTAAACTTCCTTCTGCTGAACCTGCTCCAACTCATAAGTCTTTAACACACCATATAGCCTTTCCAAAGAAATCTCACTCAGATCTCTTGCTTCTCTTATGGCAGTGATTCTATGTTCGAGATGAGTTGGCAGTGTTAAAAGGAACTTTTTATTGACCTCCCTGATGGAATAGTATTTACCATTAATGTTCAGGTTGTTGATCAATGCATTGTACCTCTCAAACACTTCAGTGATTCCTTCTCCTGGATTGGATTTAAAGTATTCATACTCAGAGGTTAGGATTTCTAGTTTGTTCTCCCTAACTTCCTCTGTGCCTTCATTAATAATCTCAATAGTTTCCCAGATATGTTTAGAATCTTTACAATTCATCACATGTCTGTTCATTAGGGGATTAAGGGAATCTACTAAGATTAATTGAAGGCTAGCATCCAGGGAAGCTTCTTCTATTTCAGCAGGAGAGAAGTCCTCAGGATCCTTCACATAAGTTCTCGCTTTGGTGATCACCACATCATTCTCTATTACCTCTGGTTCAATAACCATAGGAATTTTTGGACCCTTCTTCAACACTTGCAAATATTTGGGATTAGCAACCTGTAAAAACAGTAGCATCTTCTTCTTCCACATCACATAATTTTCTTTATCGAAAAGTGGAATTTTAACGGTTCCAACTTTTTGTGTAGTCATTATGAATTTTTGAGTGAATAAAAATTCAAGAAGTGAAAGAAACACAAAAGTCTAGGATCTTGATTTGTACGTTAATCAGAAGGCTCTGATACCAATTGTTAGGTCCCAATTTGTTTGTAGAAGGGGGGGTTGAATGCAAACAATACCGTTTCGTCGAATAAAATGCGGAATAAAATTGTGAAACAAAATTCAAGTTAAATAAAACTTTTATTAAACTTGAAAGGTGTTACAACTACGGTATCGGTTACAAGGGATTAATCTCAAATCAATTATTACAAATTTAGAATAAATTCGACATGAACTTTTTCTATTTTTGTAATTAAAAGATCAAATGCTAAAAGCGATTTGAGATTAAGTTCTAGGGATTTTAATCCGCTAGATAGATACACAAGAACAAGATAAGTATTTCTAGTTGATTGGATTTAACTTTACAATCTAGAAAATTGATCTTGAAGTTGCAGAATAGATGTAATATTTTTCTGCTTCTTTTTCTCTTTTGTTCTTCTGTATGTTGTGTTCTGTTTGATTGATAGATATTTTGAATTGCTGCTTCTGCTTCTATTTAACAATCCAACCGAGAGAAAAAGAACTGGAATGACAATCCTTTTTAGCTTGAAAGACTTTCGGTGAGACAATCTATTAGAGCTAGCAAGACAATTAAAATGAACTAGCAAGACTTTCGGTATGACTATTGATTGTCATACCGATTGTCATATTAGTTCAAATGAAATTGTTTTACTGAATTAATAATTGATTTTAATCTAAATAATAATTCTATCAATACAATCAACTGAATTAGCATGACATTCGGTATGACTATCAATTGTCATACCGATTGTCATACTAGTACAATCAGTTGTCTTTTTTTGAATTATCACAGATTTTAATCAATTAACATTCTGAAAATCCTCATTTATTAATTCTAAATTAATTAATCAATTTAATTCAATTAATCAATAAATTAATCCTTGCAGATATAATTTATTCTCTTAATTAAATTATATGACTTAATTAATTAATAGAGAATTAATACTATCCCTGAGCAGCATCCATTCTTCTGACAATCTTCTGAAAGTCTCTGAGACTTATGAATCAATTCCGTCACTTTAATGCTGACACTCGATGTACTGTCTGGTTCATGAGTGACTAACTTTCGTGACGTTTCTTCATGTCTTGACTTTGTTGTTATGATTGAATCCTTGTAATAAATGATACCTTGACGAGATCTCTGTCACTTGATTAAATCCATGATCTTGATTTATATCACTGAGGCATGATCAAATTCTTGAACTTCTTCCAGTGAATCTTCAAGTCTGCAGATGAACAATGTTCCTTTATTCTTTGACAGATGTTACTTTGTGAGATCTCTCTGATGCTTGATCCACTATTTACTTATTACATTCTTATTTGAGTTGAGTTAAATACTCGAATAAACGAGTAGGCTATGACATATGCCTTTCAGATGATAACAAAAAGGGAGAGAAAAGCTCAAGTAAGGGGGAGGGGGAGAAAGGCTCAAGTATGGGGGAGCTTCAGCTAAACATACAAGTCAGCAAAGTGATTGTGCCAGCAATTGCTTTCACAAAGCCACCAGTGTTGGATAGTATTGATCTAATCCAAATAGCAGCTGAAAAGCTTAGACAAATCCTAAGATGCTTGATGTTACAGCTTTAGAGAAGGAACTAAAAGAAAAATAGAGAAAGATTGATGCGGATATTCAACAAAAGTTTGGGCTAATTCAGAAGCCAGACAAAACATTCATTCATCACTATAAAGTCAAGAACATTTCTATGAATGAAATGAGTATGAATTATCTGGAAAAAGGCCAAACATCTTGCATCAAATCTCCAAAAGCATATTTCATCATGAAGCCTAAAAGAAACTATTCAAAGTTCTCAGACAAAAATCTTGTGGATACTATGTATAAGACACCTAGGCCTGATAAGAAGAAGCTACTGGCTATGTCAATTTCCTTCTACAAAGATCAACTGATTCAGTTCTAAAAAGAAGATTAGCAAAGATTTACAGAAATGGTAAGAAAATTTGTGTGGTAGCTGGACACCCCATGTTTGTGGAAGCTAAGAAGGAAGAGAAAGAGAGAATCAGACAAGAAAAGAAGCAAGCTGTTTTGGATGCTAAAAAGCTTAAACAAAAGAAGAAGCAAGCTGAACCTAAGGATTTCCTGTACAACCAACTATAATTGCTGAACCTAAGGATCTGAAAGTGCAAGAAGAACCACAATAGAAAAAAAGAAGATTCAGATACAAACTCCATTCCAAGAGTAAATTGAACTTTAGTGATGAGGAAAAGGAAGACCAAATTCCCAAAAAGCCTACAACTACAACTCAGACATCAAAACCCTCAGTGGTATTTGAAGTATTCAAAGTTGTTGATCCAGCAAGGAATATTCATGGTGAGCCAATTGTTCCTAAGGATGAGCCAGTAGACTGGGATAGTTTGCCAATTCCTGAGCTAAATTTACCCATCTTCAAGACAAGAAGACAAAGACAAGAGCTAGCAAGAAAGTGAATCCACTGATTCTCAGATCCAAGACACCAATCAAAACTAAATCTATTATCAACAAGGGAGACATGTTGTACATCTGTGATATCAAGGAATTTTCTGACATAAACCTTTACTTAGATGAATTAGAAGAAGTTAGAGGAATTGATGCTCATAGACATATCCCTGAAAGGCTGGTATTCAAATACAAGGGAGGAAGAGAGATCATATGGCCACTTCACAGGATTCTTCTAGAAAGCCAATTTGTGCTAATAAAAGTGTACACTTCATTCAAAAAGAACTTTGGAAACAATGTGACAGCAAGAAGATTTGTTCTAAAGAAGATTGAGGAGTTGAGGAGTAATAGAGCCAAAGATGCACTACCAAAAACTCTGTCAATTCCCTTCACAAGAAAGAGAGTACATCTGAGGCCCTATTGGATGATGAAATTCAGGGATGAAAAAGGAGTTAGAAGATTCTTCAGATTGGAGGACCAATTGAGTATCTCTAGCAATGAGACTCTTTTGGAAATGCATGAAATGGTAAATCTCTCAGAAGCTGATGAACTTGAATTCCACAGACAACTCCAGAATCAAATTGAAGAAAATTACAGAAGGCTTGGAAAGAAATCAGGACAATCAAGGAAATAGATCTATCTGCTCAAACTAGAGGAGCACCGTGATAATTATTGTGAGCAATTTCTTTGTGTACTTTGCATTGTTCAATTTTCAGTAATTTGTAGCACTTATCAGTTTTATCTACTATTTTTCAATCTGTATTTGTAGGATGTTTTGTTATCATCAAGTTTCTCTTAATTTATGGTTACAATTCCAGTAGACATAAAACTTCTCTAAGACTTCTCTAAGATTTTGAAGCCATTGTGCAGTTTGCTAGAGAAATACGTCCCTTTCAAGTTTGATGACGAGTGTCTTGCAGCTTTTGAAACATTGAAGAAGAGTTTAATCACGGCACATGTCTTAACTGCACCTGATTGGAATGAACCTTTTGAGATGATGTGCGATGCAAGTGATTATGCAATTGGAGCAGTTCTTGGACAGAGGAAGAACAACATATTTCTTATGGTCTACTACACTAGGAAGACCCTAAATGGTGCTCAACTGAACTACACTACTATGGAGAAAGAACTTTTGGCTATTGTCTATGGTTTTGAGAAATTTCGATCTTATCTACATGGGACTAAGGTGACAGTTTTCACTGATCATGTTGCAATTCATTATCTCGTCTCAAAGAAGGACTCGAAGAGTAGATTGATTTGATGGGTTCTTTTGCTTCAAGAATTTGAACTAGAGATCAAGGACAAAAAGTGGACTGAGAATCAAGTCGTTGATCATCTCTCACGTTTAGAGAACCATAATGCTACTTCTGTTAGGAATATGTTGTGTACTTGATGATAAGCTAAACAAAACACCTTAATAGATTTAACTTAGTGAATTTTGAAGCACCCGACGGATGACTAATTGATATCCATCGGGTGAGTAGCTTATGTAACAATAAGTAATGTAGCACATTTCTGCAAACAACTTTGTGTAGATTCTGTAGTAGCATATGAGTCTTGTTGACTGCTAGTAGATATGCAGAATAGGTTGATTAATTGTAAATATAAGATGTCTTGTAATTCTGCATAAATGAAATGGAGTCAAGTGTCACATAGCTACCCGACAGATGATCAACAAAGCTACCCGACGGATGATCAACAAAGCTACCTGACGGATAACAAGTATGTACCCGACGGATGATCAATTCAAATATCTGCTGACAGTGACAACACAGTCACATATGTTGGGTGGTTGTAAAAGAAATGTGGCAGCCTGTTTATCAGGAAAATGAGAACAAATAAGCATTACCATTTCCATGCTATTATGAAGATATTCAAAGATGCTGGAATAGAGTAGTGAAGTAGCATGGAGTTAGACTTGATAGCTTTTGTTTTATTATCCTGTCTTATTACCATGTAAACTTGGTGATATATAAACCAAGTGTAGCTAGTAGAACAAACAACGAAACAAACACATTTTGGAAGAGAAATAGATAAAATTGTAACTGTTAAGAATTTCTCTGTAGTTTTGTTTGTTCACTTGTAACAGCAGCTGTGAGTTGTTCAAGCTTCACAGGGTTCTCTCGATATATATATATCTCTGGTGGATACATTCAAATCCACCAGAAAGTTTTATAGACTTATATTTTTAGTACTTGTGTTTTGATTTATATAATTCTTTCATTCCGCACTTTGCAAATCAAACACTTATATATATTATTGAGTTAGAACAGTTTTAAAAATCTTAAAAAGAAGCCAGAATTACATTCAACCCCCTTCTTTAATTCGTGTTCTATTGTTAGGGAATAACAATTGGTATCAGAGCAAGCTCTTGAAGTACAAAGATTTTAAAGATCTCAACAAACAGCAAGATGAACAAGAAGGATGTTGGAGTTAAGATTCCATTTCTGGACAAAGACAATTATCACCAATGGAAGGTGAAGATGCACCTACATCTTCTTTCTCAAGATGAGGCCTATGTGAATTGCATAGAGAGAGGTCCTCATGTACCAATGAGAGCTGCAACAGGGAATGAACCATCTGTTCCCAAGCTTAGGCATGAATGGTCAGATCCGGATATTGAGCAAGTCAGGAAAAACAAGAAGGCCATGAATATATTGTTCAGTGGAGTTGATGGTGATATGTTTGATAACATCATTAACTGCAAAATGGCCAAGGAGGTTTGGGACACAATTCAGATTATTTGTGATGGTATTGAGCAAGTAAGGGAGAATAATATGCAGCTGTTAATTCAGCAATATGAGCACTTTCATTGTGAAGATAGTGAGTCTCTCACTGACATTTTTAGTAGGTTCCAAAAACAACTAAATGTTCTGAAGTTGCATGGAAGAGTCTATCAAAAAAAATACTCCAATCTCAAGTTCCATAGATCTCTTCCAAACGAATGGAAACCAATGACAATCTTATTAAGAAACTCTCAAGATTACAAGGAGTTTACTTTGGAAAGATTGTATGGCATCCTGAAAACTCATGAGCTTGAAATAGAGCAAGATGAGAGGATAGAGAAAGGAAGAAGGAAAGGAGGGTCCATAGCATTGGTTGCTGAGTTAGAGAAAGAGAAAGAGATGAAGGTAGAAGCTGTTGAGTTTACTTCAAAGGTCTGTGAGAACAACGATAAAGGGCTGGTAGCTGAAAATGAAGACAATTTGAGCCAAGATGACATGGATGATATTGATTAGCATTTAGCTTTTCTTTCCAGAAGATTTTCCAAGCTCAAGTTCAAAAAGAACTTTGGAGCAGCCAAGCCAAATAGAAATATGGTGGATAAATCTAAATTCAAATATTTCAAATGTGGCTTGGCAGGGCACTTTGCCAGTGACTGTAGAAAATCAGATTCCGGTAAAAAGAAGTTTGATCCTGTTGATTATAAACAGAAGTATTTTGAGTTGCTCAAGCAGAAGGAAAGGGCTTTTATTACACAGGAAAATGAATGTGCAGCTGATGGTTTGGATGAAGATGAGGATGTCAGCTATGTCAATCTTGCCCTAATGGCCAAGTCTGATGAAACAAAAATAAATTCTTCAAGTAATCAGGTAATCACCACTAACCTAGCACATTTATCTAAAGCTGAGTGTAATGATACCATAAATGACATGTCCACGGAATTATATCATTTGCGTGTTACACTTAAGTCTCTCACCAAAGAAAATGCTAAAATCAAAGAAAACAATTTGTTTTTAAGTGAAAGGAATAATGTGCTAGAGTCTCAGTTTATTGAATTTGAGAAATTGAGAATAGAATGTAAGATTGCTAAGGATGAATTAACTGAGTCCTTGAAGAAAGAAGAGATTTTGAAGAAGCAATTTGAATGAGAACAAGAGGTGATTAAGGCATGGAAATCATCCAGAGATGTTCATGCTCAAATTCCTAAAGTTCAAGGTATTGAGTCTTTTTGTGATGGAGCCTGGAAAAAGAGTAAGGAGAAGCTGGAATCCAATTTGGTTGAAGGATTGCAAACAGATGTGGACTCGACGGATGATAAGAGTCATCTGTCGGATAATCAAAAGGACTATCCGTCGAGTGACAGAAATCCTCATCCGTCGTTTGTAAGCAAACCTGTGAGCAAAGCCAAATTGCCAAGATGAATGAAAAATATGGATCAGTTTCCAAAAACTTTGTTACAGGAGAATCAAGTCAAGTGAAGAAGGAGAAGAAAGTTAATGTTGGGCATATGTCTATCAAGCAATTGAATGACATATTGGAGAAGATTGAGATTAAAACAGAAGCTAAAAAGAAAAATAATAGAAATGGGAAAGTAGGGATTAACAAACATAACAACTACACACCTGATAAATATGCTCCAAGAAAAATTTGTGTTAAGTGTGGTAGTGTTAATCACTAGTCTGTTAATTGCAAAATTTCCATGCCTACTCTTATGTTTGTACCCTCTTCTTTTCTCAACATGACTGCCATGCCTTCTATGCCTATAAATGTTATGTCTGCTCAGAATATGAATGCACAATTTGCTAATATGCCATTTGCACCTAATCCTTATTATGCTGTATTTAGTATGCCTCAAATGCCATTTAGCATGCCTTACTGGAATAACATGTTTGCAAATAGCATGCCTTTCCCTGTTAAACAAAATGTGAATGACAATTCTGTTTTAATGACTGATTTCAAAGGTCCAACTTAAATGACTATGGATGAATTAGAAATTCCCAAGTCAAATGAGGTCAAACCTAAGAAACCAAAGAAGAAAGCTAACAAGGAAGGACCCAAGGAAACTTGGGTATCAAAATCAACTTGATTTGATTTTGATGTGTGTAGGGAAATAGAAAGAATCTTTGGTACCTGGATAGTGGTTGTTCAAGGCACATGACTGGAGATTATACCCTGCTCACAGAGTTCAAGGGGAGAGCTGGCCCAAGTATTACCTTTGGAGATGATAGCAAGGTTTATATTATGGGATATAGCTTGATTTCAAAAGACAATTTCATCATTGAAGAGGTTGCCCTAGTGGATGGTCTCAAGCACAATTTGTTGAGTATCAGCCAACTTTGTGATACGGGCGATTCAGTAACCTTCAACTCAGAAGCCTGTGTTGTGACAAACAAAAGAAGCAACAAAGTGGTTCTCACTGGAGTAAGAAGAGGAAATGTGTATCTAGCTGACTTCAACTCATCAAATGCAAAATCCGTTACTTGTCTTCTCAGTAAAGCAAGTCAAGATGAAAGTTGGCTATGGAACAAGAAGCTGTCCCATCTAAACTTCAAGACCATGAATGAGCTTGTCAAAAAAAACTGGTTAGAGGCATTCCTCAAGTGGAGTTTTCTAAGGATGGACTGTGTGATGCCTGCCAAAAGGGAAAGCAGAATAAAGCATCATTCATAAAGAAGCTTGATTCAACAATTGAAGAAACTTTACAATTGCTATACATGGATTTGTTTGGACCTGTCAATGTGTTGTCCATCTCAAGGAAAAGATTTTTCCTAGTAATTGTAGATGATTTCTCAAAGTTCTCTTGGACATATTTTTCTAAAGTCTAAAGATGAGGCTAGTGAAATCATCATCAATCACATAAGGCAAGTCAACAATTATCCTGATTTCAAAGTAGAAGAATCAGGAGTGGCAATGGAACTGAGTTCAATAATTCTGTGATAAGATCATTTTGTGAAGAGAATGGGATAATGCATGAGTTTTCTGCAGCAAGAACTCCACAACAAAATGGAGTAGTGGAAAGAAAGAACAAATCTTTTATTGAAGCGCAAAGACAATGCTTGAAGAATCAAAGTTACCAACATATTTCTAGGCTGATGTTGTGAATACTGCCTGCTACACTCAGAACATTTCTTTGATTAATCATGCAAAGTGTATGACACCATATCAATTGTTCAAGAACAAGAAACCAACTCTAAATTTTCTTCATGTCTTTGGTTGTAAATGTTATATCTTAAGAAGTCAAACTGATCAACATGGGAAGTTTGATGCTAAAGCATATGAAGGAATTTTTGTTGGATATGCTGTGGGAAAAGCATATAGAGTTTACAATCTGAGAACCAATATTGTTATGGAATCAATACATGTTGTGTTTAATGATAAAAAGATTGAAGGACTGCAAGATGAAAATTCTCATGAAAGCCTCAAGTTTGATAATATGGAGATGGTTAGTGATGACAGTGATGATGAAGGTGATCAAGAAACAGTGAATAAGGATATTGCAGAATAATCTTCTACAAATGAAGCACAAAATTCAATATCTTTCGAGTTGCAAAATACTTCATCCGTCGGGAGACAATCAGCCTCATACATCGGAACATAAAGTGTACCATCCGTCGGGTCATCAAAAGAAGCTGAAAGTCAAAATAGATCACTAACAGAAAATTCCCCTTTCTCAAATTTAAGATTCACAAACATAGGGGGAGTTTCTAATAATCAAAATTCAGTCACACATCAAGACAACAATGTGGCCTCTTCATCTAGAGCTAATCTACCTCAACAAAGAAAATAGAAAAAAGATCACCCCTTTGAGCTCATCATTGGTGATGTGTCTTCTAGAGTTCAAACAAGGAGAGCAACTCAAGAAGAATGTCTATATAGTAGCTTCCTATTTAAGGAAGAACCAAAGAAGGTAGAAGAAGCTTTGTTGTATCCTAATTAGATTTTATCTATGCAGGAGGAGCTAAACCAATTTGAAAGGAACAAGGTATAGAAGCTGGTACCCAAGCCTAAAGGAAAGAATCCAATTGACACAAAATGGGTATTCATGAACAAGATGGATGAAAATGGCATAGTAGTAAGGAACAAAGCTAGATTGGTTGCTAAGGGCTATTGTTAACAAGAAGGAATATATTTTGATGAAACTTTTGTTCCTGTTGCAAGACTTGAAGCTATCAGAATTTTCTAAGAATATGCAGCTCATGCTAATTTCAGGGTCTATCAAATGGATGTCAAAAGTGATTTTCTGAATGGAGATTTGGAGGAGGAAGTCTATGTTAGTCAGCCTCCTGTTTTGAAGATCCAAATTTCCCAAATCATGTCTACTATCTTTTGAAAGCACTTTATGGACTGAAGCAAGCACCTAGAGCCTGGTATGACACTTTATCAAAATTTCTTTTGAAAAATCACTTCACAAGAGGTATTGTTGATAAAACTTTATTCTTTAGAAATGTTAATGGCTCTAGTATACTTGTTCAAATTTATGTAGATGACATTATATTTGGCTCCACAGATGAAAAACTTTGCAAAACGTTTGCCAAATTGATGCAAAGTAAGTATGAAATGAGCATGATGGGAGAACTAACTTACTTTCTTGGTTTGCAAGTTAAGCAAGTTAGTGATGGAATATTCATTAGTCAAACTAAATACATTCATGATCTTTTAAAGAAGTTTGAACTAATGGATTGCACATCTGTAAAAACTCCCATGGCCACTGCAACTAAGCTTGAATTAAACACTACTGAAAAGTCTGTGGATATTTCAAGCTACAGGGGCATGGTTGGCTCACTTCTCTACTTAACAGCTAGTAGACAAGATATAATGTTTACTACTTATCTTTTTGCTAGATTTCAGGCTGATCTTAGAAAATCTCATTTAGTAGCTATTAAGAGAATTTTCAGATATCTCATGGGAACGGTAAAACTTGGCATTTTATACCCTAGAGATTCTGGTTTTGATCTAACTGGTTATTCAGATGCAGATTATGCAGGTTGTAAAATAGACAGAAAAGGTACAACAGGAACCTGTCAATTTCTAGGGAACAGGCTTGTGTCCTGGTTCAGTAAAAACAAAATTTAGTTTCTACTTCTACAGCTGAAGCTGAATATATTACTGCTGGTAGTTGCTGTGCACATATTTTATGGATGAAAAACCAATTGTTGGACTATGGTCTACAAGTGGATAGGATTCCTATTTTCTGTGATAACACAAGTGCAATTGCCATCACTGAAAATCCAGTACAGCATTCAAGAACAAAGCACATAGACATCAAGTACCACTTCATAAGGGAACTTGTGATGAATTGTACTGTGGAACTGCATTTTGTTCCAAGTGAAAAGAAGCTTGCAGATATATTTACCAAGCCACTTGATGAATCCACCTTTTCAAGGTTGGTAAGTGAGGTATGTATGCTCAATTATTCTTGAATCATTTCAGATATTTTGCAAGTTGTTATGCAGCCAGAAATTTAATTAATCTTTCTATTTTGATGAAATTTTTGCTAAGTCAAAATTTACATCCCGGCGGATGCTCATTATCCATCGAGTTTGATCATCCATCCGAATATAATTTGTTTATAAAAATCAATTATTTTTCTGGAATATTTTAGAACTCGACGGATAACTGTTTTATCTTCATCCGTCGAATTATCTCAATCCTAGTCGTTAATTCCCTGAACATTATCCATCGAGTATACTTACAGTTTGTAAGCATAACACGACGGATAAGTGACGGAATTTTTTATAGTTTATTCATTTTTAAACGGCTATTTTGGGCAATTTTTATTAATCCTTTATTTCACTTTATTATTTTTGTCAGTTTATCTCTGAGATAGAATAAAAGCTAAATTCTTTTTCATTCTTTTCTTTTATCATCCTCAAGATTCAATTGCTCTAATTTCTATCTTCTCAAAAGCAAACTCTCTCTCTGCAAACTTTCAAATCTTTAGCAATGGCACCTGTAGTGAAAATCATGTCTCAAACCGATTATATCTATGAGAAAAACAACTTCTCAGCTTTAGTAAACAAGGAGATTCAACAGTCTGGTGACTACCACAAAATGATGGATTTTGTGAAGAACTGCAAACTCAACTATGCCATGCTGGAATCACCCACCATTTACTGTGAAGTTGTAGAAGAGATATGGACAACTGCAATTTATAACTCAACAGACAAGACCATCACTTTTACTGTAAAAGGTAAGCAGTTTTTCATAAATAGTGATATTGTCAAAGCATGCTTTAGGATTCCTGATAATACTGTAAGTGCTTCACACACAGACACTGACATTGTTAACATGCTTAACTCTATGGGCTATGCACTCACTACCTCTAAGTTAAGTGAAATTCAAAGGTTGGGTGTTAGGAAAGAATAGAGCTATCTGTGTGATGTGGTAACTAAAGTGTTTTCTGGTAAGATTAGCAATTTTGATTATATCAATATAACCATGCTTTACATGCTAGTTATTGATAAGTATTTCATTTTCAGTGACTTGGTTTTGTTTGAGTTAGGCTTTAAGTTAGGAGAACTTAATAAGAGAGGTAAAGTGTCTATTATGCTAGATTCTTTATGATGCTTGCTAACCATCTTATTGAGAATATTGTGATTGAGAACCTAACCAACAAGCTGAATTGTTGGGTTCAAGAAAGAAGAATAATTGCAGATCTTAACAGAACAAATCATCACAAGGAGGTACCCTTATACTATTTTCCAGTAATTGAGGGACCTCAGGTAAGTGAGGTAGTTTCTTTTGTCTCTACTCTTCCAACCTCACACATTTCTTTGCCTTCTAGTGTAGCTATGGCATCTATGCCAATGACCAAACAGATGCCTACCCAAGCTGCCAAAACTAAAATTCTAAAATTCAAAGCTAAGAATGCCCCCTCTGATTTCTTTCAAAAAAAATCAGTTGTAAAATCTACTAAACCAAAAGAGGGGAGTGTGAAGGAGGGTAAGAAACGTGAGGGGCAGGGTAAAAATCAAAGAATTCCTAAGAATAAGGTTGGAGAGGTGAGTGTTTCCCATCCTAGCCACACTGCAGTTTCTCAACAAATTGCCGTGCTTAAAAAGGATTTAAGCTCATTACTAGTTGCATCCTCCCAAAAGGATGTGACTACTGAACAAACCTCTCAGCCAAGAGCACATGCCAAGAGGGTAAGGGACACTAGCTCACCCCGAACTTATGCCAGAAAGAATAAATCTAAACCAACTGGGGATGCACAGGGCACACACTTAGTGCAAACTGGTGCTAAAGACCCGGTCACTGCACCTTCTCAAAGTCAGGTTGATGTGGCTCCAATAAATATGGAGTCACAGCCAAAATCTCTCATAATTGAAGCACCTGATACACCATATTCTCCCACACACTCACTGGATGTTGACGTGATCAATACATCACGTCCAAATTCTCCATCTTGAACTCTCTTCGAGAAGCCAAAAATCCAAGTAAGTGAGCATCATCGTTTAGATGATTTGTTGGCTCATTTACCATTCCTTTCTGAGATTGTTGAGACATCTGTGCCAAAATTTTCATCAATCTGCATAGAGTCTACAATAGTCTCCACTCCAAACTCTTTCATTTCTACTATCCCGATGGATATTCATCATCCGTCGAGTAGTGATTGAATCCCGACGGATAAACCTAACAGCAGTCATCCGTTGGATAGCCATACTACTAACCCAATGGATATTCTTCATACGTCGGGTGTCTTTGTACAATTTCAAATTTATGCAATTCTTACAAGTGTAGAAGACTTAGTAGTAATGTAATCACTCTTAGGACTGAGGGAAGGGAGTGATTTGACTGAGTCTGGGTTGCTCCCAGGAAAAAGGAGAAAAAAAAGTGAACAAATGCAGTCCATTTATTCAGGAATGGCAAAAGTGAGTGAGAGGATTCCCACCTTAGATGGTGAAGGTGAGGATGTGAGGGTGGGGAGCCAAGGGGAGCCCTTGATGCAAAAAGAGAGAGAAATTGAGAGAAATGCAGGTACAGGAGGAATAAGGATGGATATCATTGCTAGTGAGTTAATGAATGCCAATGATGCAGACATTGAGAGACGATCTCAGCATAATCAAACTGTTATAAGTTCCATCTCTTTGGATGTTGAAGCATTTACTCATCTTATTCCAGCATATCAAATTTTGGTTGAACAGGGCAATGAAAATGCAGAAAGGATACTGAACTTGGTGCACACCACCCAGTCAATGCAAAGTGCTAAGGATGCCATCACAGCTATGCCACCTAGGGCTGATGATGATGTTGACTATGGGACTCGGGAATCTTCTAATTTCTTTGGTGATGCAAGTGAAGAGGGGTCACTGGACATAGGGGGAGAAGTAGGCCCTAGTTCCAGATTTGGTATGCCATCTTGGGCATTTTCAAAGCAATGTGATGAACATTATTTCAAGACCACCCTCATTCAACTTATAAGTCAGACACACTATGCTCTTCAATCCACAATAAATGCCAGCACCAAGAAGATCATACAGGCACACCTTGCTTCTCTTCAATTACAACAAATCCAAGGCTTTCAACACAATCAGGATGTCACTTCTATCAAGACTGAGATTGATCAAATGAAAAAGGACATTTCTGAAAGGTTGGATTCTAAACTTCCAGAAGCTACAATGCTTGATATTAAGAAACAACTCAGGAAGAATTCTGATATTGCCACAAAGATAGATTCCTTGGATAACAGAATGAATGCAATGGAAGCTTCTCTAACAGCTATACATCTACATCAAGCTCAGCAAACTCAACTGCTACAACAACTAGTGGTGGCACACTCTTCATCATCCACTCTATTTGATGATAACAAAAAGGGGGAGAAAAGCTCAAGTAAGGGGGAGGGGGAGAAAGGCTCAAGTAAGGGGGAGCTTCAGCTAAACATACAAGTCAGCAAAGTGATTGTGCCAACAATTGCTTTCACAAAGCCACCACTATTGGATAGCATTGATCTAATCCAAATAGCAGCTGAAAAGCTTAAGCCAAAGTCAAATCCTAAGATGCTTGATTTTACAGCATTAGAGAAGGAACTAAAAAAAATGGAGAAAGATAGATGCATATATTCAACAAAAGTTTTGTCCAATTCAGAAGCCATTCAAAATATTCATTCATCACTCTAAAGTCAAGAACATTTCTGGGAATGAAATGAGTATGAATTATATGGAAAAAGGCCAAACATCTTGCATCAAATCTCCAAAAGCAGATTTCATCATGAAGCCTAAAAGAAACTATTCAAAGTTCTTAGACAAAAATCCTGTGGATACCGTATATGAGACACCTAGGCCTAATGAGAAGAAGTTGCTGGCTAGGTCAATTGCCTTCTACAAAGATCCAACTGATTCAGTACTAAAAAGGAGATTAGCAAAGATTTACAAAAATGGTAAGGAAATTTGTGTGGTGGTTGGACACCCCATGTTTGTGGAAGCTAAGAAGGAAGAGAAAGAGAGAATCAGGCAAGAAAATAAGCAAGCTACTTTGGATGCTAAAAAGCTTAAACAAAAGAAGAAGCAAGCTGCTATCTTGGCCAAGCTTCAAGCTGTAAAAACCACAACAGAAATTCCTGTACAACCAACTGTAATTGCTAAACCTAAGGATCTTAAAGTGAAAGAAGAACCACAACAGAAAAGAAGATTCAGATACAAACTCCATTCCAAGAGGAAATTGAACTTCAGTGATGAGGAAAAGGAAGACCAAATTCCCAAAAAGCTTACAACTACAACTCAGACATCAAAACCCTCAGTGGTATTTGAAATATTCAAAGTGGTTGATCCAACAAGGAATATTCATGGTGAGCTAATTGTTCCTAAGGATGAGCCAGTGGACTGGGATAGTTTGCCAATTCCTGAGCTAAATTTACCCATCTTCAAGACAAAGAAGACAAAGACAAGAGCTAGCAAGAAAGTGAATCCAGTGATTCTCAGATCCAAGACACCAATCAAAACTAAATCTACTGTCAACAAGGGAGACGTGTTGTACATCTGTGACATCAAGGAATTTTCTTACATAATCCTTTACTTATATGAATTGGAAGAAGTTAGAGGAATTAATGCTCATAGACATTTCCCTGAAAGGTTGGTATTCAAATACAAGGGAGGAAGAGAGACCATATGGACACTTCACAGGATTCTTCTAGAAAGCCAGTATATGCTAATATAAGTGTACTCTTCATTTAAAAAGAACTTTAGATACAATGTGACAGCAAGAAGATTAGTTCTAAAGAAGATTGAGGAGCTGAGGAGTAATGGAGCCAAAGATGCACTACCAAAAACTCTATCAATTCCCTTCAAAGAAAAGAGAGTGCATCTGAGGCCCTATTGGCTGATGGAATTGTTACATATTGAATTCTCAATGATCAAGAAGAAGCTCAGGATCTGGCCGTTTGAATGTCATCAGGATCTGATGTACCGTCAGGATTTGGTATGTCATCAGGATTTGTATGACATCAGTATTTGAAGACAGTCAGTATTAGAGGATTTGTTCTGTTCCTTATAATATGGAGCAGATATATGTTACATCTGAGAGATAGGACTTTAGCTGTTTAGTTTAAGATATGTATCAGTTTCAGTTAGTTTTTTATTATGCATATCTTAGATTAATCTGTTGTAGCTGTGTAGTATATAAACACAGTTTAGGTCATCACTTAGTGAACAACACTCGAGGATCATTCGACCTAGCAGCTCTCAAGAATATCAGTATTTCTTGAGAGGATTTTGTAACAGTTTTTATCAGATATATAAAAAACTGTTATATTTTATTACTTGTTCAAAACATTTATACAATTATATCCAACCCCCCTTAAATAATTGTATCTATACTGGCAACAATTGGTATCAGAGCACACTAATAAATTTACAATCAGAAGCGATCTAAACATGTCTTTAAAGAAGTATTAAAGCATTAAAATTCCCATTCTGAAAAAGACTAAATGTCCAACATGGAAGGTGAAGATGCTCATGTACCTAGAAGCTATAGATCCAGATTATCTAGACGTAATCAATGATGGACCCTTTATGCCCACAAAACTGGTGCCTGCAACTCCTACTGTTGCTGAACACTATCAACTGAAGGAGAAGACAGAATGGACACTAGAAGAGAAAGTAGTTGTGCTGAAAGATGCAAAGGTAAGAAACATTTTGCATAACAGTCTTGATTCCGTGATGTCAAACAGGGTCATAGCCTACAAGACTACCAAAGAAATCTGGGATGCTCTTGAAACTCAATGTCAAGGAACCATGGCCATCAAGAAGAATCAAAGGGCTATTCTGATTCAAAAATATAAACACTTTGAGGCCAAAGCTGATGAAAGTCTCACTGACATTTATGACAGATTTCTGACTCTGCTAAACAATCTGTCTTTGGTGGGAAAGGTGTATGATCGAGAGGATTCCCACACCAAGTTTTTAAGAGCTTTTAGTGAAGAATGGGAGACTCAGACTTCAATCATACGACATCAGTATGATCTGGACGTAATTACTCTGGATGAAGTCTATGGCATGCTGAGAACTCATGATTTGGAGATTCAACAAAGGAGAGAGAGGAAAAACAACAAAGGGAAATATGTTGCTTTGAAAGTAAATGATAAAGCTTCAAAAGAAAAGTATGTTGTAGATGTACGAAAGAAGAACAGTATGCCAAAATCAGATATTGATGATTCATCATCAAATCCTGATGATACTGATTCTGAAACTAATGAGAACATGACAGACTCTAATGTCATGCAAATGGCCGCATTGTTGGTTAAGGGCTTTAGGAGAATGCAATTCAGGAAGTCTAGGAACAACAGAAGCTTTAGGAAGAAGTTCAATGGAGGTAAAAAGAAGTCAACTGGGAGAAAAGATGGAAAGGACTCTAAAACTAGGAAGCTAGACAGGACAAAGATCAAGTGCTACAACTGTGATGAATCTTGTCACTTTGCCTCATAGTGCAAGAAAACAAAGCATGATAAAGGGAAGAGCAAAGCCCTGATCACTTCAAACAATAATTGGATGGACTCCTCTGACTCTGAAGGTGAAAACACATGCTATGCACTGATGGCCACTCTTGATGATCCTGTTGCTTCTGAGCCTAAGGTACAAACTCCTTTCTTCTCTTTTGATACTGAAAATATATATGAATTAAAATCTATTCTTAAATCTTTGCATGGTAGTTTTAAGAATAAGACTTTAGAAAATGATAGACTTATAACTGAAATTAACACCTTGAAATTTAGGAATGATCAGTTAGAGTCTGACTTAATTCATCAGATAAAGTTGAAGAAGGAACGTGAGAGAGCTAAACATACAGTTAAGATTCTTGAGGCTAGATACAGTATGCTGGAAAAGGATCTAGAAAATGAAAGAAAAGCCCTTAAAGCCTGGACTGATTCAGGCAAAAAGGTTCATGATATGATCTCAAAGAAAAACTGGAAAGAATGCCTAGGCTATAAAGATGGAATTAAGGATGTTGACACTGAAAATAAAATTTCCCTTAAAACTCCTGTTAAGTTTATTTCATCGGAAACTGATGAACCCAAATCCACTTTTGAAAAGGGTTCAACATCAGTATCACAAGAAAAACTGGTAGATGATAATACTCAAAAAAAGAAAAGCAAGGAAACCATTAAGTCTGTTCAGAAAGAAAAGAACATAGGACTTTTGTCAGCAAGACAATTGAAAAAGAAATTATCTGAGGTTACTGACAAACCTCAAGTAAAAAGTACTAAAAGAAACAGGAATGGTAAGCAAGGTATTTCTAAGGATTCAAATTACAAGGTTGTTCCCAATGCTTCTAGGAAAACTTGTTTTAACTATAGAAATACTAATCATCTTTCTATTGATTGCAGGAGGAATAAGAAAAGGAAAACTGCTATTCCTGAGTCTGATGTTAGAAGTAGATCAGTATTTAATAAACCACAAAATCCTTGTTTTCATTGTGGCAGTAGTTGGCATTCGATTTATACTTGTAGTTCTTATCACAAGTTGTATCATAATTACTATGAACCTTTACCTAAGTTTAATAAAGTTGCTTGTGTGATTAATTCTGTTGATTTTACTAAACTTGCTTCTGACAAGACAAATCCTGACAAAGGAAAGACTGTCAAAAGTACTCATGACATACAAAGACTTAAGTTATCCAAAAAGAGGACCCAACAAGTGTGGGTCCTTAAAAATCCTTCTAATTAATTATTCTTCTGATTGTAGGGTAACAAGAAAAATACACTTATCTTGGATAGTGGATGTTCAGGATACATGACTGGAAATAAATCCCTGTTGTCAGAATTTGAGAAGAAGGCTGGCCCATACTTATCTTATGGAGATGGAAATGTAGGACATACTCTAGGATATGGCAACTTGATAATTGAAAAGGTAGAAATAGAGAATGTAGCTCTGGTGGAAGGACTGAAGCATAATCTTTTGAGCATCAGTCAAATTACTGACAGAGGTTATCATGTTGTATTCTAGACTCACACTGCGAAGTTGTTCATAACAAGTCAAAGAAAATTGTCTTGATAGGATACAAACATGGTAACATTTATGAAGCAAGGCTACATGAAAGTCTTGAAAAGAAAGCTACTTTCCTTATCTCTAAGACATCAATAGATGAGAGCTGGAACTGGCATAAGAAGCTCTCACATCTCAATTTCAACTTAATCAATGAAATTGCCAAGAAGAAGCTTGTAAGAGGATTACCAAACATGTTATACTCAAGTGATGGTCTTTGTGATGCTTTCCAAAAGTCTAAACAAAGAAGAGTGTCTTTCAAAAGCAAAACAAAATTCTCTATCTCTGAGCCATATCACATGCTGCACCTGGACCTTTTTGGACCAGTTAACATAATGTCCATCAACAATAAAAGGTACACACTTATAATTGTTGATGATTTCACTAGATATACATGGGTTTATTTTCTACACAGAAAGGATGAAACTCCATAAATTCTTCTGGACCACGTAAGGCAAATTGAAAATGGATCTACTCACAAAGTGAAAATCCTGAGAAGTTATAATGGCACTGAATTCAAGAACTCAAAGATGGAGGAATTCTGCAAGTACAAAGGAATAGAGCAACAATTCTCAGCTCCTGGTACACCTCAGCAAATAGGTGTTGTTGAGAGGAAGAACAGAACCTTAATTGAAGCTGGCAGAACTCTGCTAGAAGAAGCAAAACTACCCATTTACTTCTGGGCTGAAGCAGTAAACACAACATGTTATACTCAGAATGTCACTCTGATAAATAGACATGGTGTTACTCCTTATTAAATGTTAAAAGAAAAGAAGCCTAGTCTCAAACATCTTCATGTATTTGGATGTAAGTGCTTTATTTTGAGAACTCATACTGATCAGCTTGGAAAGTTTGAATCAAAGGCTGATGAAGGAATCTTTGTTGGATACTCACCATCAAAAGCTTACAGAGTGTTCAACCTAAGAACACACACTGTAGTAGTCTTCATCAATGTATCTTTTGATGATAAGAAGATTCCTGGTTCTAAAGAAGACACTCATGAAAGTTTAATCTTTGCAAATGAAAAAGCATTGTTAGAATCTGGATCAAACTCTACTGAACTGTCAAATCCTGATGATCCAAATCCTGACACTCCTTCAGATTCTGAAGATAATCATTGTGCTAATGAGCCTGCACAAGTTGAGGGGGAGAAACAGCAAAGGTCAGCTGATAATACTAACACTGAAGAATCATCTCAAAGTTCTTCTCAATCCAATGATGATTCAACATCAGAAGAACATGAGTCAAGTCCCAATAATTCATCAGGAAATAACCCAACAGATACAGGGGAGCCTCAAATGGATTTGATGAGGCATACAATTCAGGGGGAGCATCTAGTTCCAGAAGGATACTTCCCAGTGCCAGAAAATGGACTAAGGATCATACTCATGATCTGATCATTGGAAATCCTGATGATGGTGTAAAGACAAGAAGTGCAACTCAAAATGAATGTTTATATTATAATCTACTTTCAAAAGAAGAGCCAAAGAAAGTAGAAGATACACTCAAGGATGCAGATTGGGTCATGGCTATGCAAGAAAAATTGAATGAGTTCGAAAGAAATGAAGTTTCGAAGCTGGTGCCTAGACCTAAGAACGGGTCAATTGTGGGCACAAAGTGGGTCTTTAGAAATAAGACTGATTCTGATAGAACAATCATCAGAAACAAGGCAAGATTGGTGGCAAAAGGATATTCTCAACAGGAAGGTATTGACTACGATGAGACATTTGCTCCTGTTGCTAGGTTCGAAGCAATCAGAATCTTCTTGTTATATGCTGCTCACAAGAAGTTCAAAGTATTCCAGATGGATGTCAAGAGTGCATTTCTCAATAGGGAACTTGAAGAAGAAGTCTATGTTGAACAACCACCAGGATTTATGGATCCTTAACATGCTGATTATGTTTACAGACTTGATAAAGCACTCTATGGACTGAAGCAAGCACCTAGAGCATGGTATGAAACCCTTGCTCAGTTTCTACTTGAAAGTGGATTCAAAAGAGGTACAATAGATAAAACCCTGTTTTATCTGAATAAAGGTAAAGATTTGCTTTTAGTTCAAATTTATGTTGATGATATCATTTTTGGATCAACTAATCAAACACTGTGTAATAAGTTTTCAAAGTTGATACAATCAAGATATCAAATGAGTATGATGAAAGAGATGAGTTATTTCCTAGGCTTGCAGATTAAACATACTGATAATGGCATCTATATCAATCAGTCCAAGTACACAAGAAATCTACTGAAGAGGTTTAATATGCAAGAAAGTGCAACTACAAGTACTCCTATGGCAACTTCTACAAAACTTGATCCAAATGAAGGTACAACAGTTGATGTGACAACCTACAGAGGTATGATTGGATCTCTGTTATATCTAACTGCTAGCATGCCAGACATTATGTTTGCCACTTGTTTGTGTGCAAGATTTCAGGAAAATCCAAGGGAGCCACATCTTATTGCAGTAAAGAGAATTTTCATATACCTTAAGGGTACTGTTTCTCTCGGACTTTGGTATACAAGAGAAGTTGATTTTGCATTATGTGGTTATTCAGATGCTGATTTTGCTGGATGCAAAATAGACAGGAAAAGTACTTCAGGAAGCTGTCAGTTCTTAAGAGGCAGATTAGTCTCATGGTTCAACAAGAAGCAGAAATCTATTTCTACTTTAACTGCTGAGGCTGAATACATTGTAGTTGGGAGTTGCTGTGCTCAGTTGTTGTGGATGAGAAATCAGCTCATGGAATATGGATTATCATTCTCAAAAATTCCTATTTATTGTGATAATCAAAGTGTTATTGTTATAACAGGAAATCCGGTGTAATACTCTCTTACAAAGCACATCAGCATTAGATATCACTTCATAAGAGAGCATGTCATGGAAGGAACCATAGAGCTTCATTTTATTCCTACTGAACAGCAGCTGGCTAATATCTTCACAAAGCCATTACCTGAAGCAATATTTACAAAGCTTGTGAATGAACTTGGTATGGTTAATTGGGACAAGTAAATTTTTATTTTATCTATTTGATCAAATCCTGATGTATATTGATCAAATCCTATTATGTCCTAAATATTGTGATTTTTAGTTATTAAGCCAGAAATATTTGATGTATTCTATTTTTATATGCATGAAAAATTAAGTGAATTTGTTTGGTAATTGTGCATGTCCGAATAAATATATCACTGTCATCATTACACATCGGTCTAGAGAGACGTGCCTTAAAAAGATATTCTTTGGTTAAAGTTTTAAGATAACTCTAGAGTTAATCTTCTTTACCGAACCCTAGAGTCCCTCTCTATTACCAACTCTTTTGTTATTTAAACCAACAATCATCAGACTTCTCATTATTCTGAAATACAAACTCTCTAAATCTCTATTCCTTATCATATTTTTCTATCAAAAACATGATCATCTTCAACAAGTTCTTTGATTATTCGACGTTTACAGTCAAGTTTTGCTGCGATGAGTGGGAACAGGAGTGGCACATCTCTGCCATTCCTGATAAGATTTGGAGCTGGGTTCCACAAGATATCTATACTGATCTCTTGATTTTCTGGAGGGACTACTATCGCCATCTGGTTCGTATGGAAGAAGATCGTTTGGAAGCCATTCGTCAGTAAGAACAAATTATTCATCTTGTTGTGCTCTTTGTTGAAGACAAGAAGAAAAGACTCTGAACATCCATCCCTCATTTGGTCTTCCTGATTTATTTTTAATTTTCCCCTTCTTATTATCATCAGCTTTGTCAGACTTCTTAGACCAAGGCTGTTAATGTTCACCATCTTAGACTAGGATTATCTTGTAATCTTTTGCATGTAATCTACAAATTTCATAAAATGTACTATTTTGATATTTTAATAAAATTTCTTTTGATTGCAAGATTCTTTGTTTATTTCGTATTATGTGCATGTGAATGTTCTCATTGAAGCCTGTTAATCATTACTTCATCTACTTGAACTGTATTTCTTGATGAATATTTTGATTAAAATTGTGGTTACTAATAATTTGTGATGATTTGACAAAAAAATGTTGAATTTGAATCGACATATCCTGAGTTAGTCAAATCCTGACAGAAGAAAGGTCTCAAATCCTGATGACAGGTCAGCACGTTCTAATTCAGATTATTAGTGTTAATCAATCTCTGAGTAAGCTTTATTGTTTCTTGTTCGAAGTCAAATTCGCTAGGTTACCTTCTTCATACAAATGTGTTAAACATATTTCTAAAAAGTGAAGCTATAAAACCAGAAGAAATTCTGTGACACAATTCATCATACACATAGTTTCACTGCACACATCTCACACTTACTCTCTCGCACAAGCTATTCACATCATGACAAATTTTGAAGTTTCACCAATCTTCAGTCAAACCAAAATCATTCATGGAAACACATTTGGCACTAACAATTACTTAGCTCTGCTGACACATCAGCAGCTACCATCATCTTTTCATGATATTCAGGATTTTCTCCTTCTATGTCCAATTAGATATGCTCTCACAAATCCTGTTAAGGTATCATACAGGGCTGTCATGCAGGTCTGGAACACAGTAGTGGTAAATTCAACACATACTGGCTTTTCTTTTGAGTAAAAGAACCAAAGATATGAAGTTGATGTTGACATTCTGCTTCAAGCCTTGAGATTGTCTGCTCTTGATGGTGCTCCTGATACTCACACCAATGAGCTGTTGTTTGATATGCTAAGGACTTTAGGCTATCAAGGAGAAATCATAACCATTGTAAAACTGGTCAAAACCAAACTGAAAAGAGAGTGGAACTTTTTATTTGACTGCATCAGTAGATGTTTCTTGAATAAGACAACAAACTTTGATGCTCTTCCATCCACTTCACTGAGAATTGGGTACTCTCTTCTTAACTCTAGTAATTTTGATTATGGTAATACTATATTACAGTTCATAATTGCTAGGATAGCAGATGCTTTAGGAGTAATAGGGTATACTATATTTTTACAACTGATTTTCACTTATCTATGCCCTAATGATATTTTTGATGATGATGAATTACTCCCTGTTTTTCAAATTTCTGAAAAAGCAATCACTGATCATATCAAAAGGGATGAAAAGAATAAATTTTTAGGACCACCCTTTCTTCCTAGAGAGGTCAGGAAATTTTTGTTGAGAAATAGACCTACTCCTATACAGGTGTCTGCAAATCCTGATGTTGGCACCTCTGTTACAATTCTTGATGCTAAGATTCAAGAAATCACCCATCTTGTTTCTAACCCAAGCATTTCTTCTTCCAAACAGCAAACACAATGAGCCTCTAAATTAGCCTCATCTGCTGTCTCTCAAAAGACATCAGTTGTAACAAAGAAAAGGTTGTTTAAGAAATCTGTCACATCTGGACAGATAGCTAAACAAGTCCACTGAGTGAGAGTGAGAAGAAATAAGACTGCTTTCCAATCAGGAAAAGAAGACTGATCATTCATGAAGATTCTGAATCAGATGATCAGATGTCAATAGGGTCCCTGTCAAAAATCAAGAAGTCCATTATTCAAAATCCTGATGACTTGGTTGACACTACTGGAATCAAGAAGCCAACTACTGATGCTAGTGCTCTGCTTGACAAGCTTCCAGTAATTGAAAAAACTGCTGAACATAAGAAAACTCCAAAGAGTCGGTTGAAAAGAAGAAGTGAAGAAGTAGTTGAATATATCAGAAAGAAGAAGAAGACTTAGCCTCTTTACAAGGATGTTAGTACACAAGAACCTAGGTCTCAAAGGGATTTAGCTACTGCAACACATCCAGTCACACAAGAACCATCTTCTCAAAGGGAAGATGTAGACACTGAGGCTGCACAAATCATTGTTAATATTGCTCAGAGTGATCTTCTTGCAGAATCTGTTCAACTACTTCTGGAAAAGCAAATTCATCAAGAGATACTATCACGAGTGGATGCAATCATTGATGATCCTATTTTTGAGAAGAGCACACAAGAACCTTCACCAAGCATTGCTGAAGCAGCTCACATGTCTCAGACTCCACAAGAACTATCAGTTCAAAGTACTGATGTTGGTCTTTCACCTTCTCCTGACAGACCAAATCCTGATGATACAATAGTTTCTACTGAGAATCATCCTTCAACTACACTAACTACAATTGATGATCCATTACTAGTTGCTAGTTTGAAAAAGCATCTTGATGTGTTGTTTGTTCCTCCACTTTCATCACTTTCACTTGAGGAATCACCTTCAGGTATTGTTAACTTCTCATATATTCTCATGTTTGTATGATTATAAATAGTCTCTTATTTGAGGTTACCTCTATTTATATGACAAGCATACAACTCTTCTCAGCCATCTCTTATTTCCTTGTTATATGTGTGATTAAGCCTTTCTGTGAGACTGTGTGAAAATAAAAAAAATGAAAAATATTTTGAGTGGCAGTCTCTTGTACTGGCAAACGGAGAGGTAGTTTTGAGACAAGAATCTTATAAGTTTGTCTTTACTTATAAAGTTTCTTCTGTGAGAATAATATTACTCTTAAAAGTAATCTATTATGTGAGAAGTGATGAGATCACTTGAAAAGAACAGAGAGATTTAGGTGTTACTATGTTTCTGTTTCAGGATCACATCAACCACAGGCATCTATTGCAAAGAATCTGGATAAAGGCAAGGCAATTCTGCCTGATTCTGCACATTCTTCTGATGGCTTTTCTGACTCTGACAATGATAGTGATGACGATGATCCTGATACTGCTCCACTTAAGTCTGCAATTGATGCATCTAAGAAGTCCAATGTTAGTTCTTCTACGCACTTCACTGAAAATCCTTCTTATTACAATCCTGATGCTGAGTATTTCAGACAAACAGAATGGAATTATAAATGGAGACTTACAAAAACTTCTATCTCATCTGTTGTTGGTCTACAACACATTCATCGTTCTTATGATGAAATTCAAACTCCTAATTTGAAGTTGCATCTTAAGGCCACAACTATTTATGTTAAAGGAATTCACTCTGAACATGATGAAATGAAGAAGTCTCATACTGGTGTCAAAGAGAAAATTGATGGATTTTTGCTTCACACACCTAACTCAGCTGAAATCAAAAGTGTGAAAATACCGTCAAAGATGTTGTTAAATCTCAAGATAGCATGGCCTCTAGACTTTCCTCCTTGGAAGACAAGGTTTCTTCTATAAGTGACAAACTGGATGCTCTATTTTCTCTTCTTTCAAATACTGATTCCAAAAAGGGGGAGAAGATAGTTACTACAAAATGTACACCAGATTCTATTCAGAAAAAGGATAAAGATATTGATGATGATGGTGATAAGAATAATCCAGTTACAGATGTTGAAATTGCTTCTACTGCTCAACAACTTCAACATTCTAAGAAGAATGATTCTTCAGGACAAGGGGAGTCTACTGGTGCTTATAAATCCAAGCACAAGACTACTGCTGGTGCTCTTGAGGATGATGATATTACAATCTTAAATTTAGCAGAAGCTAAAGGGATGTTCTTTCCTTACAGACATAAGGAAACAGGTGAAGAGATTGTCTTGTACTACAAAGACAAGAAGTTTGAGCAAAAGATACTAGGAGTGCTCTTGGGTATATAACTGAAGAATTTCCTAATCTAACACATGAAGAAGCAATTATGCAACAAAAGGAGCTTTTGGCTCAAATTGAAGCTGAAGCTAAGACTTCTAAAGGAAGATGAATAAGAGGTGGTAGATCTGCAAGAGCAAGAGGAAGAGGAAGAGGAAGAGGTGGAAGAACTTCTGAATCAAGGCAAGTGACTGCATTCAACTTTACTTTTCTGAATTTTCTATCCAGAGAATGTTATGTTCCTGTACAAGGAAATGAAGAAGATAAAGAAGTTCATAAGCCAGAAGAGTTGATTGTACTAAAAAAGAAAAGATCAGCCACTGATATTGATCAAGCTGATACAGCAAATCAGAATGTAACTCCTGATGTAGACACAAATCCTGAGATAAAAGCAGATCCTGATGCTGTGAACTTGATAACCGATTTTAACTCTGATGAAAAAGTGATCAAACATTAAATGATTCAGCTCTTTCTCTATTTATCACTCCTCAGATTTCAGAGGCTGATGAACAAGAAAAGATTAATAGAAGGAAAGTTGATCAAGCATGCAAAGAATATTTGCAGAGAGTTTTTAAATCAAAGAGGGAGCTATGGCATAAAGCAGAAGGGAAGACTGATGATTGGTCTTGAAGTTATATTTCTCTCGGCAAGAAGAATAGAAGATGGAAAGACATCCATGTATTCAATTATTCTAAAGGGTTCAAGCATGTTGAATTTGTGTCAGCTGGGTTAAGAGATTCTATCTTAGAATAGGAAGATGTTGATAAGTCCATCAAAAAGCCTTCTTGGGTGGTATATAATGAAAAATTGAAACTTATCAAATCTCGAACCAGAGGAGGCATTGGTCATTCCAGCATGGAGATCTTGGAATCTGATCTGCTTGATACAGATACTCTGACAGAAAATCTTGGTGAAAGAATTTCTCCTTCACATCTTGAGAAAGTTGAAGTTGTGAAGATTGTTCATAGAAAGATAAATGATAATGATGTCAGAGAAGATATTATGTACTTTTTCAGAGATGGTAATGTAAAAATCTTTACATTACAGCAACTCTTAATGAAGACTGTGACAGAATTGAAATACATTCACTATCTTCTTAGAGTTGAGAACAAAGTCGCCAGAAACTGGTCTTCTATGATACTTGAAATGATCAGAAGAAGAGTCATGACAAATGATGATAAATATAATGGTGATTATGTTCCTAAGTACATAACTTATACTGGTCAAGAATTGCAGATGAAGAAGGGAGCTGCAGTGCTACAAGTTTTTCTCAACAGTCCTCAGTTATCCTTCAGTCCTGATCATGAAGATGTCAGTTTAAGCTTCATGTTGATCGGTGACCTTGAGATAAGCAAAAGTTCAATTTTAAAGTTAAGATCAGCTATCTATCAGCTTGGAAAAGACACTGAAGAGAAGAGAGAGTTGAAGAAAAATCTTGTTAAAGTCCTACGAGACAAGGAGGAAGAAAGATTAAAGAACTTTCTTGGAACAACTGTCAGTTATCTGAAAATACTGAAGTAAGCTTTACTCCTTGTACATTTTGTAGATTGGTTTTGGCATCATTGAGAATGGAATTTATGCTTCATTGCATTAAGCATAAATTGGGGAAGATTGTTACATATTAAATTCTCAATGATTAAGAAGAAGCTCAGGATCTGGCTGTTCGGATGTCATCAGGATATGATATACCGTCAGGATTTGGTATGTCATCAGGATTTGTATGACATCAGTATTTAAAGACAGTCAACATTAGAGGATTTGTTCTGTTCCTTATAATGTGGAGCAGATATCTGTTACGTCTGAGAGATAGGACTTTATCTGTTTAGTTTAAGATATGTATCAGTTTCAGTTAGTTTTTCATAATGCATATCTTAGATTAATATGTTGTAATTGTGTAGTATATAAACACAGTTAAGGTCATCCCTTAGTGAACAACACTCGAGGATCATTCGACCTAGCAGCTCTCAAGAACATCAGTATTTCTTGAGAGGATTTTGTAACAGTTTTTATCAAATATATAAAAAGCTGTTATATTTTATTACTTGCTCAAAACATTTATACAATTGTATCTGACCCCCCTTAAACAATTGTATCTTTAATGGCCAACAGGAATTCAGGGATGAAAAAGGAATTAGAAGATTCTTTAGATTGGAGGACCAATTGAGTATCTCTAGCAATGAGACTCTTTTGGAAATGCAGGAAATGCTAAATCTCTCAGAAGCTGATGAACTTGAATTCCACAGACAACTCCAGAATCAAATTGAAGAAAATAACTGAAGGCTTGGAAAGAAATCCATACAATCAAGGAAATAGATCTATCTCCTCAAACTAGAGGAGTACCTTGATAATTATTGTGAGCAATTTCTTTGTGTACTTTGCTTTGTTCAATTTTCAGTAATTTGTAGCACTTATCGGTTTTATCTAATATTTTTCAATCTGTATTTTTAGGATGTTTTGTTATCATCAAGTTTCTCTTAATTTATGGCTACAATTCCAGTAGACATAAAACTTCTCTAAGATTTTGAAGCCATTGTACAGTTTGCCAGAGAAAGACATCCCTTTCAAGTTTGATGATGAGTGCCTTGCAGCTTTTGAAACATTGAAGAAGAGTTTAATCACGGCATCTGTCATAACTGCACCTGATTGGAATGAACCTTTTGACATGATGTGTGATGCATGAGATTATGTAGTTGGAGCAGTTCTTGGCAGAGGAAGAACAACATGTTTCTTGTGGTCTACTACACTAGCAAGACCCTAAATGGTGCTCAACTGAATTACACTACTACGGAGAAAGAACTTTTGGCTATTGTCTATGGTTTTGAGAAATTTCGATCTTATCTACTTGGGACTAAGGTGACAGTTTTCACTGATCACGCTGCAATTCGTTATCTCGTCTCAAAGAAGGACTCGAAGCCTAGATTAATTAGATGGGTTCTTTTGCTTCAAGAATTTGAACTAGAGATCAAGGACAAAAAGGGGACTGAGAATCAAGTCGTTGATCATCTCTCGCGTTTAGAGAACCCTAATGCTACTTCTGTTAGGAATATGTTGTGTACTTGATGATAAGCTAAACAAAACACCTTAGTAGATTTAACTTAGTTAATTTTTCAGCACCCAACGGATGATTCAATATAGTCCCGACGGATGACTAATTGATATCCACCGGGTGAGTAGCTTATATAACAATAAGTAATGTAGCACATTTCTGCAAAAAACATTGTGTAGATTTTGTAGTAGCATATGAGTCATGTTGAATGCTAGTAGATATGCAGAATAGGTTGATTAATTGTAAATATAAGATGTCTTGTATTTCTGCATAAATGAAATAGAGTCAAGTGTCAAATAGCTACCCGACGGATGATCAACAAAGCTACCCGACGGATAACAAGCATGTACCCAACGGATGATCAATTCACATATCTGTTGACAGTGATAACACAGTCACATGCGTTGGGTGGTTGTAAAAGGAATGTGGCAGCCTGTTTATCAGGAAAATGAGAACAAAGAAGCATTACCATTTCCATGCTATTATGAAAATATTCAAAGATGCTGGAATACAGTAGTGAAGTAGCATGGAGTTAGACTTGATAGGTTTTGTTTTATTATCCTATCTTATTACCATGTAAACTTGGTGATATATAAACCAAGTGTAGCTAGTAGAACAAACAACAAAGCAAACACATTTTAGAAGAGAAATAGATAAAGCTGTAACTGTTAAGAATTTCTCTGTAATTTTGTTTGTTCACTTGTAACAGCAGCTGTGAGCTATTCAAGCTTCACAGGGTTCTCTCGATATATATATATATATATATATATATATATATATATATATATATATATATAGTGGATACATTCAAATCCACCAGAAAGTTTTAAAGACTCTTGTTTTTATTACTTGTGTTTTGATTTATATAATTCTTTCATTCCGTACTTTGAAAATCAAACACTTATATATATTGTTGAGTTAGAACAGTTTTAAAAATCTCAAAAAGAAGTCAGAATCACATTCAACCCCCCTTCTGTAATTCTTGTTGTATTGTTAGGGAATAACAACTTTATTAGATAAGGTGTTGATAAATGAGTCTTTCCCCACGTGCAGCTGTTTGGAGTGCAATAAGAAAAACTATGGTTTGCAGACATTATGAACTACCTTGTGAGTAATATCATGCCTCCCGACTTATCTTATGCTCAAAGGAAGAAGTTTCTACATGAAGTGAACTGGTATATGTGGGATGAGCCATTTCTTTTTCAACAAGGAGCTGACCAAATCATCAGGAGATGTATTCTTTACAGCGAAATGGGGGGATCTTGAGAGATTGCCACTCAACGGCTTATGGAGGACATTATGGTGGAGAAAAGACAGCAGCTCTGTGACGGCCTCAACCCCGGGGTCAGGAGTTGACATCACCAAACACAAATACCATAAATATAAATAACAAGATTATTATTAATATATACTAACTTAACCCCAAACCAAGATCTGATCCAGGTTCAAGTATGATTCAGGTTCACCTTATTACAAACCATTTATTTAAAATTCTGACACACTCTAACTTTATTCAGCAACTCATCAGACCGCACATGGCCTGATATACACTACCTCTGAGGAGCCGGGTCCTGAAGGGGCGGGAACACGAGTCTTTTTGACTGGTCTTCTAGGCATCTACGATATATATACATAACAAGTTGCAAGGGTGAGCATAATCGCTCAGCAGTACCAACAGATGAATAACAAAATAATAACAGTAAAGTAAACAATGATAGGAATATAGCTATAATTATATGAATAACATTATATAATGGAAAGATGAAATAACTGGATATCACTGATTAGCATGCTTAAAATAAACATAATGGTGTGTTGTGTAAGTACCAGAGTCCAATTTTAGCATGCTATTCACATTTGTAAAATCACTGTATCAATTACTTATACCCTTACGGGAATCACAAATCCAAATCAGATACGTAACTGATATGTGAAGATAGCTGATCAGGCTATCAACACCAGGCGGCTCTAACTGCCATCCCATTTACTTGTTCCGGAACTCAAACACTAGCTAGGTCTCTGACCTGCTGGACTAATCGGTTATATAGTGCGCGCAACTGAATTAGCCTCATACGCCACCTCAATAGGCCTACAATGGCCCCTATGTATCCCATATCTGATCGTTTTATCCAGTTCTCAAAATCACTTGTACCTATCTCATTTCAAAATCATTCATTTTAACAGCACACATATGAAATCTAGTTCGTAGATCATTTCATTCAAGATAGGTACCTTTCGAAGTTACTCCCCAAAACAGTGATTTATAACTACAGGGGATACGTAACTTAAAATGTTTCTATTCCATTACGAGATTAAAATATTAGCTATTCATACATACTGAACCATAAAAGAATGGTCATGGGTACTTGCCTTGCAGCGCTTTCAGAAATCCTAAGTAGCTCTCACGCTGACTTTAGTCCTTACAATGCTCGACTGGAATCTACAGATACAGAATATATCGACATGCTTGATATCCTCAAACCCTAATAACCCATATTGATAACCCGACTCGTATAGCTATTATACACATAATCACGTAATCATGTAATCCGAACATAAATAGGGGTAACACGCACAATGTAAATAAGTATGTTTTAAAATAAATTTTTAGAAAATTTTGGCAGCAACTCCTTATAAGCCTACCCGTCGATTACAATCGACGTCAATAATCGCAATAATCAACAAGTTTCGCCATCCGCAATAATAAAAATAAAAAATTTTATTATTATTTTTATAAAAAATAGGACTCAGAACAACGTCATCATCGTTCACCGTCCGCTCGTAAAAAGTCATCGCGGACGACGGCAAAATTTCGCGGTTACCCGATAAATTCTCGGGTTTCCAACGCAAAATTTCACCGATTATTCAAAATATTTTCAGCACGAAATATTCATATCACGAATATTATTCAAAAATAATTCCTGCAAAATCAGAATAATTAATTAAAATTCCAAAATGAACAGGGAATACGCGCGTGATGCGCACAGCACCACAGCAACAAATCGGAAATGCAAGGACAGCCGGGAAACAACCCGGAGAAACAAAAACCACACACTACACACCATACCCACAATATTACACACACATACTCACATTACAGCCCTAACCGGAGATAACAGCGGTGGCCGGAAAAGCAGAAAGAAGAAAGGACGGCGACTGCAGCAAAGCCGAGGAAGAAAGGAACTACAGAAGGAAAGAAACAGAGATAACAGAGAGAGAGAGAGAGAGAGAGAGAGAGAGAGAGAGAACAGGAACCGAGAGTGAACAAAGAGAAAGGGGGAAACCCCTGTTATTATTTTTTTTCCTCTTCTCTAACATTGCAACACCTGGCAACATATTTACTGAGAAACAAACACGTGGAAATTGCGATAAATATGAAGGTTTAAGGGCCCGATTGGCCCTGAAATTTGAAATTAACGGACCGAGGTGCGAATAAAATAACCTCCACAAATTATGAAAATAGTTTTAAAATGTCGTAAATATCTCGGAGTTTACAAAACATAAGTTTTGATATTTAAAAATAACTTTTGAAACACAATTTTATACCCGCTTTTAACAATCAAATAAAATAACGCGCGGGTGAATTTATAACCGAAAATTTACGAAATAATTTTAAAATTACCAGAATATTATGAGCTTAATAAAATATGAATTTCATGATTTTTGAAGAATTCTGGAATTAGATGTGGAATTTATAAATAATCATACTCAGAAAATCATTTGGAGATAAATATTTAGTGTAATATTGATTTCTCAATTTTATAGAGTACTAAAAATAATTATTGAAATTATAAAATTATAAAACAAATTTGAGAGACAATCCAAATATTTATGGAATTAAAACTGTAATAAAATTACTTTTACAAGCAATAACAAAACCACATATCTCGATAATAAATCATGAAAATCCATACCATATATCAATAGATCACAGTTAATTAATAAAAATCTACACACTGCTGCCAAAAATAAATACACACATTTTATTTAATTATTTATTCAGTTATTGCACTTTTAAATATTGAAAATGAAAAGAAAATACACGAGTCGTTATAAACTCGTATTCTGCAAGCAGGTTTCTTTTGGCCAGCCTTGTTTAAATATGCTCACCAGTTTATTTTGAAATGTGATCGATGTCAACGTGTGGGTAATATGTCTAAGAGGGATGAGATGCCTCTTAATGTGCTTCTCGAGGTTGAGGTCTTCGATGTTTGGTGAATTGACTTCATGGGGCCATTTATCTCATCCTGTAACAATCAGTATATCTTGTTGGTAGTTGATTATGTGTCAAAATGGTTTGAAGTTAAGGCGTTGCCAACGAACGATGCGAAAGTGGAGCTTAATTTTCTTCATAAGCAGATATTCACAAGATTTGGAACTCCAAGAGTCATAATCAGTGATGAGGGGTCGCATTTGTGCAATCGCAAGTTCACTGCTATGATGAAAAGGTATAATGTGAATCATCGCATTGCTACAGCTTATCATCCTCAGATGAATGGTTAAGCCGAGGTATCTAACAGAGAGATCAAGCGCATTTTAGAGAAAGTTGTGTGTCCATCGAGGAAGGATTGATCTTTGAAGCTTGATGAAGCTGTTTGGGCGTATCGAATAGCATACAAGAATCCGCTAGGGATGTCACCGTATCAGTTGTTTTATGGTAAGGGGTGTCATTTTCCGGTGGAGTTGGAGCATAAAGCGTATTGGCCTTTGAAGAAATTAAATCTGGATTTGAATGCAGCTGGAAAGAAGAGGATGCTTCAATTGAATGAGCTCAATGAATTTCGACTTCAAGCTTATGAGAACAACAAAATGTACAAGGAGAAAGTTAAGAGGTGGCACGATCGGGGTCTAGTGCTCAAATCATTTATGCCAGGGCAACAAGTTATTTTGTTCAACTCTCGTCTCCGTCTTTTTTCTAGAAAGTTTAAGACAAGATGGTCTGGGCCGTTTATTGTCAAAACTGTATTTCCACATGGAGCGGTGGAAATTTTTGAGAATGATCTAGGCCAAGCATTCAAGGTAAATGGTCAGAGGTTGAAGCATTACTATGGTGACATGACAAACCGCGAGGTGGTTAGTGTCGTTCTATTGTCCATTTGAGCTCAAGGTTCTACGTCGAGCTAGCGACGTAAAACAAGCGCTTCTTGGGAGGCAACCCAAGTTTGTTGTACATTCGTAGGTAGAGGAAGCAAGAAGAAAGGAGGAAAACACAAAAAAATAAGAAAAAGAAAAAAATTCAGGACTGAATACAGATAGCGCGCGGCCGCGCTGAAAACACAGAAACATGGCGCGCCCGTGCGGTTTTAGCGCGCGCCCGCGCCAGTTTGGCAGAAGTAGAGCGCGCCCGCGCTGTCCTAATGCACGCCCGCCCCGTGGTCCCGATTCAGAAAAAAATAAAGGCAGCTTTAAGGGGGGAAATCGGGATTTTTGCTACAAAATCAATTCCCAACCGAATTTTACTCCCCCACATCCTAAATATCTCTCTCCAAATCAAACCCATTACTCCCATTATTCCTATAATCAAATCCCACTTTTATTCCATATATAATTCTCTTTTTACCACCTATATATATACCCCTCATACACAAACTTCTTCACCACTTCATAAATTTTCAAACACAAATTCTCTCTCAAACACAACTCTAATTCTCTCTACTCAATTCCAATGGCACCCAAGAGGCAAAGAACACAAGCAAGTAGCAGCACCACCGATTCTTCAAGTGTGGGTGGTGTAAGGCCAAGGTTCTCTACTCCCGAGGCTGAAGCGGAGTATATGAGGCCTCTCTTGAAACCTATCATTAAAGAGCGAGGTTTTCTGCCATCAAGGAAGGATGGTAAGCTATTGGAGATGATTCTGGAGATGGGTTGGGTTCCTTTTTGTAAGGCTCCCGTTGTTGTGCCCATAAGTGTTGTTCGCAAGTTCTATACGAATACGAAGGCTGAGAAGAATGGCTTCACGGTGGTTCGAGGGAGGACTGTGGAGTACAGTGCTGAGGCTAACAGGACAATGATTGAGCAGCCCGCGAGGAAGGTCGGGAAAGACACGTGGAATGATAAGACTCTAGAGGACTTTGATCTGGATCTCATTGTTGCTACGCTATGCCAGCCCGACACTCACTGGAAGATCAAGAGAGGTACGACCGAGTATTCGACGTTCCCGACTTCCAGCATAAACAGGTTCGCCCGTGCATGGAACGCGTCTATTTGTGCTAACATCATGCCATCTTCGCATGTGCATAAGATTACTGTGGAGCGTGCACGGCTGCTATGGGGCATTCTTCAGGGCGATTATGTTTATTTGGGGATGGTGATCTATGAGGGTATCCTGAAGTTCTTGAGGGGGAGTTCCACGGGGTCTATTCCATATGCGTCCGTTATGACGATGTTGTGCGTGGCAGTTGGTCTTCATTGGCCCGCACATGAGCAGTTGCAGATCCCGAGTGCTCCTATTGATAGCACAACTTTGGCTACTATGCAAGAATGGGATGGAGGAAAGCCCGATCTGAAGGGGCTGGGGCCACTCAGGTGAGCAGGACTGCATGGAGATCTCAGCTAAGAGATGAGGCAGGGCCATCACAGCAGGCACATAAGGAGGAGGGAGGAGTTAATATGGCAGCTGGCATGAGCATGACGCAGTATAGGCGTCTGGCTAGGAGGATGGATGTGATACATGACATCCACAACAGGTTTGCACGTGATCTCACCCAGGCATTGGGCACAGCTTTTAGAGCCACCGGTGTTGACATCCAGTGGCCAGTGTTTGGTGAGAATTCCGTGTATCCACCTCCGGACACACCTGACACTCCACCCATTGAGGGTGAGGAGCCTGATTCTGATTAGGTATGCCTGAATTCCTTACTATTACCTTCACTGAGGTAAGTGAATATTTTAAGTTTGGGGGTAGTAGTTGAAGGAATATGTTTTGTGCGAGTCGCATGTAGTTGCATAGCCATGATAGTTTAGTTCATAGAGTTGCATATTTTGCCATGTAATTTTTTTTGGTAGTTTTATAATAGTTTGTTCATGTAGTTCATGCATGTGCATTATAACATGATCCCTTAGATGATTTTTCCAGTTGATTTGTGATATTGATGCTACTGTAGTGATGTCGTATTTAGTGATGTTAAGTCTTATCGAATTAGTTTGCATACCAGAGACAATTATATTTCACTGAGTCTTATAGGTTGCTAGAATGCTAGATCATTATCATGGTTTGTTTGTTGAGGTTTAATCGCTTGTTTATATTTAAAATTTAGGATATTCTCTTAATAATAAAATAACATGGATTTTTAGAAATTGGAGAAAAATTGGATTTCATTGCTAGTTGTTGTGGCTAGGTGTCAAATGGCTAGTAGCCGACTCATATTTATATGAGTAGTCTAGGGTTGAGCAAGATGGAGCGAAATGTACTCGTTCAAAATTTTGTAAAAAAAATTGAAAAGAAAAAGAAAAGAGAAAAAAAGAATAAGTGTTATGTATAATTGATCAAGAGTAGTCTCTTTAGTACTCGAGTTATTAAGTTTTTAGGGGACTTTGTGACTAGTGACCTAAGGCTTTTATAGTCTGGGATCCACTAACCTAAATCTCGCTACATGGGTACTATTGTATAAGTCTTTTGTGGACCTCACTCATTGCACGATCAAATAAATATATGTCTGTTATTTTGTTTGAATAAAAGCATGAATGAATATAAAATCCAATATAAGAATTGAAGTGTTATAAGTTATTTTGAGTCTAGCTTTTTTATTTATAACCTTGCGATTGCCTTGATTGAGCAGTGAGTCATGATTATTGATCTAGTTGCGATTGTATATCTATAAGCATTTGCACAAACGCACGTCTCTAGTTTGTAAGTTGGTTTGTATGATTTGATTGATCTTTATGCGAGTAACTGCATTTGTTGAGATGTTGCTTGTTGATTGATTTAGTTATTCTATTGGGATCGTTGTATTCATATTAGTTGCATTCATGTATTTTTGTTTCTTATTCATTGAGTCTGTTTATGCTTGAGGACAAGCATCAATTCAAGTTTGGGGGTATGTTGAGTGGCATGTATGACTCTTTATAATGCTCTATTAAGCTTTGAATTGATGCGTTTATACTCATGTTGTTAAGTGTTTTGACATGTTTTCTAGTGTTTTTGCATGACAGGCATTACCTAGGCAATCAGGTGAATTAGCATTATTTTGGTGCTAATTTGGTGTCAAGGTGGTGTTGGAATAAAAGCACGTGGAAAGCCTCCTCGAAGCAGCAAGAAAAAGAAGAAAATTTGAAGTTTTTCTAGACGGCGCGCCCATGCTGGTCAAGCGCGCGGCCGCGCCAGGATGTCAGAAAGGGAGCGCGCCCGCGCCGGTGTGAAATCATAGAATCCTGATTCTATTATAATTACAATTGGAGGACTTCTAGATTGCATGGGGCTGCTATATAAACAAGGTTAGGTCATTTTTCATATGTAATCAAGTCCGGGACATATCAGAGCGCAAGGAGAAGACGACAATCGACCTATAGCACAATTCAACAAAGGCGAAGACGATCTAGTTTATTCTTGTGAATCTAAGTTTTGAGTTGTAATCTTGGATGCTCGTTTTTTATTGTGTTGAACCTATACTCTTGTGTTAACTTGGTTTTGTTTATTCGTTATAAAGACGACATTTGTTATACCAAGCTTTCATCGAAACCCACGTTGATGATGAGTCCGATTATGGGCTAATCGTTATCGTGGGGTTCTAACGGATTTATTTAAGGATTTTTTTAGTTAATTTATTTCGATGCCTTAGTGTGTGGTGATTGTATGATAACCTAATACTGATTGTGCGTATTCGTCTTATGAGTGTCGCGAACTTATAAGATAATGAGTTAATCTTTAATGAAGCGACATTGAATTTAGGGATTTAGCACTTGCCATGCTAGCATAGGTTCATGTATTTATATGCATGATTTGTAGGTAATTATAATCATCTTACTTGCCCTATGTAATCAAGATAGATAACTTGTGCTTAAACCGTTATGTTGTCAAATTCTATAGACATTTAGGGTCTCAATATAATTGGTGTCTATTTAGCTTCTATCTCTTTTATGGAAGTCTGGTAGTATGGTATTCGTGCAACGAAAGTTGGCGTGTATCAGTTTCGTGTTATCTGATTAGTGTCATCACCATTGCATGCTAAGGTCAAGAATAATAAGGCTATTAAATGAAGTATTTAATGAAGTTAGAATCCCATGTTGTCATATATATTAATTCAATCAATCTTATTCTTTTAGTTATAATTGTTAGTTAATTCTTAGTTATAAACAATCTCAATTTGTTATCTTCTTAGCATTGATTAATAACCATACATTGTTGCTTAAGTGCATAAATTAATTAATTAACCAAGCTAGTCTCTATGGGAACGAACTAGAAAAGATTCTATATTACTTGCGAACGCATATACTTGCGTATATTATTAGCGCGTGTTTAGCGACTAACAAATGTAGCCAGAATTAAAATTGGTATTTCCTTTCTTGATAAAGTTTTGAATAAGTCATAATTTATATCTCGACGGATGTTCATTATCCGTTAAGAATGAATATCCGTTGAAACAAATCATCCGTCGAAGTATCAACTATCACTATGGGTATCTTATTATCATCTATCAAAGTGTCTCAATCTTAGCCTTTAATTCTGAACATTATCTGTCGAAATTACTTACAGCCTGTATGTATATTTCAACGGATAATCTTAGAATTTTGACAGTTTTATAATTTTTAAACGGCTATTTTGGGCTATTTTGATTGGGTACTTTATTTTACTTTATTACTTTTGACAGCTTATTTCTGAGATATTATAAAAGCAAAATTCATTTTCACTCTTTTCTTTTATCATTCTCAAAGCAATTTCTCTTGCTCTCTTCATCTCCAAAGCAAAAACTCTCTCTGCAACTAAACTCAATCACATGAATGGCACCTGTAGTCAAGCTTATGTCCTCAATTGGCTTTATCTATGAAAAGAACAACTTTGTAGCTTTGGTGAACAAGCAGATTCCGGCATTTGAAGACTATCACAAGATGATGGACTTCATGCTAAACTGCAAATTGAATTATGCCATGCTTGAATCCCCAACCATCTACTGTGAAGTTGTTGAAGAAATCTGGATTACTGCAGTGTCCAGCTCCAATGACAAGACTATTACCTTCACTCTCAAAGGTAATGAACATTGTGTCAACTGTGATGTAATTGAAAAGTGTTTTAAATTGCCTGAAAATTACACACTTGCTCCACACACAGACACTGATGTGAGTAACATGCTAATTTCTATGGGTTATGCTCTTGATGCCACTAAACTAGGTGATGTTAGGAGACTAGGACTTAGAAAAGAATGGAGCATTCTATGTGATTCATTTATCAAGGTATTTTCTGGAAAAATAAGTAATTTTGATCTTGTATCTTACTCACTTGTTCACATGCTTTACATGCTTCTTAGTGACAAGTATTTCAATTTTTGCACTTCTGTTATGTTTGAGATAGGGAGTAATGTTTGAGGCACTTCTTATTTGTTTCCTTGTCTTATTTCAGGTACTCTAGCGAGGGTGTATGCATACGCGTTCGCGTACTCGTAAGAGAACACTGGATAAAGTCGAGGAAGAAGTTTTGGTGGTTCGAAAGGAAGTTTTTGAAGGAGAAAAGAAGGTAAAAGAAGAAGAAGAGAAAGTCGAGGGAGATCTGCGACACGTTCAAGTTCAATGATGTGACTGAAGATGCTATCAAGCTGCGACTATTCCCATTCTCCCTGAGGGACAAAGCTAAGTGCTGGTTACATTTTCTACTAGCAGGGTCTATCAGCACTTGGGAAGATCTTGCTCAAAAATTTCTCACTAAATTCTTCCATATGGCGAAGACTGCTGCAATCAGGAATCCTCTTACACAGTTTGCTCAGCAAACTGGAGAATCTCTATGTGAGGCTTGGGATCGATATAAGGAGATGCTAAGGAAGTGCCCACACCACGGCATGCCTGATTGGATGATTATTAACTGTTTCTACAATGGATTAGGTGCTACTTCTAGACCCAAGCTCGATGCAACATCAGGAGGAGCCTTGTGGGCTAAAAGCTACGATGAAGCTTATGAATTGATTGAACTGATGGTTGTTAATGAGTACCAGAATCCTTTCCAGAGACTGACTCAGGGAAAGGTAGCAGGAATTCTTGAGTTGGATGCAGTAACTGCTATAGCTGCCCAACTTAAGGCTTTGACGATGAAGGTGGACGGTTTGGCTAATCATGGGGTTAATCAAATCACTAGTGTATGTGAGCTTTATGCTGGTGCCCATGAGACTGATCAGTGCACAATTTCTAGTGAATCAGCTCAGTTCGTGAGCAACTTTCAGTGTTCGCAGCAACCTGTGCCAGCCACTTATCATCCCAACAACCGCAATCATCCTAATTTTAGTTGGATCAATGCTCAGAATGCGGTTCAACAGCCTTATCAGCAGTATCCAGCTAAGCAATACAACCCCTCTGGTTTTCAACAACCGCAATATGCACCGAGAGAACAACTTCAGTTGCAACAAGTTAATGAAAAATCTGAATTAGAGGAGTTGAAGCTAATGTGCAAGAGTCAAGCAGTTTCTATCAAGACCTTGGAAAATCAAATTAGGCAAATTGTCAATGCCTTCCTAAATCGTCAGCCTGGTACACTACCTAGTGACACTGAAGTGCCAGGAAGGAAGGAAGCTAAGGAGCAGGTAAAGGAAATCACTTTGAGGTCTGGAAAGGTTGTGAATACCGAACAAACTCAAGCATTGACTGAAGAAGATGAGGATGAGAAAGGATTAGAGCAGCAGGAAGTAGAAGTGGAACCAAGAAAGACTACAGTTGAGCACACTCCTCTTGGGGTAATATAGGGGAAAACAGATCTATCCTCCACCGTCTTTTCCTATGTGGCTGCAGAAGGAAAAGCTGGACAAGCAGTTTGAGAAGTTTCTGGAGGTGTTCAAGAAACTTCATATCAATAAACCTTTCGCTGAGGCTCTTGAGCAGATGCCTAGTTACATAAAGTTTAAAAAAGGTATTCTTTTTTGAAAAGGAAAGCTAGATGATTTATAGACTGTCGCTCTCACGGAGGAATGTAGTGATATGCTGCAAAAGAAGTTGCCTCCGAAGCTTAAAGATCCAGGAAGCTTCACTATTCCGTGTACTATCAGAAAATGGTCTTTTGACAGATGCTTATGTGACTTGGGAGCTAGCATTAATCTGATGTCGTTGTCAATCTTCAAGCTGTTAGACTTACCTGATCCAAAACCGACTTATATGACCTTGTAGTTGGCCGACCGTTCTATTACATATCCGTGAGGTATTGTGGAGGATGTCTTGGTCAAGGTTGATAAACTCATCTTCCCTGCTAATTTCATCATTCTTGATTTCGAGGAGGATAAGAAGATTCCCATAATCTTGGGAAGACCTTTCTTGGCGACTGGCCGAACCTTGATAGATGTGCAGAAGGGTGAACTCATAATGCGAGTGCTGGATCAGGATGTAACTTTTAATGTGTTCAATGCTATGAAATTTCCTATGGAAAATGAGGAGTGCTTAAAGGTGGAGTTGGTCGATTTTGTGGTTACTTCAGAACTTGATCAATTGCTAAGGTCTGATGCCTTAGAAAAAGCCTTATTGGGAAATTAAGATAGTGAAGATGACGAAGGTGAAGAACAATTACAATATTTGAATATTTCTCCCTGGAAGAGGAAGATTGATATTCCTTTTGAATCTCTTGGAGTGGAGGAATTGAACAAAGCCCCTAAACGCCTCAAGCCATCTATTTAGAAAGCTCTCACTCTTGAGCTTAAGCCTTTACCTAAGCATTTGAGGTATGCATTTTTAGGTGATGCATCTACTTTGCCTGTTATTATTGCATCTAACCTTTCAGGTAGTGACGGGAAAAGCTCTTGAGGCTTCTAAGAGAGTTCAAATCGGCAATTGGTTGGACTATAGTAGATATCAAGGGAATCAGCCCTTCTTATTGCATGCATAAAATTCTGCTAGAGGAAGGTAGCAAGCCTACGGTTGAGCAACAAAGAAGACTTAATTCGATCATGAAGGAAGTGGTGAAGAAAGAAATTCTTAAGTGGCTAGATGCAGGAATAATATATCTATTTCTGATAGTTCATGGGTAAGCCCGGTTCAATGTGTGCCAAAGAAAGGTGGAATTACTGTGGTAGCAAATGAGAAGAATGAGCTTATTCCTACAAGAACAGTCACGGGTGGAGAGTTTACATGGACTACAGGAAGCTGAACAAGGCCACTAGGAAGGATCACTTCCCTTTGCCTTTCATTGACCAGATGCTTTATAGATTGGTTGGTCATGAGTACTACTGTCTTCTTGATGGCTATTCGGGTTACAATCAGATTTGTATCACTCCAGAAAATCAGGAGAAGACTACCTTCACTTTTCCATTTCGTACTTTCTCCTTCAGACGAGTTTCGTTTGGTCTGTGTGGCGCAGCAGCCATATTTCAGAGATGTATGATGGCCATTTTTCTTATATGATTGGCCAGAATATGGAGGTGTTCATGGACGACTTCTGTGTATTTGGCGATTCTTTTGATGAATGCTTGCAAAATCGTGGACACATTCTCAAGAGGTGTGTTGAGACCAATTTGGTTCTCAATTGGGAAAATGTCACTTTATGGTGTGACAGGGCATTATTATTGGGCACAAGGTTTCTAGTAAGGGTCTTGAGGTGGAAAAAGCCAAGGTGGGGGTCATTAAAAATCTTCCTCCACCTATTTCAGTTAAGGGAATTCGAAGTTTTCTTGGTCATGCGGGTTTCTATAGGCGTTTCATCAAAGACTTCTCTAAGATTTCGAAGCCATTGTGCAGTTTGCTAGAGAAAGACGTCCCTTTCAATTTTGATGATGAGTGCCTTGCAGCATTTGAAATATTGAAGAAGAGTTTAATCACGGCACATGTCATAACTGCACCTGATCGGAATGAACCTTTTGAGATGATGTGCGATGCAAGTGATTATGCAGTTGGAGCAGTTCTTGGATAGAGGAAGAACAACATGTTTCTTGTGGTCTACTACATTAGCAAGACCCTAAATGGTGCTCAACTGAATTACACTACTACGGAGAAAGAACTTTTGGCTATTGTCTATGGTTTTGAGAAATTTTGATCTTATCTACTTGGGACTAAGATGACAGTTTTCACTGATCACGCTGCAATTCGTTATCTCGTCTCAAAGAAGGACTCGAAGCCTAGATTGATTATATGGGTTCTTTTGCTTCAAGAATTTGAACTAGAGATCAAGAACAAAGAGGGGACTGAGAATCAAGTCGCTGATCATCTCTCGCGTTTAGAGAACCCTAATGTTACTCATTAGATAAAGCGTTGATAAATGAGTCTTTCCCGACGAGCAGCTGTTTGGAGTGCAAGAAGAAGAACCGTGGTTTGCAGACATTATGAACTACCTTGTGAGTAATATCATGCCTCCCGACTTATCTTATGCTTAAAGGAAGAAGTTTCTACATGAAGTGAAGTGGTATATATGGGATGAGCCATTTCTTTTTCGACAAGGAGTTAACCAAATCATCAGGAGATGTATTCTTCATAGCGAAATGGGGGGGATCTTGAGAGATTTCCACTCAACGGCTTATGGAGGATATTATGGTGGAGAAAAGATAGTAGCTCGTATTCTGCAAGCAGGTTTCTTTTGGCCAACCTTGTTTAAAGACGCTCACCTGTTCATTTTGAAATGTGATCGATGTCAATGTGTGGGTAATATGTCTAAGAGGGATGAGATGCCTCTTAATGTACTTCTCGAAGTTGAGGTCTTCTATTTTTGGAGAATTGACTTCATGGGACCATTTATCACATCCTGTAACAATCAGTATATCTTGTTGGCAGTTGATTATGTGTCGAAATGGGTTGAAGTTAAGGCGTTGCCAATGAACGACGCGAAAGTGGTGCTTAATTTTCTTCATAAGCATATATTCACAAGATTTGGAACTCCAAAAGGTCATAATCAGTGATGAGTGGTCGCATTTCTGCAATCGCAAGTTCACTGCTATGATGAAAAGGTCATCGCATTGCTACAGCTTATTATCCTCAGATGAATGGTCAAGCCGAGGTATCTAACAGAGAGATCAAGCGCATTTTAGAGAAAGTTGTGTGTCCATCGAGGAAGGATTGGTATTTGAAGCTTGATAAATCTGTTTGGGCGTATCAAATAGCATACAAGACTCCGCTAGAGATGTCACCGTATCAGTTGGTTTATGGTAAGGGGTGTCATTTATCGGTGGAGTTGGAGCATAAAGCGTATTGGGCTTTGAAGAAATTAAATTTAGATTTTGATGCAGCTGAAAAGAAGAGGATGCTTCAATTGAATGAGCTCGACGAATTTTGACTTCAAGCTTATGAGAAGAAAAAAATGTACAAGGAGAAAGTCAAGAGGTGGCACGATCGGGGTCTAGTGCTCAAATCATTTATGTCAGGGCAACAAGTTCTTTTGTTCAACTCTCGTCTCCGTCATTTTCCTGGAAAGTTGAAGTCAAGATGGTCAGGGTTGTTTATTATCAAAACTGTGTTTCCACATGGGGCGGTGGAAATTTTTGAGAATGATCCGGGCCAGGCATTCAAGGTGAATAGTCAGAGGTTGAAGCATTACTATGGTGACACGGCAAACCGCGAGGTGGTTAGTGCCATTCTATTGTCTATTTGAGCTCAAGGTTCTACGTCGAGCTAGCGACGTAAAAGAAGCGCTTCTTGGGAGGCAACCAAAGTTTGTTGTACATTAGTAGGTAGAGGAAGCAAGAAGAAAGGAGAAAAATACAAAGAAATCAGAAAAAGAAAAAAATTCAGGACTGACTATAGATAGCGCGCGGCCGCGCTAAAAACACAGAAACATGGCGCGCCCGCGCTGTTCTAGCGCGCGCCCGCTCCAGTTTGGCAGAAGTAGCGCGCGCCCGCGCTGTCCTAGCGTGCGCCCGTGCTGTCCTAGCGCACGCCCGCACCATGGTCCCGACCCAAAAAAAAATAAAGGCAGTTTTAAGGGGGGAAATCGGGATTTTTGCTACAAAATCAATTACCAACCGAATTTTACTCCCCTACATCCCAAATTTCCCTCTCCAAATCAAACCCATTACTCCCATTATTCCCAAAATCAAATCCCACTTCTTTTCCATATATAATTCTCTTTTCACCACCTATATATATACACACCTCATACACAAACTTCTTCACCACTTCACAAATTCTCAAACACAAATTCTCTCTCAAACACAACGTTTATTTTCTCTACTCAATTCCAATGGGACCCAAGAGACAAAGAACACAAGTAAGCAGCAACACCACCGATTCTTCAAGAGTGGGTGGTGTAAGGCCAAGGTTCTCTACTCCCGAGGCTGAAGCATAGTGTACGAGGCTTCTCTCGAAGTCAATCATTAAGGAGTGAGGTTTTCTGCCATCAGGGAAGGATGGTAAGCTATTGGAGATGATTCTGGAGATGGGCTGGGTTCCTTTTTGTGAGGCTCCCATTGCTGTGCCCATGAGTGTTGTTCGCAAGTTCTATGTGAACGTGAAGGCTGAAAAGAATGGCTTCACGGTGGTTCGAGGGAGGACTGTGGAGTATAGTGCAGAGGCTATCCGGACGGTGATTGAGCAGCCCGCGAGGAATGTTGGGCAAGACACGTGGAATGATAAGTCTCTAGAGGACTTTGATCTGGATCTCATTGTTGCTACGATGTGCCAGTGCGACACTCACTGGAAGATCAAGAGGGGTACGATCGAGTATTCTACGTTCCCGACTTCCAGCATGAACAGGTTCGCCCGTGCATGGAATGCGTCTATTTGTGCTAACATCATGCCATCCTCGCATGTGCATGAGATTACTATGAAGCATGCATGGGTGTTATGGGGCATCCTTTAGTGCGATTATGTGGATTTGGGGATGGTGATCTATCATGGTATCCTGAAATTCTTGAGGGGGAGTACCACGGGGTCTATTCTGTATGCGTACATTATGACGAAGCTGTGCATGGCAGTTGGTCTTCATTGGCCCGCACATGAGCAATTACAGATCCCGAGTGCTCCTATTGACAGCACAACTTTGGCTACGATACAAGAATGGGATGAAGGCAAGCCCGATCTGAAGGGGCTTGGTTATAGTTTTGACCACCTACCTGGTAGGAGGCCAGATGCTGGGGCTACTCAGGTAAACAGGACTGCATGGAGATCTCAGCTAGGAGATGAGGCAGGGCCATTACAGTAGGCATATAAGGAGGAGTGAGGAGCTGATATAGGAGCTTGCATGAGCATGACGCAGTACAGGCGTCTGGCTAGGAGGATGGATGCGATGCATGACATCCATAGCAGGTTTGCACGTGATCTCACCCAGGCATTGGGGACAGCTTTTAGAGCCGCCGGTGTTGACATCCAGTGGCCAGTTTTTGGTGAGAATTCCGTGTATCCACCTTCGGACACACAACACTCCACCCGTTGAGGGTGAGGAGCCTGATTATGATTAGGTATGCCTGAATTCCTTACTATTACTTTCACTGAGGACAGTGAATATTTTAAGTTTGAGGGTAGTAGTTGAAGGAATATGTTATGTGTGAGTCGCATGTAGTTGCATAGTCATGATAGTTTAGTTCTTATAGTTGTATATTTTTCTATATAGTTTTTTTTGGTAGTTTTATGATAGTTTGTGCATATAGCTCATGCATGTGCATTATAACATGATCCCTTACATGATTTTTCTAGTTGATTTGTGATATTGATGCTAGTATAGTGATGTCGTATTTGGTGATATTAAGTCTTATCGAATTAGTTTGCATGCTAGAGATAATTATATTTCTAGAATGCTAGATCATGATCATGGTTTGTTAGAATGCTAGATCATGATCATGGTTTGTTTGTTTGTCGAGGTTTAATCGCTTGTTTATATTTAAAATTTAGGATATTCTCTTAATAATAAAATAACATAGATTTTAGAAATTGGAGGAAAATTGGATTTTGTTGCTAGTTGTTGTGGCTAGGTATCAAATGGCTAGTAGCCGGCTCATAATTATATGAGTAGTCTAGGGTTGAGCGAGATGGAGCTAAATGCACTCGTTCAAAAATTTGTAAAAAAAATTGAAAAAAAAAAAAAAGAAAAAAAAATAAGTGTTATGTATAATTGATCATGAGTAGTCTCTTTAGTACTCGAGTTATTAACTTCTTAGGGGACTTTGTGCCTAGTGACCTAAGGCTTTTATAGTCTGGGATCCACTAACTTAACGCTCGCTACATGGGTACTATTGTATAACTCTTTTGTGGACCTCACTCATTGCACGATCAAATAAACATATGTCTGTTGTTTTGTTTGAATAAAAGCATGAATGAATATAAAATACAATATAACAATTGAAGTGTTATAAGTTATTTTGAGTCTAGGTTTTTTTTTTATTTATAAACCTTGCGATTGCCTTGATTGAGCAGTGAGTCATGATTATTGATCTAGTTGTGATAGTGTATCTGTAAGCATTTGCACACACGCACGTCTCTAGTTTATAAGTTGATTTGTATGATTTGATTGATCTTTATGCGAGTAACTGCATTTGTTGAGATGTTGCTTGTTGATTGATTTAGTTATTCTATTGGGATCGTTGTATTCATATTAGTTGTATTCATGCATTTTGTTTCTTATTCTTTGAGTCTGTTTCAATGCTTGAGGACAAGCATCGATTCAAGTTTGGGGTATATTGAGTGGCATTTATGACACTTTATAATGTTCTATTAAGCTTTAAATTGATGCGTTTGTACTCATGTTGTTAAGTGTTTTGACGTGTTTTCTAGTGTTTTTGCATGACAGGCATTATCTAGGCAATCAGGTGAATTAGCATTATTTTGGTGCTAATTTGGTGTCAAGGTGGTGTTGGAATAAAAGCTCGTGGAAAGCCGGCTCGAAGCAGCAAGAAAAAGAAGAAAATCTGAAGTTTTTCCAGAAGTACGGTGCGTCTGCGCAGATCATGCGCTTGGCCGCGCCTGGATGTCAGACAGGCAGCGCGCCCGCGCCGGTGTGAAATCAGAGAATCCTGATTATATTATAATTACAATTAGAGGACTTCTAGATTGTATGGGGCTACTATATAAACAAGGTTAGGTCATTTTTCATATGTAATCAAGTCTGAGACATATCAGAGCGCAAGTAGAAGACGACAATTGACCTATAGCACAATTGAACAAAGGCATAGACGATCTAGTTTATTCTTGTGAATCTAAGTTTTGAGTTGTAATCTTGGATGCTCGTTTTTTATTGTGTTGAACCTATACTTTTGTGTTAACTTGGTTTTGTTTATTCGTTATAAAGACTATGTTTGTTATACCATGCTTTCATCGAAACCCACGTTGATGATGAGTCCGATTATGGGTTAATCGTTATTGTGGGGTTCTAACGGATTTATTTATGGATTTTTTTAGTTAATTTATTTCGATGCCTTAGTGTGTGGTGATTGTATGATAACCTAATATTGGTTGTGCGTATTCGTCTTATGAGCGTCGCGAACTTATAAGATAATGAGTTAATCTTTAATGAAGCGACAGTGAATTTAAGGATTTAGCACTTGGCATGCTAGCATAGGTTCATGTATTTATATGCATGATTTGTAGGTAATTATAACCATCTTACTTGCCCTATGTAATTAAGATAGATAACTTGTGCTTAAACCGTTATGTTGTCAAATTCTATAGACATATAGGGTATCAATATAATTGGTGTCTATTTAGCTTTTATCTCTTTTGTGGATGTCTGGTAGTTTGGTATTCGTGCAACGAAAGTTGGCTTGTATCAGTTTCTTGTTATCTGATTAGTGTCATCACCATTGCATGCTAAGGTCAAGAATAATAAGGCTATCAAATGAAGTATTTAATGATGTTAGAATCCCATGTTGTCATATATATTAATTCAATCAATCTTATTCTCTTAGTTATAATTGTTAGTTGATTCTTAGTTATAAACAACCTCAATTTGTTATATTCTTAGCATTGATTAGTAACCATACATTATTGCTTAAGTGCATAAATTAATTAATTAACCAAGCCAGTCTCTGTGGGAATGAACTAGAAAAGATTTTATATTACTTGTGAACGCGTATACTTGCGTGTATTATTAGCGCGTGTTTAGCGACTAACAAATATAGCCATAATTAAAATTGATATTTCCTTTCTTGATAAGTTTTGACTAAGTCATAATTTGTATCTCGACGGATGTTCATTATCCGTTGAGAATGAATATCCGTTGAAACAAATCATCCGTCGAAGTCTCAACTATCACTATGGGTTTCTTATTATCATCCATCAAAGTGTCTCAATCTTAGCCGTTAATTCTGAACATTATCCGTCGAAATTACTTATAGCCTGTATGTATATTTCAACGGATAATCTTAGAATTTTGACAGTTTTATAATTTTTAAACAGCTATTTTGGGCTATTTTGATTGGGTACTTTATTTTACTTTATTACTTTTGACAGTTTATTTCTGAGATAGTATAAAAGCAAAATTTATTTTCACTCTTTTCTTTTATCATTCTCAAAGCAGTTTCTCTTGTTCTCTTCATCTCCAAAGCAAATACTCTCTCTACAACTAAACTCAATCACAGGAATGGCACCTGTAGTCAAGCTTATGTCCTCAATTGGCTTTATCTATGAAAAGAACAACTTTGTAGCTTTGATGAACAAGCAGATTCCGGCATTTGAAGACTATCACAAGATGATGGACTTCATGCTAAACTGCAAATTGAATTATGCCATGCTTGAATCCCCAACCATCTACTGTGAAGTTGTTGAAGAAATCTGGACTACTGTAGTGTTCAGCTCCAATGACAAGACTATTACCTTCACTCTCAAAGGTAATGAACATTGTGTCAACTGTGATGTAATTGAAAAGTGTTTTAAATTGCCTGAAAATAACACAGTTGCTCCACACACAGACACTGATGTGAGTAACTTGCTAATTTCTATGGGTTATGCTCTTGATGCCACTAAACTAGGTGATGTTAGGAGACTAGGACTTAGAAAAGAATGGAGATTTCTATGTAATTCATTTATCAAGGTATTTTCTGGAAAAATAAGTAATTTTGATGTTGTATCTTACTCACTTGTTCACATGCGTTACATGCTTCATAATGACAATTATTTCAATTTTAGCACTTCTGTTATGTTTGGGATAGGGAGTAAATTAGGGGACATTAAGAAGAGGAATAAGAATATTTATTATGCTAGATTTTTCATGATGCTAGCTAATTTTCTTTCTGAGAACCTCATTATTGAGAACCCAACAAACAAGTTAGATTGTTGGATCCAAAAGAGGAGAATTATTTCTGATTTGAACAGGGCAAATCATCACAAGGATGTTGCATTTGTGTATATGCCAATCATGGAGGTGCCTCAAATAAGTGAGGTAAATGTCTTTGTCTCTATCACTACTTCTCAACCACCTGTTTCTTTGCCTTCAACAGTGGTAATGGCATCTCTGAATGTGACTAAACAGATGCCTACCCAAGCCTATAAACCAAAAATTTCTAAAACAAAAACAAAGAAAGCCCCCTCTGGTTTCTCTCAAAATAAACCAGTTGTAAAATCTACCAAACACCAAAAGGGGAGTGTAAAGGGGAGTGAGTTAGGTGAGGGACAGGGTGAACATCAAAGAAGCCCTAAGAATAAGGTTAGAGAGGTGAGTGTTTCCCAGCCTAGCCACACTGCAGTTTCCCAACAAACTGTAGTGCTTAAAAAGGATACAAGCTCATTGCTAGTTGTATCCTCTCAAAAGGATGTAATTATTGAACAAAGCTCTCAACCAAGAGCACAGGCCAAGAGGGTAAGGGACACAAGCTCACCCCAAACTTATGCTAGAAAGAAGAAATCTAAACCAACTGGGGATACACAGGGTGCACACACAGTGCCTACTGCAGTCAAAGACTCAGTACATGCACCATCACAAAGTCAGCTTGATGTGGCTCCAACAAATGTGGAGTCACAACCAAATTCCGTAATCATAGAAACACCTAATATACCAAATTCACCCACACACTCACTGGATATAGATATGATTTATACATCACTTCCAAATTCTCCATCTTTAACTCTTTTGGAGAAGTCAAAAATCCAAGCAAGTGAGCATCATCTTTTAGATGATTTGTTGGCTCACTTGCCATTCCTTTCTGAGTCTACGGAAACATCTGTGCAAAATCTCAAATCAATCCCCACAGATTCAACATTAGTCTCTACTCCAAACTCATTCATTTCTTCTATCTCGACGGATATTACTCATCCGTTGACAAGTGATTATCCTTCGACGGATGTGCTTAACAATAGTCATCCGTTGACACTTAAAACTACTGCTTCGACGGATGTTTCTCATCCGTTGACAGTCACTACACCACCTCAAATCTCAACCATTGTCACAAGTGCAGATGACTTAGTAGTAGTACAATAACTCTTAGGAATGAGGAAAGGGAGTGAACTGAGTGAGAGGCTGAGTTGCTCTCAGGCAAAAGGAGGGGAAAAGAGTGAACAAATGCAGGCTATTTCTTCTAGCCTGTCAAAAGTGAGTGAGGGGAGTTCCACCTTAGTAGGTAAAGGTGAGGGTGTGAGGGTGGTGAGCCAAGGGGAGCCCTTGATGCAAGAACAGAGAGAAAAGCAGGTACAGTTGAATGGGAAGAGCCCATTGTAAGTGAGTTAATGGATGTCAATGAGGCTAACAAGAGACAGTTAATTCAGCAAGAATACCAAGATGTTTTAGACTTTGTTTCTTTTGAAGCTGAGGCATTTACTCACCATATGTCAGCATATCAAATTCTAGCTGAACAGGGCAATGTGACTGCAGAAAGGATGCTAAACTTGGTGCATACAAATGCTTCAATGAAAAGAGAAAAGGATGTCATCACAGCCATGCCATCTAAAGCTGGTGATGATGTTGACTATGGAACTGGTGAGTCTGAAGAGTTCTTTGGAGATGAAGATGGTGATGAAGAAGAGTTTATGGACATAGGGAGGAGAAGCAGGCCCTAGCTCTAGATCAAACATTCCATCTTGGATGTTTTCTAAAGTGTGTGATGAGCAACATTTCAAGACAACTCTTTTTCATATCATTCAACAGACACACACTGCTCTTCAAGCCACCACTAATGCTAGCACCAAGAAGCTTCTACAAGTACAACTCAACTCTCTACAACTATATAAAATTCAAGCTCTTTAACACAATCAAGATGTCACTTCAATCAAAACAAAGATTGACCAAGTCAAGAAGGATGTCTCTGAAAGATTGGATGCTAAATTTCCAAATACAACAGTGTTTGACATTAACAGATAGTTGAGGAAGAATTTTAATCTTGCAACTAAAGTGGATTCCCTAGACACAAGACTGAAATCAGTAGAAGCCTCTCTCACAGCTATTCATCTACATCAAGCACAGCAAACTCAGTTGCTTCAAAAGCTGGTGGTTGCACAAACTTCTGCCTCCGCTGTACATGATGATAACGAAAAGGGGGAGAAAGATTCAACCATCCCATTTAGTCAAGGAGGGCAAATCAGTGAGGGGGAGCATATGATAATTGTTCAAATCATTCAAGTAATAGTTCCATAAATTACTTTACCAAAGCCACTAGTATTGGACAGCATTGATCTGATCCAAATAATAGTTGTTAAGCTGAATTCTAAGACAAATCTCAAGATGTTTGATGTTACAGTTGTTGAGAATGAATTGGATGACAAGTGGAAGAAAATAGATGAAGAAATTCAGAAGAAATTTGGTCAGATACAGAAACGAGACAATATATTTCATCACTACTCACAAGTCAAGCAAATCTCTGTGAATGAAATGAGTCTAGGTAGCTTAGAATAGGACCAATCTTCATGCATTAAGTCTTCAAAGGCCAATCTGGTTTTGAAGCCTAAAAAGAACTATCCAAAGTTCTCAGACAAAAATCTTGTGGATCTTATGTTTGAGACACCAAGGCCAGATGAAAAGAAGCTGTTGGCAAGGTCAATTGCATTCTTCAAAGATCCAACTGATTCAGTGCTGAAAAGAAGAATTGCCAAGATCTATAGGAATGGTAAGGAAATCTGTGTGGTGGCTGGACACCCTCAGTTTGTAGAAGCCAAGAAGGAAGAAAAGGAAAGAATTAAGCAAGAAAAGAAGCAAGTTGCTCTAGATGCTAAGAAGCTCAAACAAAAGAAGAAGCAAGCTGCTATCTTGCCCAAACTTCAAGCTGTGAAAACTGCAACTGAGATTTCTGAGAAACCACATGTGATTACTGAAGCTCAAGATCAGAAAATGCTCAATGGACCTCAACAGAAAAGAAAATTCAGATACAAGCTTCATTCAAAAAGAAAATTGGACTTCAGTGATGAGGAAATAGAACACTACATTCCCAAACAGTCTACAACTTCAACTCAAACATCCAAGTCCGCAGTGGTACATGAGGAATTCAAGGTGGATCAAACAAAGAATTTTCATGGTGAGCCTATAATTCCCAAGGATGAGCCAATAGACTGGGAAAGTTTGCCAATTCCTGAACTCAATTTACCTATCTTCAACAAGCCAAAGAAAACAAAGATAAGAGCAACCAAGAAGGTCAAGCCTGTGACTCTCAGAACCAAAACCTTAGTCAAAACTCAATCAACTATCAACAAGGGAGATATACTCTACATCTGTGATGTCAAGGAATTTTTAGATATAAATCTTTACTTGGATGAATTGGAAGAGGTAAAAGGAATTGATGCTCACAAACATCTTCCTGAGAGACTGGTATTCAAGTACAAGGGAGGGGGAGAAATCACATGGCCTCTTCACAGGATTCTTCAGAAAGCTGCTCTGTACAGATAAAGGTTTTCTCATCCTTCAAGAAAAACTTTGGATTCAATGTAACTGCAAGGAAATTGGTCCTAAAGAAGATAGAAGATCTAAGGAGCAATAAAGCCAAGGATGCACTCCCAAAGACTCTATCAATTCCCTTCACAGGAAATAGAGTGCATTTGAGGCTTTATTGGCTGATGGAATTCATGGATGACAAGGGTGTCAAAAGATTCTTCAGATTGGATGACCAGTTGAGTATCTCTAGCAATGAGACTTTATTGGAAATGCAAGAAAAGCTGGATCTTTCAGATGCTGAAGAACTTAAATTCCACAGGCAGCTCCAAAATCAAATAAAAGAAAACAACAGGAAGCTTGGGAAGAAATCCAGACAATCAAGGAAATAGAAATCATCTGCTCAGACTAGAGGAGCACCTTGACAATGATTGTGAGAACTCTTTGTACTCTTTGCTTTGTTCAATTTTCAATAAATTTGTAGCACTTATTAGTTTTATTTACTATATTTCAATCTGTATATTTAGGGTGTTTTGTTATCATCAAGTTTCTCTTAATTTATGGCTACAATTCCAGTAGACATAAATTGGGGGAGTTTGTTAGGAATATGTTGTGGACTTGATGATAAGTTGAACAAAACACCTTAGTAGATTTAACTTAGTAATTTTGTAGCTTTCAACGGATGATCACTTTCACTATCCGTTGAAAGAGTAGCTTATGTAAAATAAGTTTAGTAGCTCATTTATGCATACTTGTATAAGCTTAGTGAACTAGATTTCTGAGAAATGTTTAAGTCATGTTGACTACTAGATTGATATACAAGATAGGTTAGTCAATTGTAAATAAATGATGCCTTGAAATCTTGTACAAGTGAAATGGAGTTAACTGTCAAGAGAATAGTCTCAACGGATGTTTCACAAAGCTTCAACGGATGTTCAGTCAAGCCTCAACGGATGCTCTGATAAAGCTTCAACGGACGATCTACAAAGCTTCAACGGATGATCAACCAAATTATCAACGGATGATCAACTGCAGTTCCAACGGATGATCCAATGAAGTTCCAACGGATGTTCAAATTCAAAAGAGCACTTTATAGTAACTTGACAGTCACATGCGTTGATTGTATGCAAATGGAATATGGTAGCCTAATTACAGGTTTAAGAGAACAAAGAAGCATTACCATTTTCATGCAACTAAGAAGATATTCAAAGATGTTGGAATAGAGTAATGAAATAGCATGAAGTTAGACTAGATATAGTTTTGTTTTTATTATCTTATCTTACTGTCATGTAACTTGGTGATATATAAACCAAGTGTAGCAAGTAGAACAACTAACTAAGCAAGCACATTTTTCAGAGGGATAAATAAAGTTGTACTTGTTAAGAATCTCTTTGTAGTTTTATTTGTTCACTTGTAAAGCAGTTGTGTGTTATTCAAAGCAACACAGAGTTCTCTATCTTATATATATATATATATATATATATATCTGGTGGATACTTTCTGATAGGGATAAATAAGTCCTGATTGTGTAATTAAATATTACATTAATTATGAATAATTTGGGCTGCTAGGCCCAATAAGAAGGTGTATGACATTCAGACCAAAAAGGTTAACACATTGATCAGGCCTGATGAACCAGATCAGGCCTGATGGAAAAAAGAAGGCCCAAAAACCCTGAATATTAATTAATTTCGTAATTAATTAATAAGGGAAAAATCAGTTATTAAGAAGAGTCCCGATAAGGACATGAATCCTTGCAGATTAGCCTCAAAGGGGCCTAGAAGGATAAGGAATCAGTTTCCTACTATTTAGGACTCCAAAGTCCATTCTAATTCTGAGACTTGGCTACCAAGTCTCCTATACCAAGTCCAATTCAAGGACCACCAACATCTATATAAGGGGTCTCACCCCACAAATCAGAACTACATTTTTTGGCTTGATTCTCTAATTCACAGAGATACGTAGGCATCTCGTAAAGGCAGAATTAAGCTACGAAACACGAGAGCAGCCATTAAAGGCCTTGAGCTCCCGAACCTTAGCATTAAATACAGTAAATAATAACCTAAGTTTTTTATCCATAACATTTGGCGCCGTCTGTGGGAGAGCACAACAATAACCATGGCGAGAACACGGAGAACAGTTAGAGCCCTTGGAGGAGGAACACCAACGGGGACAACCCAAGTGATTTCTTCAACTGTAGAGGTGCCTCCTCACTCAACTTATGCAACCACGCAAGGAGAAGCCCAGATAGGGGAAACTGAACCTCAACCACAAGGGACGATCCCCTCGGCTACTCAAGGTACAAATCCTCAAGTTCAACAAGTACATGCACCTGTGAATTCTCGACCCGTCGGGTACGAATATTCAACTGTTGTTACTACTAACCCCCCTTATGGGATGCCCCTTTACCCCGAGGTTGGAGGAAGTGGACATGCTGGACGTAGTGAAGCGCGAGGGCGTTCGCCCCCATACATACGAGGTTTGGCTCCTATCCCTGAGGATCAGGAATTTTCTGGTCCTTACACTGAGAGAGACTCCGAATCTTCGGATGATGAAGTAGCCCCAAGAAGGAGACGTGCTGGCAAAGAGCTGATGGCTGATGGTAGCCAACGCCCTCAAAGCACCCAAGGGACGAATCCCCAAGAAGTGCAGGAAAGAATCAGGGCTCACGAGGCTGAGAATCAAAGGCTGAGGTGCGACCTGGAGGCGCACCAAACCACCAGACCCCCAGTACCTCCTAGGGGAGAAATCCTCTTCCCATCATAGACCTGGGTGGTCCAGTGCAGAGAAGGGTTGTTGTCCCAAGGGCTGATCCAAGCAATCTTCTTCCCCTTGGAGATCCTGATGATCCTACTCCACCCTTCACTGAAGATATAATGAATGCCCATATCTCAAGGAAGTTCAAGATGCCAACTATTAAAGCTTATGACGGCACGGGAGATCCCGCTAATCATGTTAGAACATTCTCTAATGCACTGCTGTTGCAGCCCGTGAATGATGCTATTAAGTGTCGGGCCTTTCCTCAAACCCTGTCGAGTATGGCTCAAAGGTGGTATAGTCGCTTGCCCCCAAACTCTATTGGGTCATTCAGAGAATTAAGTCTGGCTTTTATTAAGCAATTCATCAGTGGGAGATTTCATGAGAAAAGTTCAGCATCTCTTATGAGCATTGTGTAGGGAACAAAGGAATCCTTGAGAGATTACCTGAATCATTTCACAAAGGAGGTTTTAAAAGTTCCAGACCTTGATGATTAGGTAGCCATGATAGCACTGCAACAAGGAACTAGGGATGAGTTTTTAAGATGTCCTTGGCCAAACGTCCCCCTGAAAGCATGTTGCAGCTCCAGGATAGGGCAGGGAAGTATATCAAGGTTGAAGAAAGCATGAGGAAGACCGTAGTAAGTAATTAGCCCACTAGAGGCAAGAAACGGAAAACTGATCTGGAGTATATCGCCAAGGATAAGTATCCTAGAACTGAGCAAAACCCTGATTCAAACCCGAAGAAGGGAGGACCTGGACAAAAGTTCACCGAATATGCTAAGCTGAATGCTCCCAGAAGCCAGATCCTGATGGAAATTGAAAAAGATCGAGATATTCGTTGGCCTAAGCCCTTGAAGGCTGATCCTGCCAAGCTAGATAAGAGCAAGTATTACAGATTTCACAAAGATGTTGGTCATGACACCGATGAGTGTAGACAGCTGAAAGACGAAATTGAGTTCCTCATTCGAAAAGGAAGATTGAACAAATACACTGGAGAATGAGGGGATAGAAGCAACAACACGAGAAGAAACTTTGATGACCGAAGGAGAGATCAAGAAGATCAGGGGCGAAATCCCCAGCCTAGAGGACCGGTTATAAATACAATCTTCAGAGGACCTCGCCCCCGAGGGCCTGTGATCAACATAATTTTTAGAGGACCAACTGCTGCTGGGTTATCCAAGAACTCCAGGAAAGCATATACTCGAGAAGTTATGCATATTGTTGGGGAAGCTCTGAAGAGGGCCAGGACGGGAGTAACAATGACTTTTGATGATGCTGATCTGGAAGGTGTGAAATTTCTCCATGACGGCCCGTTGGTCATAACCCCGATTATAGGGAACAGTCCGGTAAGAAGAGTCCTTGTAGATAATGGTGCTTCAGTGGATATTTTGCTCCATGACACCTTTTTAAGGATGGGATATAATGACTCCCAATTAACCCCAACCGACATGCCGATATATGGATTCGCAGGAGTGGAATGCCCCGTAGAAGGAATAATCAAGTTGCCAATAACCATAGGACATGAACCAAGGCAAGCAACTCAGATGTTGGAGTGGTAGTGAAGGCTAGTTCGACCTACAACGCTATCATGGGAAGAACAGGGATACACGCCTTCAAGGAAGTCCCTTCTTCTTATCATTCAGTTATGAAGTTTCCGACTCGAGATGGGATTGAAGAAGAAAGAGGAGATCAAAAAATGGCTAGAACCTATTATGTGGCCTATTTGAGGGCAGATGGAGTTGGGGGGCAGGTTCTTTGATGAGAAAAGGGGAAAGCCAGCAGAAGACTTGGTTTCAATTCCTTTGGACCCCGAAGATCCTGGGAAGGTGACTTTTATTGGAGCAACGCTCGAGGAGCCCCTTAGACGGAAGTTGGTGAAATTTTTGCAAGAAAATAGTGATATTTTTGCATGGTTAGCAGCTGATATGCCAAGCATAGACCCGGGAGTGATTACTCACAAGCTGAATGTGGACCCAAATCGGAAGACGGTAAAACAAAAGAAAAGAAGTTTTGCTCCAGAAAGGCAAGAAGCTATAAAACAGGAAGTGGAGAAGCTCTTGGAGGCTGGTTTCATTGAGGAGATTCAATTTCCAGAGTGGTTTGCAAACCCTATAATGGTGAAGAAGGCTAATGGAAAATGGAGGATGTGTGTGGACTTCACCGATCTAAATGATGCCTATCCTAAGGACTGTTTTCCGTTACCAAGGATCGATACTTTGATAGATGCCACTGCTGGGCATGAAATGCTGAGCTTCATGGATGGATTTAGTGGATACAAATAGATCAAGATGCACAAGGATGACATTCTAAAGGTATCATTCATCACTGACTTTGGTGTTTATTGTTATCTTGTTATGGCGTTTGGTCTCAAGAATGCAGGAGCCACCTATCAAAGGTTGGTAAATAAAATTTTTAAGGATCTTATTGGCAAGACTATGGAAGTTTATGTTGATGACATGTTAGTCAAGAGTCTAGTAAAGACTGATCATATAGCCCATTTAAGGGAAGCTTTTGAGGTCCTAAGGTACCACAAAATGATGTTAAATCCTACAAAGTGTGCATTCGGAGTAGGATCTGGAAAAATTTTGGGATTAATGGTCTCCAAGAGAGGGATCGAGGCTAACCCCGATAAAATAAAGGCAATCTTGGACATAGAACCACCAAAAACTATTAAGAATGTTCAGAAGCTCACAGGAAGGGTTGCTGCATTGGGACGATTCATCTCCAAGTCAGGAGACAAGTGCCTATCATTCTTCAAGTCACTAAAAAACATTAAGGACTTTGTATGCAGTGAGGAAAACCAGAAGGCTTTCGAAGAATTGAAGAAATATATGGCACAGGCCCCGTTGTTGGCCAAGCCAGTTTTGAATGAAGTTTTATTCTTGTACTTAGCTGTTTCAGAGAGTGCCTTGAGCGCTGTATTGGTTAAGGAGGAACTTAAAGTCCAGAAACCCGTATACTATGTTAGCAAAATTCTGCATGGTGCTGAGTTGAATTATTCAACTATTGAGAAATTTGCTCTAGCCTTGGTAATGGCTTCGAGAAAGCTGCGTCCTTACTTTCAGGCTCATCAGATTGAGGTGCTAACGAATCAGCCCCTGAGAAATATCATTCACAGTCCCAAGGCTAGTGGGAGATTGATCAAGTGGGCAATAGAGCTGGGAGAATTCGATCTCAAGTATAAGCCACGAACGGCAATAAAAGCCCAGGCACTAGCTAACTTCGTGGTGGAATGTACCATACCCAACCAAGAAGTCGGGGGTAGGAAGATAACATACCTCAAGACAAGGAAGTTGATAAGGGGGATAAAGAGAAGGTTAATAAGGAAAAAGAATACTGGGTTCTCTATTTTGATGGAGCATCAAAAATGAATTCAAGTGGAGCAGGTTTGGTTTTACAAAGCCCTGATGGGTTTTTAATTGAGTATGCCATGAAGCTAGACTTCCCAACCACAAATAATGAGGCAGAATATGAAGCTCTGATAGCTGGTCTTGGCTTAGCAGGGAAACTTAGAGTCAAGAACTTAAAAGTCTATGGAGACTCGAAGTTGGTCATATCCCAGGTGAAGGGAGAGTTTGAGGCAAGGGATGAGACGATGGCTAAGTATGTCCGCCTAGTAAGGGCCGTGCTGACCCAATTTGATGAATGTCATGTTGAGCATATTCCAAGGGAGGAAAATGCTAAGGCAGATGCATTGTCAAAATTTGCTTCGTCTGAGATGGAAGAAAGTTCTGGAAGTGTATACTATCGCGTTTTGAAAACACGAAGCATTAATGTTAAGCTTGTGGCTCCTATAGACCTGGGGACGTCATGGATTGATCCCATTAAGGCTCACATTCAAACCGGCTGGTTACCAAACAGTGCTACTGAAACACGAAAATTGGTTGTTCGAGCACTAAGATACTCTTTGATAGATGGAATTCTGTATAAAAGATCTTTCATGGTTCCCTACTTAAGATGCCTCAGGCCTGATGAGGCTCGCTTGGCTCTTGAAGAAGTACATGAAGGCATATGCGGGCAACACTTGGGGGGCAGGGCCTTGACTTATAAGATAACCCGTTTAGGCTTCTATTGGCCAGAAATGATGTCTGATGCCAAAGAATATGTGAAAAAATATGACCGTTGTCAGAAGCACGCATCAGTTGTTAGACAACCCCCCGAGATGCTGACCTCTATCAACTCGCCCATCCCCTTTGCTATGTGGGGAATGGATATATTAGGGCCTTTCCCCATGGCCACGGCACAAAGGAAGTTTCTGATTGTGACCATTGATTATTTCACCAAGTGGATTGAAGCCAAACCCTTGGCCAAGATCACAACTAAGCAGGTTGCACAATTCCTGTGGGAAAGTATTATGTGCCGGTATGGAATTCCCCGCATCCTAGTCACTGACAATGGAACACAGTTCAACAACGAGGAGTTCAAGAAGTATTGTGAGGAAAATGAAATTGAGTTACGATTCACATCTGTGGCTCACCCGCAAGCCAATGGGCAAACGAAAGTGGCAAATCGAATAATCCTGGATGGACTAAAGAAGAGGATAGAGAAGTCAAGGAATAACTGGGTGGATGAAATACTCCCCATACTATGGGCCTATAAGACTACCTGTAGAGTCACGACTAGAGTAACTCCCTTCATGTTAGCATATGGTTCAGAAGCAGTTGTTCCTGTAGAGATATCACATTCTTCCCCCAGGATTCAAGCTTTCAATGCTAAGGAAAATGAAGAAGGGCAAAGGTTAGCCCTGGATCTAATTGATGAAGTACGAGATGAGGCACATGCGAAGATAGTGGAATGTCAGAAAAAACCTTCGTTCTACTACAACCTAAAGGTTAAAGAAAGATTCTTCAAACAAGGTGATTTAGTTTTGAGGAAAGTGGAAGCTTCTGGTGTAGGGAAGAAAGGGAAACTTGCCCAAAATTGGGAAGGGCCGTACAAAGTCAAGAGCGTTTAGGGTAGAGGAACCTACAAGCTGGAGACTATGGATGGTTTTGAAGTCCCGAGAACTTGGCATGCACAAAACCTGAAGTTTTACTATGTGTAAAATAGTTAAAGTACGATTCTCACCTTTCAGAATGACAAGTAGGTTTAAAAGCACCTTGAAGCTTTGCTTGCTTATGATTTTTTTATATAGAAGATATGTTTAGATTTTATCAGGGTTAAACCCATTTCATGTAAGGCATTCAGAATACCAAGTTATATTATAAAACCTTCAACTTAATCTTGGCCTATTAGATTGATTGCATTGTGAAAGATAAAACCACGTTATAAACTTGAGTTTGAAAAATCAAAAGAAAAATATGACGATACTTGGGCAAAATACTACTGAAAACAATAAAAGTCAATTACAAAATTCAAATATTGTCTAATAAAGAAGAAATACATAAAAAAACTTAGGCCTTGGAAGGCTGGGATTCTTCGGAACCACTATCCGAAGTCTCCTCGGATGTCTCAGTCGTCCCCTCGGAAGTCTCCGCAGAGGTTCCCTCGGAACGACCTTCAAACGCTTTGGATGCTGCAGGAGATGCTGGTTTAGGAGGCACTGCCTTTGGAGGCTCTTCTACCCTAGCCTTCTTTATAACGGGCTCAGGCTCCTCCTCAGAAGAAGTTTCCTCCTCTTCAGAGCTGGACTCGAGCTCCTTCCTCTTTTGGCCTTGGCCTTGACTCCCCGATGGGTCATCCTTGATCAAATCAGCAAGCTTGTCTGTAACACCCCCAAGTGCTGGAACTCGCACAGGACAATGGAAGGAGGACTGTTCGAAGACCTCTGGAAATTCGTCCTGAATGGCCTCCACAGCGGCATCCCAGCCTTCCTTATAGCTAACTGGATGAAGGAGGGCATCGTGCTCCACCATTAAATCCTTGAACTCCTGAGTGTCCATCCAGCCGTCAAAGGCTTTATCCTTTTGAGCATTGAGGATAACATTTTCGGCCCGGGCCGTTTCCAAATCCGAAGTAGATGAGGCAAGTTGGGCTTCAAGGGCCTCTATTCTTTGGTTGGCCTCCTCCAGCTTCTTGTTCGCGTCGTCCAGACCAACCTTCCAAGCCTTGGCCTGGTGAATCGCCCCTTCAAAATGGGCGTTCGCCTACAAAAACACAGCAAAAGTAAGAGACGGGAAAATCAAAAAGGAAATTATGAAGGGCTAAGGAAAAAGACGTATCGTCGCCAAAGCCTGAGCTCCGAAAAGCTCGTTCCCCTCCAAGTCTTGTTGAAGGACAAAGTCTTGATTATCAACCGGGGAGATGGAATGCTTAGACCATTCCTTGGCAAGCGATGTGCTGCCGACAATTGAATCCTTGCCCCGGATTCCCCAAGCAGGTTGAAAATAAGACCCTGGTTTTTGCTTGGTACATAAAACTTGGCTGGGGCCTTCTTCACCTGGTTCCATTGCTAGGAGTAGAAACTCCGGGAAGCGATCCCCAAGGCGCGGGTCTTTAAAGACCTTTCCAGCACGCTTCATCCTGGTCGTCTCCAGGTCTTTAGGCTTTATAGCCTCCTCAATTTTCTCAGCCACTGCAACACATGAGATAAGTAAGTTGAGAAGTTAGTGAAATGGAAGATAGAAGGAACGAAAACAACTAGATAAGGAAGGATACTTACTCTTCTTAGGGACGGGAGAAAGGCCGCGTTCTGCAAGAACGGTCTCCCTAATAAGATCCCAAGAATGGGAAGTCCCATTATCTTACGTAAGGAGGTTGAAAGCTCTTGTCTCCTCCTCAGATAAAACTATATCATTTGGGCTCCCATCTACAGCTAGCCCAAAAGATGAGCGAAATAGGGTGCCCCAATCGCCACCCTCCCAAACAACGAACAGAAAATCTTTCTTCCACCCCAAGTTGTTGTCAGGGATGGACTTTCCGTTCACTATATGGGGAACGGTTGGGCGCTGGTTTAAAGAAACCCACCCCGGATTCTTGTCAGGACTATTTTTAAACTGGAAAATCTTCCTAAAAACAGCAACACTTGTGGAGACATTGTGTTTGGCGCATTGCGACAGATAGCACAGAATCAACTTCCAAGAGTTAGGAGGGAGTTGGCAAGTGCTGATGCCCACATTAGCTAGCAGAACAGGGATAAAGGGGTGAAAGGGGATTCTGATACCTGCCCTTAGAGTATCCCTGTAGACGCATAATGCGTCCTTCCTCCACTGACAGGCCCTGTCGGCTGGACCTGCAAGAATTAGCTTGAAAGGGTCCTTAATTCTGAAACAACCGCTCAACTTCTCTAGCTCCTTTGGATCCCTCAAGGCGCTGATATGGGCGTGTGCGTCTAGATGCGCATCTGACGGGTACTCGTCCCCTCGGGTGTTGATCATGTCAATCAAGGAAGTGTACCTTGACCGAATGAGGAATTCATTGGACTTTCTGGCCACATTCATCTTGGCCAAACGGGTCATTTTCTTATCAGGCATCTAAAAAAAAGGCACATAATTTAAAAAAAACCGCAAATTATGCAAAAACAAGCACAGGAAGTAAAGGGAGAAGTTTTACCTGAAATAATGCTCCTGAAAAAAGGCTTTGGGGCTTAAGATACTCCGACTTACTGTTATTGCTCTCAGATTCTTAATAGAAGAAGAAAGAAGAAGAATTTAGAAATGAGAAAGTGAGGAGCAGTGACTCTACTCACTCATTTATATAGGAGGAAAAGTGAAGTTGAAGGGACAAAAAGCCCAGTAAGGATAAAGGCCCAAAGAAAAAGCCCAGAAAATGGAACATTCCAGAATATTCCAAGGAATTCCAAAGAAATTAAATAAAAATTCCCGAGAATTCTAAAGAGGGTATTTGATATATTAAGCCCAAATTAATGAGAGGCCCAATAGGAGTTAAAAAGCCCAAATCCAATTAAGATTTGGAAAAATAAAAAGCCCAAATCCAATTAAGATTTAGAAAAATACAAAGCCCATATCCAATTAAGATTTGGAAAATACAAAGCCCAAATCAAAGCCCTAAGAAAAGATAAGGCCCAAACAAAGGCCCAATCCGGAAACCTAAAAAGACCAGGATTGAGGTCGAATTTGAAGTCGTGAATTCTGCTCGAAATCTTTCGAACAGACACCCGAAAATAACGGGTATTATTGAACTGGATTGAGGTCGAAACACAGACCAGGATCGAGGTCGAATCAAGCACAATATTTTTCAAGAACGGGTTACAGAAACCTAGACTTAAATCCAGGTCGAAGAATCGACTAGGATCCTGGTCGAAACCCAGGTCGTGAATCCTAGTCGAAATCTGACCACCCGGAAGCAAACAAGCACAGAAGTCTTGACTAAGATCCGGGTCGAAATTTCGACTAGGATCCTGGTCGAAACCCAGGTCGTGGATCCTAGTCGAAACCAAATGACCAAGAAGCAAAGGAAGACACTAGATTTCGACCAAAATCCAGGTCGAAGGTTCGACTAGGATCCTGGTCGAAATCCAGGTCGTGGATCCTAGTCGAAGTCCTTCGACCAGGATTGGAAAGCTGGCCCGAAATTCGACTAGGATCCAGGTCGAAATTTCGACTAGGATCCTGGTCGAAAAAGGGCTGGAAATTTGAAAATATTTGTGGAAAATTGCAGAAAATTTGGAAAAATCCCGGGAAAAGGGAAAATTCCTGAAAAAATACCAGATGATTCCTAAAAATAGGGAGAAGGTGAGAAAATAAAAAAAAGGGGGGAATTTTTAAAACAACCCTGAAGCCGCGTACAAGGCAAATCGTTGTAAACTTGTAGGTCGCTCCACACTTTACGCAAAAACGGTACCCTGAAAGGGAATGAACGAACTTAACTTTTGTGAAATCTTACACAGTTTCCCAAAAGTTGGGGGGCAAATGATAAGGATAAATAAATCCTGATTGTGTAATTAAATATTACATTAATTATGAATAATTTGGGCTGCTAGGCCCAATAAGAAGATGTATGACATTCAGACCAAAAAGGTTAACACATTGATCAGGCCTGATGGACCAGATCAGGCCTGATGGAACAAAGAAGGCCCAAAAACCCTGAATATTAATTAATTTCGTAATTAATTAATAAGGGAAAAATCAGCTATTGAGAAGAGTCCCGATAAGGACATGAATCATTGCAGATTAGCCTCAAAGGGACCTAGAAGGATAAGGAATCAGTTTCCTATTATTTAGGACTCCAAAGTCCATTCTAATTCTGAGACTTGGCTACCAAGTCTCCTATACCAAGTCCAATTCAAGGACCACCAACATCTATATAAGGGGTCTCACCCCACAAATCAGAACTACATTTTTTGGCTTGATTCTCTAATTCACAGAGATACGTAGGCATCTCGTAAAGGCAGAATTAAGCTACGAAATATAAGAGCAACCATTAAAGGCCTTGAGCTCCCGAACCTTAGCATTAAATACAGTAAATAATAACCTAAGTTTTTTATCCATAACACTTTCAAATCTACCAGAAAGTTTTAAAGTTTGTGTTTTATAACTTAGTGTTTTTATTTCTATCATTCTTTCATTCCGCATTACTGCAAATCAAACACTGTTATATATATTGAGTTAGAACATTTTTAAAATCTGAAAAAGAAGCCAGAATTACATTCAACTCCCATTCTGTAATTCATGTTGTATTGTTAGGGAATAACACCTTCCTTTAAGAGTTTACACATTCGACATGTGTATAGTTGGTATCGACATGTACATAGTCGGGGTGACGCTCTCTAAACTCAGTTTATGCGATTGTTGTTTCTGAACACTGGCTAAAAATGATTTTTATGTGATAAGGTTAGTTGTGTTGTTGTCGCTTTCAGAAATGTTGGAACAATTTAAATCGCTTGGGACATATTTGATTTAATTTTTAGTTTCAAGAATTTTTAATTTATGTGTGTTAAACTATCAGAAAATTAACCATCTAATTGTTTTTAGTAATTTATTTATTTTTCAGCCTAATTATATCGACAGTTAGGAGTTTGTCCTGATTGTGTTATTTTATATATAATAAAAGTTAATATTTATTTGTCAAAAAATTTGAGAATACATTTATGAGCGGAAATAAAATTACTTTACTTATTAATCACTTCTTTTGTTTTCAAAATTTGGGAATAAAGAGTTAAGCTCCTAACATTAACTTAAACCATCTCTATTGGTTGGCACTCCTCAAAGGGTGCAAACTTTGTCACATAATCAAAAATATTATATTTTAAATTATCTCTCTTCCATATTATTTTTAGCACCCATCTTTTCAAAAACATTCTGATGGTTGGCAGCCCAAGATGTCAACTTCAATATTTAATTAAAAAAATTCATAATAAAAATATATTAGAAAAATGATATTTTATACATCATTGGGATCACATTGGGACCACAAATGAAGTTGACACCCTACTCAAGGCCGGTCCGGGGGGATCTAGGAAGGTGACCGCCCTTGGCCCATATCTTTTAAAGGGGCCAAAAATTCAGAAAATTTTAAAACTAGTGTATGTACATATATATTGTATAAAAATATAAGATTATTATAAATGTGTTATTTCAAAATTTTACAGAGTTGAGTTTTTTAATTTTTATAGGTTAGGCTTAAGATTTATAAATAGTATGACCATGTTTGTCAATTAATTGTTAGCTGTTAGTTGTGCGATTTGAAATAGTTGTTTTGACTATTAACTATTTTGACTAGTTAATTGAATTAACTATTTTGACTAATCGATTGAATTTAGCTGTTTCGAATAAAACTGTTTGATAATAGATATTTAAATCTTATACCCTTTTAGACTGTTGCAGTATATAGCGCATTTCAAATATATTTTTGACTTATAATATTGCATAATATTATATTAAACTATACATGTGTTATATGTTTTAAGATTTAAGTGGTTTAAATTTTATACAACTCTAGCATATTATATTATATATAGAGAGAGAGAGAAATTTTGGACTCATTTTTTGGGTTTCCACCCCACATCAATAAGTTATGGAATGGCCCTGAACCTCCTTTTTGTTATGCTAACTTTTGATACCTAAATTGATATCACATGACAACTCATTTATTACCATAATGGTATTTTTCAATTTCAATAAAATTTTAACAAGAATGTGAAGTCACGTTGACAAACCTCTTTACACCTTCTATTAAAGTTTCTCTTATGAACCATACGAGTCACACGACTATAATAATATCACCAGGGTCGGTAGTTATGTTATGATTAAAGGATGGCATAAAACCCCATAGTTTGTAAACCATAAAGTTTACAAACCCCTAAAAAAATGTTTAACCAAGTTTATCACGCAGCACACTCCGAAATTTATTTTATACAAATAGATATTCAATTATAAGATTATAAAATTATAAACAATACCTCTCTTTTGGCCGTGGAAGTGGGACAATATCGAAGAACCGTGGTAACCAGAATGTTGTAATCTTTTATATGGTTGGTTATTATCCGTCAATTTATCTACATCACACGTCATATGTGTTTATCCTTTGCTGGCGTGGATATTGTTCCAGATAAAATAAAATACATCTTTACATTGTGCTATAAAATAGTGTGGTGTTAACTTTCTCCCCAAATATTTTATCTCAAGTATTTTCTAAAATATTGTCAAGAAAACGTACCATGTAGTTATCTAAATCAAAAAATAAGGAAGGAAATCCCGAGTTCTGATTTCTAAAGATACAGTACACAAATAGCATTAATTTTTAATATATAATAACGTTGGAATATTGTTCGATAGCCTGATTTTCATAAATTTAAAATTGAATTTATATTTATGGTCTTGTTCTTTGAGAAACAAAATAGAAAAATTAATTTTAATTAAAATAGTAGTTAAATTTATCTTTTGTCACTTTTATCTCTAATTCGATTCTAACTCAATTGTATGCATGTAAGGCTAATTAGTGATTTAGTTACTACAGTAATCTCCTAGCAAAATATGATGCTTCATTACAGTAACAATGTGTTCTAGTTCCAAAAACAATGAGAAAGAAAAGAAAAAAAAGGGAAAATCACATGTTTTCTTTCATATACTAATTTTTTTTTAAGTAGAAAGAAAATTTGAGGATAAATGTATAAAGATTTTCTTTCTAAATATTTATATAACTTTTCTTTTGTTCCCAAAAAATATTTTTGGGCAGTGTAAGAATAGGTTACAATATAGTTACAGGTAGAAATAGAATTAACTTTTTCTTTATTGATCTCCTGCATGCAAAGTATGCAAGTTGATTAAAAACCGTTGCAGAAGCAGAACACAGAGAGATAGAGAGAGCCGGGCACACAAGCCAATATACATAGTAGGAGTAGACTAGTAGTAGTATAATTTATACTCGTATATGAAGAATATTCTTAAGTACTGTAATTTGGATGCCCCCCAGTTGTTCATCACCGTCAGCGGCAAGACTTGATTTGCCTCCCAAATTAGGGGCAAAAATGGGTTAAATTTACCCTGATCTCTCTTATTTTTAGGATAATGTTATTTTCGGAACAATTTTTTTTTTTATCGTAGATAACCCGTAGCCGCTAACCGGAACATTTTTTTATGAGTAACTTCAAGAGTAAAAAGTTATTAAAAGAATAAAATTACATTCTCAAAAAAAGAAAAAAAAAATTACTTACATATTGATTTTAGGCGCCAATTTTGTCCTTTCAGTAATTTTTCCTCTAGAACTTGAAATGTTGCTCTCTCAAAAAATTCTCTATTTTAATGGAATTAACTTCGTTTCTCTCATGAAATCTTTGTCCTCGTGAATAAATTAGCGTGTTTAATTGTTGGAGCTATCTATTTAATCAATTGTCCTGGATTCATAATATTGTATAAGATATTTTTTGGACTCCTCTAAGAATAAGTTTAACAATATCCTTACATATGACTTGTAAATGCAATAAAAAATAATATTATATTAATTTAGAATGTTATTTCATGTTTTAACTCGGTTTATAATTATGTTTTATTAATAAAAATAATTATATGTTTAAATTATGGTTAGATGAAAGAGAAAGATAAGAAGGTAGAGTTTTGTAAAAAAGGAAGTAAATTATTTTTAAAATCCTGTTTAGCAAAAGAAAAGAAAATCCTAAATTCTAGCTAAGGCATTAATTTAAGATAGTGCTACAAGGGCAGGGTATAGACCCAAAATTGTGTGTGGTTGGTAGGTTCATTTCTGAAGGAAAGGTGGATTTTGTGGCAATGCAACATATCATGCCCGCGTTATGGAAGCCTGGAAGAGGTGTATTCATGAAGGAGTTAGATATGAATCTCTACCTGTTTCAGTTTTATCATGAAGTGGATGTTAAACGGGTAATGGAGGGATGTCCTTGGTCCTTCAACAGACGAGCACTGGTTATGGCACGCCTTAAAGAAAGGGAGAATCCTCGCTGTGTTGATCTAAATTTCTTGGAGCTATGGGTGCAAGTGCATGACCTGAGAATTGGTTTCATATCTGAGAAAATCCTTACAGGTATTGGTAATTATATTGGCAAATTTGTTAAAAGTTGTCCGAGTAATTTTACAGGAGCCTGGAGAGATTACATGAGAATAAGAGTTTCCATTGATTTGTGTATGCCATTAAAGCGACGTATGAAAATCAAAATGACTGGTGATGATTGGTACTGGGTGAATCTTAAGTACGAAAATGTGCCTACGTTCTGTTTTATCTGTGGAATAATTGGACATTCTGATAGATTCTGCAGCAAGCTCTTCGAAGTAGCAGGTGATGACATTGCTAAACCATATGGTTCTTGGATGAGGGCTCCGTTCAGAAATCAAGTCAAACCAATAGGTGCAAGATGACTTCGCAACGGGACAGACATTGGTGAGACAAGTGCAGGAACGGAAAGGAAGGATAACGATGGCACTAATCAAGATCCAAAATCAACTCCAGAAAACATGGAGATAGTTGGGCATGGAGGAAATTCAGGGATTAGCAATATTCAAAATTTGAATTCAGAAGCGGGAAACACTTATGGTAACAATATCGTAACAGATCCTCAGAGAATTTCGGAGCATTTAAATAAGAGGGACACAAATTCTATCGAAATAAAAAAGAGGAGAACAGATGATGGGTTGGATACTAGTAGTAATATGGGCCTCAACAAAAATGTATTTATGGAATCTGAGAGTGCAGAATTAACAGAGGTTCGAGATGGAAGTTTGGATAATAATAACGGGTCAAAAAACGTGTATGTGGCGAGTATCCATGGGGGTGCTCGCCTTCCATCATGAGTATTTTGAGCTGGAATTGCCATGGGCTTGGGACCCCGTGGGCGTTTCAATTCCTAAAGGAGTTTGTTCTCCAAAAGAGACCCGATTTTATCTTTTTAAGTGAAATTTTATGCAAGCAAGTAACAGTTGAGAAGTTTCAGCAGGCTGTAAATTTTGAAGGAAAGATGGTAGTGGAAACTCAAGGTCATAGTGGTGGAATTGCATTGCTGTGGCGATTTCAAAATGAGGTGACTTTGAGAACTTTTAACAAGAATCATATAGACGTTTTTGTGAAGAATAAAGATGGAGATGAATTTAGATTAACTGGTGTGTACGGAGAGCCTGACAGACAGAAAAGGAAAGAGACATGGGATATGATTCGTATGTTATCAAGTATAAACACTGATCCTTGGTGTTTAATTGGTGACATGAATAATGTGCTCTCTCAGGCTGATAAGCAAGGTGGTAGACCTTACCCTCAGTGGTTAATACAGGGTTTTCGTGATGTAATAGAAGATTGTAGCTTAACAGATTTGGACTTGGATGGCTACCCGTTTACTTGGGAGAGGGGAGCTGGAACTGGAGATTGGATAGAAGTGAGACTGGATTGAGCTTTAGTCTCGACTAGTTTTTTGAACATCTTTCCAAATGTCAAGTTGATAAATCTTGAGGTTTCAACATCAGATCATTGCCCTATTCTGTTGGAAATTCATAAGGCAAGCATTGTAATTCAAAAGCGAGTTTTCAGGTTCGAGAACGCTTGGTTAAGGGAGCCTATGTGTCAGAAAATAGTGGAAGATGTTTGGAGTAGTGGTGCGAGTGTTTCTTTTTATGCAAAAATTAAAGAATGCTCAGAAATTCTGTCAAGTTGGGGTCGTGAAATAACAGGAAGCTTTAAGAACAGAATTAATCAGTGCAAGAAGACTATAAAATTATTGAAGGGTAGGCGTGACAGTAACTCGATAGCAGTGTTAAAGGAAGAACAGAAAAAGCTGTCTGAAATTTATACTCAACAAGAAGTCTTTTGGCGCCAAAGATCTAAGCAATTGTGGCTTAGAGAAGGGGACCAAAATAGTAAGTATTTTCATGCTTCGGGGAAGAATAGGTGTTCTATTAATCAAATCAGAAGTCTCAGGAACAATGAAGGCCAAGAGGTAGATTGGAATTCAGGATTGGAGAATGTCATAACAGAGTATTTTTCAACTCTGTTTAAGGCTTCTGTTACAGAGTGGAGCGAAGTGGTCCAGGGCATGAACAATAAGGTTACCGCAGAACAGAATGAATTCTTGCTGAGTCCCGTGACAGAGATCGAAGTTAAGAGAGCTTTGTTTCATATGCATCCGGACAAAAGTCCAGGTCCAGATGGTATGACACCTGGGTTTTATCAGAAGTATTGGGGTGTGGTCAGTAAGGACGTGGTGAGTGTGGTTAGACGATTTTTTGACACTGAAATAGTGGATGAGCAGCTGGTGCATACTAATATAGCTTTAATCCCAAAGAAAAAGAATCCACAGGTAATGACAGATATTCGACCAATCTCTCTTTGTAATGTGATTTACAAAGTTATTTCGAAGGTATTGGCGAATAGACTTAAAAGCATTATTGATTTTGTCATTTCTGATAATCAGAGCGCCTTTATACCTGGGAGACTCATAACGGACAATGTTATGATAGCTCATGAGCTAATGCACTTTATGAAAAGAAAGTCTACAGGTAAACAAGGTTGGATGGCCCTCAAGGTGGACATGAGTAAGGCTTATGATCGTGTTGAATGGGGATTCCTTGCAGCTGTTTTGGCTAGGCTGGGTTTTGATCCAAAAGTTATAAGATTATACATGGCATGCATATCCTCAGTAACTTATCAAATAGCTCATGCTGGAAGAGTTTTTGGTTCGATTACACCATCACGAGGCATCAGACAGGGTGACCCTCTTTCTTCATATCTATTTTTAATATGCATTGAAGGTCTCACTTCTTTTATTCAACGGTATGAAAGCAGAGGTATGATACAAGGAATTAAGGTAGCTCGAACTGCCCCATCTGTTACTCATATGTTATTTGCAGATGATTGCTATATCTTCTGTAAAGCAAATGTAGATTGTGCCAAACAAGTTCAAACAATGCTCAGTGTTTTTGAAAGGGCATCGGGGCAGCAAGTTAATATTGATAAGTCCTCTGTCATTTTTAGTCGAAATGTTTGTGCTTCTTTGAAAGAGGATTTCTGTTACCAGTTGGGATTTAGGGAGGCAAGTGAAAATAGTACGTATTTGGGTATCCCCTGCTTTTTACACAGGAAAAAAACTGCAGTATTCGGGTACATTAAGGAGAGATTGCAAGATAGACTATAGGGCTATGATAAGAAAAATCTGTCAAAGGGAGGCAAGGAAATTTTGATCAAAACAGTCGCACAAACTTTGCCTAACTACACTATGAGTGTTTTTCTTCTACCTGTGGAGACGTGTAAAGAACTGGAAAGGTCTATGTGTAAGTATTGGTGGAGAACAAACTCATCCAAGGAGAGGTCGATTCACTAGATGTCATGGGAAAGATTGGGTTTGAGAAAAAGCGAAGGTGGAATGGGCTTTCGAAATGTTAGAGATTTTAACGTCGCTTTGCTTGGTAAACAGGCCTGGAGATTACTAGTTCACCCAAATAAACTGGTATCTCAAATCTTTAAGGCCAGATATTATCCATCAGATTCCTTTCTCACAGCTCAAATAGGCAGCAATCCAAGTTATGTTTGGAGAAGTGTGTTTGAAGCCCAGAGTCTAATCAAGCAAGGTTGTTCTTGCCGTGTTGGAGATGGACAATCTTTATTCATCAAGGATGTCCCTTGGCTTCCAGATGTTAATGATCCATACGTTCAGACTAACAGTGAGGCTCTCCTGCATCAAAAGGTGTCTTCTCTTATGGTTATAGGTGACAGGCAATGGGATGTAGACCTGATCAATGACATGTTTAATGACAGAGATGCTAATCTTATCTTTTCCATCCCTCTGGGTGACGAGATTGAAGATAATTGGTATTGGAGACATGAAAAAATGGGCACTTACTCAGTCAAAAGTGCTTATGCAGTTCTTCAAAATGCAAAGAGGGGTATCCAGGAAGACAACTCAGGCTTTTGGAGAAAATTGTGGAATCTAAAGTTACCACCAAAAGTTAAAACTTTCTTGTGGAGAGCTGTGAATAACTGTCTGCCTACTAAAGATTTGCTGCATGCTAAACATGTTCGTGTTAATAATGTTTGCCCAGTTTGTAATAATGCAGCAGAGTCAATATTGTACACGTTGGTTTTGTGTCCGTTTGCAGAGAATTGCTGGCAGTCAGTTGCTCTCCCATCTATACGCAATGATCTTCAAACGTTTGGAGATTGGCTTCACACAGTCTTCGAACATAGCACCAAGGAAAAAATCATATCTGCAGTAATGGTTTGTTGGATGTTGTGGAAAAATCGCAATGATTTGGTGTGGAATCAAAAGTGTCTAGATGCTTCAGAAGTGGTTTCGTCGGCATTATCTGTCCTTAATCAGTGGCAATTCATCCAAGACAAAACTTCCGATGCCTCTTTAGGGTTTATGACACCTGAAGATGGTCGAGTAGCTTGGCAAGCTCCAACGTATGACAGAATTAAGGTTAATACTGACACAGCAATTTTCAGTAGTCTGCACAGATACAGCCATGCCCAGGTTGTTCGAGATCATAATGGTGCGTTAGTCGAAGCAATGTCCAGGTGCAATCCAGGTATTGTATCTCCAGATTTGGCTGAGGCAATGGGGATTCGCGAAGCTCTTAGTTGGGTAAAAAAGGAGCAAAATCAAGATGTTATCGTCGAAACGGACTGCCTAGCAGTGGTTCAATGGATTCGTAGCTCTTTTGTTGCTCTTTCATACTTGGGGAGAGTAATTAATCAATGTCGAGAGCTTTTACTAGGCTTGAAAAATCAAAATGTGATGTTAAGATTTGTAAAACGATCTGCAAATAACGTAGCTCACTATCTAGCGAGTTATAGTTCTTCTTTAGCCGATCGTAGGTGGAGGAAGGAAAAATACCCATCCGGGTTCCTTTCTATTTTATGTAATGATTTGATTCAATAAAATCATTTTCTTTTGTGGTAAAAAAAAAGATAGTGCTACACTTCTCCGAGCAAATGAATTGTGTAATCAACGACGAAGCGTGTGGATGGTTTGGATGGTTTAGTTTGGGGCTGACAATGGCTATATCGTATTCGCATCCGCAATTATCGGATTCGAATACGGATAATATCTGTTTTATTTCAGATACGGATAATATCCGTTTTTTCTCGGATACGAATGCGGATATTTCGAACGAATATCGGATTTTTTGAATTTTTTTGTTGCCCCTACCGTTTTGACAATGATTATAGAACATTTTCTATGATTAAAATACAAATAATATATTTACATATGTATAAAGTATGTATATAATTATATAAAATTTGTATAAACGTAGTATTTAATATATTTACACACACTATAAACTAAAAAAATAAATTTTAAATTACATATAATTATATATTTATATAATTTAAATATCATATATGTATTTAGTTTCGGATTCGAATATCCCGAATTCGGATACGGATAATATCCGCTTTTTCTCGGATAAGGATAATATCCGCTTTTTCTCGGATACGGATGCGGATTTTTTGGACGAATATCGGATTTTCCGAATTTTTTTGACAGGCCTAGTTTAGTTTGTTTTAATAAAGTTCGGAGCTAACTAAGACTCCGTTTAGCATTGTTGTTAAAAACTGCTGTGTTGTGAGAAAAAATGCTGGTGAAAAAAGTGCTGTCAGGAAAATTAGATGACTGTTTGGTAATATTTTCTTAATTTATGCATATTTTGAGATATAATAAAAATAATATTTTTGGGAGGATTTGATGGTGAAACTAATAGAAACTGATAGCTACTTTCTGTAAAAACTGAAAATAACTTTTTCGAAAAATATGGGGGACATACTTTTGCTAACAAACCAAAAATGATTTTCCAGACAACAGTTTTTAAAATTTACCAAACACCTGTCTGACAGCTTTTCAGCAAAAAACTGTTGAAACTGTCTGCAACAGCAATACCAAACAGGGCCTAAGTGATTTGAATTAGAGTGATGTGTCGGATTATAAATGATTTATATTATGTTATCTCATGTGTTAGATATGAATACAACACAGAGGGGGGGTGAATGTGTTTTGGCTTAAATGTTTACTTTTTGATCGACTTTGGCTTTAGTAGTTGGTTGTTATCAATGATTTGGTAGAATAGATGTTAAACATAAATAACAATGCAAATATTTAAAACAAAGATCTTTAAAACTCACTTAATTTTATATTAAAAATCAAGTAGTGTTTTGCTACAAAATCTCTAAGTTCTTGGTTTAGAACTTAGCTTCTTTCTTGAGAGAGAATACAAGATTTTCTATCTAAATTTCTACTACTGACTAAGGACCAGTGTTAACTTTATAACTCAGTTAACTGCTGGTTTACACAGTGTGTAATAAGACATGCTATTAGCTTTTCTAAACTGTCACTTGTCATTTCTATTTATAGAAAAACAGATCTTCCATTTCTGGCTTAGCATATCTTTAGCATCCCGTGATCACTTTAATCTTCCTTTGTCAGTTAATCTTTACCATTAATCTTGCACATCTCTCAAGCTGCTTTTTGTAGACTTGTCAATCCAGCTGTGTGAATTGTTTGTTGATTTACAACCTTGGATATTGAGCTGTTCTGCAATTCTGTACTTAGAGAAATTTCTTTACTTCGAGATCTCCAATTAAGCTGTAGAGAACTCGACATCTCGATAGGCATGTTGGCTTGTCGATCTCTCTGAAACTTCATTGTTGACTTGACTTATCGACAACTCTGAATTCTCTAGTGAATTTTGGTTTATCGATAACTCAGAGTTCTCTAATGGACTTTGGATTATCGATAACTCAGAGTTCTCTAATGAATGTATACTTGTCGATATCTCTGAGTTCTCGAATGGGTATCTGACTTGTCAATATCTCCAATAACATTTCCTGAGTTCTCGATAGACAATTCCTCAGTTCTTGATAGGTCTTTCTGAGTTCTCGAATGACTTCTCTATAACACTAATTCTGTGACTTGTAGAGATCTTGACTTCGAATGTTTTTCACCAAACAGAATTATTCAACTCCAAGCTTCTTCAAAATTCTTCTGAGGCATGACCTTCTTGATCTTCTTCCAGATAGAATTCTTAGGCTTGACACTGTTTAGGGAAAAATGCTCCAGTCTGCTCCATTTACATTTTACAGACATTAGATGTTACAAGTATAAATTACAGATTAAGGTTACAATATAACTTACTTAGGGTTGGCCCCAAGCTTAACTGATTGCTTATGACATTGTCAGCATCAGTAATCTTTGACATCATCTATTATATAATTGATTGCTAATGACATTGTCAGCATCAGTAATCTTTGACACCATCTATTATATAACTGATTGCTAATGACATTGTTAGTATCAGTAATCTTTGACATCATCCATTATATATTACAATCTCACCCAACTTGTTCATTATGAAATTATGCACAAGTTATGATTGATGATGTCAAAATTTTATGTAAATGCAGAACCCAAGAACCCAATTTTCCCATCTGATCTTCTTTTGTGAGTTGCATTTAGATTAATTCTTCCTTCTCCCCCTATCAAGAAAAGAATATTATAATCTGGCAGCATCCATAAGTTGTTTTGGCATTTAGTTATATTCTCCCCCTTTTTGACATTATCTTCAAGAAGAAATATCCAGCTAGATGCACATTGTTCAAGCTTTTGTCAATGCTCATGTAGAACACTATCAGCAGCTTCAAGTTTTAGTGAAGTCTGTAGTGATGAGTTTACCAAGTAGATTAGAATAGGAAAAACCTAAGCTCTCTGATCTTTTGAATAAGTAGTCTCACTACTTCTCACTGCACTAGTCTCATGACTTTTAAGAGTCAGAGTTACCTCACAAGGATTTCTAAATCCAGACACTAATTCTACCTTTCCTTTTTCCAGGAAGGATCTTGCCTCTCTTATTCTCTGTTTTTCACTCAATCTTTTCTCTTATCCTCACATAAAAGGCTCAAATGTTGTTTGTCCTACAGAAATAAGAGGTGGATGAGAAGAGTTAGTCTGTGATCATATGATTAGAGGAAGACCATATAGGGCTAATCATACTCATTTCACCAAAAAAATGCATAAGCATCTATGACTAGGGTCACAGTTTGACTCACAGATTGCTCTATGGTTGTGACAGTGTGTTGTCCTCCACTTGTAGTGGGAACCTCCAATTAAATTGGAGGGGATTTGACTGGGTTACTGCCATGTGCACCAGCCTCAAACCCTTGTGTGTCTTGCAACACACTGGCACTTGAATGTGCTAAGATTGCCCTTCTTATGACATTGTCATAGGCAATTGTTCTTCTAGCTTTGACTGGTAAGACAGCTTCTGCTAGAGTTATGAGGGGAGTTGTTCCTTCTTGAGGAACCTCCAATTGAATTGGAGAGGATTTAGATAGCTCCCCCTCAGGAGTACTACCCTCAAACCTTCCAGTCTGTGAAGACTGTTTTGCACATGAAGGTGCATAAGGAATACTCATGAAATATTCAGTAAACTGATAAATTTTCATGTTTGGTGGATTCTTTTCTCAAACAACAAAACAATCTGAAGAACATCATGAAATTGATGTCCTTTTGTAAAACAGGGGGCTTTTGAGAGTCACCTGAGTAGGATTGTGTTTGAGTTTGTGTTTGTGTTGCTGCATTTGGTTTTGAAATGTTGTAGCTGCAGTTTTAGCACTAATACCTGTGAATTGATTATTTGAATTCCATGTTGATGTCTTGTATTAGACCTGTAATGCATTGAACAAATGTATATTTTTGGAGTTTCATTAGACAAATACATTGTAAGATATTTTAGTTGCAAGCATTATTGCAGAGAAGACAAAATTTAATATAGATATAAGCACATAGTAATTATTACACAAACAAGAGATTGCAAGACAAGAATCAGAACTTTCATTAAAAATGGAAACATAGTACATTAAGACATAGATTTAACAAGTAAATCCTAATCCTAACTACTCTAGTTTAGACTCCTTCTTCTCGGCCTCCAACCTCCTTGCCCTGCGCTGGTAAGCTCTGGACATGGAGTGTGCAAGAGAGATGATCCTCTCCTGCAACTCTAAAGCAACAAGGCGTTGTTGCTCAGCCACCCTTGCACGTCTCTCCATCTCCAGAGAGACTTCCTCTTCAAAAAAAAGAATGCTGATTTGATCATTCCACGAGAGTTCGTAAAAGACCTCAAGTGGAATATCAAAGGGGTTATAAACAACCCCCTTGAGACGGACACGAAGTCCGATAGGATCAAAATAAACTAGGTCATAATCCAAATGATGGACCGGTTGGTAAACTCCATGAATAAGTCTGTAAAAGACTGGGGCTTCCATTGGAGTGAGAGAGAGAGAGATGAACAGGAGGTGAGTTTGAAAGTAGATGTTTATTGAGAATAGGAGAGTGATGAATGATAAAGAGTGAAGCGTTTTAATTTATAGAGGGAGTAAAGATAGAAACCAAGAGACTCTTGAGTTGCCCGAATAATAAGAGTAATAATCACATAAGCATACTTGACAGTTAGAAATGACTAGTTACTATTCCCCATGCAAGTACTCAAAAATATTAGTTTACTTTAAAGAGTGACTATTCCCCATGCAAATAAGCACGTACTCCCTACACAAAAAGTAACTCATCCTATCAGCATTTAGTCAAATAAATTAACCACTATCAGCATACTCAAAATAACACAAATAATGTACTAGTCTACTAATGTAATAACCCCCAAAATTTTCAACTTTTTGTAACCCTTGTGAATAGTGTTTTAGCTGAATGAGAAAACTTTTCATGCCACACTATGTAGGGGTTCTATTATGGATATTCTGAGATTTTATGAGTACTCTATGTGGTATAAAAGTGTATGTAAAGATCGTCAGAATCCAATTCCGAACACTTGGATTTTTCCCGGAAATCCACTAGATACGGAAAGAATTGAGTATAAGGTAGCAGGATAAAAAGGATTTAAATTAAAGGATTATAATAGAGGATCATAAAAAGGAATATAATGTATTGAGAAAGGTTAAGGGAACCTAAGTAATAAGATCCCGGGTATGATCCTTCAAACGATAAACGAGAACGAAAGTTAAGTGAACCGTATAACAGATCAGCGGTCATTAGGCAAACAATTAGGAAGTTAATCAAAGGGATTAGAGAGAGTGATGTCACCCAACCAATGAGAAGAGGACAAGGAGGGAAAGATGACATCACCACATGACATGGGCATGACATGGGAAGGAAGGAGATGTGGTGGCTTTTTAACCACACAAAATCAAGGGCAACAAGGTAATTAACTAAATCAAACACAAAACCAATCAACCAAGCCAAGCAAATCACTTTCATCAAAATCAAAAAAAAAGAAACCAAGGCATTGTTCTTCATGCTCTCGGCTTTTACTATTGCAAAAGGGCAAGAAATTCAAAATCAAAGATCCAAGCTTCCTAAATTGGTAAGATAATTCCCTAATCATCTTTATGCTTAGTTAGGGATATATCATGAGTTTAAGTCATCAATTCCTTCTCAATCTTCTTCATTTAATCAAAGAAGAAGACAATGAATAGTGTTTTCAAGTTTTTAACTTGAAATTTTTCTTGATTTCCTTGAAGATCCAAGCATTCCTAAGACTTCTCAAAGCTTCTTAAGGCTTCCTAGCTCCTCCCACCACTTCAAGGAAGGTATATCATCTCCAAACCCTAGATTCCTATGTATTATAAGATGATTTTGATTAGTATGGTGATATTGTAGCTTGATGTTTGTGATTTAGAGTTTGGGATTGAAATGGTATTGAATCGGATTGGTAAATCTTGTTGTTTTGGTTAAAAGAATGTAGTATAGTTAAATTCAAGCTTAGGCATAAGTATGAATGTTAAAATTGAATTGGTTGGGGTTGTTATGATGTGATAAGGATGGATGTTGGTTGTATGTTGGATTTGAGGTTGAATTGGGTTAGTTTTGAATGGTTTTAAATTGGGAAATCGCGTAAACATAGCCGTCGTAACGTCCGATTTTCTTTAGGCTGTTTTTGTGCATAACATTAGGACCCGAGAACCCCCTGCTAGATTATGACCATTGCCATGTCTAGATAGCTCGTGTTACGAGCTTCGTTTTGATATGTAGTTCGTTCGATTCCGATGCACGATATAGGAGAAACGACCGTTTCAAGTAACGGCGTTTCGCGAACGAAACTTTTCCCCTCGCCTTACTTTGAAACATAGGTTAAAGACCAAAAAGGGTTAATTAATGTATGAAACATTTATGGTAAGTGTGTTAGACAGTTGGTAAGACACTCACGAAGGAATCGCCTTAAAACTCGTAAAGGTTAAATTATTAAAAATGGTGGAGCCGAGGGTACTCGAGTGACGTAAGAGAATCAGTAAGCGCAAAACGAGCGTTAGAGTCTGAGTTGGTTAGAGTATAGATTTACAAGTGACTTTGGTTTAATTCCAACTTACTTGTTGTTTATAGGTTACCAGACTCGTCCCGAGCCATTCGTAACCCCCAGTCGCTCAGGCATGTTTTCTACCCGTTATACTGTTGTTGTGATGTATATGTGTATATGCATGATCTTGTGATAAATGCATATTTTTTATTAGCAAATTTTGCGATATATTGGAGCATGCTGATATGGTATATATGCATGTCTGTTTCGTAATCTGGTTATCTATTTGTTGATTTCAATGCTTATAGTTGCATAATACCTATGCTAGAAATAAGCAAGTGGTTGCGTATACCCTTAGTATAGGGGATAAAAGGTGAACATATTTCCAAACCGGGAGTCGATATTCCCGAGTATATTATATATATATATTTATATATATATATGGATATAGTTTTTTAAAACTATTAATCGAATAAGGTTTATTCGATAACTTTTATTTTATTTAATAAATATTATTACGAATATTCATTCGAGGGCTTATGACTCCTTTTATTTTATTTAATGAATATTATTACGAATATTCATTCGAGGGCTTATGACTCCTTTTATTTTATTTAATGAATATTATTACGAATATTCATTCGAGGGCTTATGACTCCTTTTATTTTATTTATTGAATATTATTTGAATATTCATTCGAGGGCTTATGACTCAGTTTATATTATTTAATGAATATTATTTGAATATTCATTTGAGGATCTATGACTCCGATTATTTGCTGAGATATATTCTTTATTTTATTAAAGAATAAGGTGTCGATAATCAAACTTATCTTGATTATTCAAATAAAGATAGTACTTTCGTATAAGAATATCTTTGGTTATTTAATACTCATTTCAAGTATAAATTTTACAACTTCTACCTCAATTATTTGTATAAAGATTATTCTTTATGGGAATATTATTTGAATAATAATATTCAGATATTTTCTAATATACTGGGGACTGATTTACTTCATTAAATCAGCTTTACTCCAAACACTCTTTAAAGTGTTTTCGAGTCTTCAAAATAATTTTTAAAAGTTAGAGCGGATCCCAAAACTCATTTTTATATTTAAGATCTTCCTTTTTAAGGGGATTTAAATACTCGCTCAAAACCTGAGGGATCCGGCTCTGTGGTGTATTTTATATTCGCAACAAGGTTGCAGTTTTGGTAAATGAATTGATTACTTACCCAACGTTCGGGAAGTAAGTCCATCTATTGAGTCGGCATAAGCAACATGGGCTCAGTGGGCGTCCATGATAGTGTAAGTGACTCAGTGGGAGTCCATCAAATGCATAAGTGGCTGAGTGGCAGTCCAGCATAAGGTCCTATTGCGACCAGGGTGATGACCAGTGGGGAATTCGTCCATCTACTAGTAGAAAATGTTACTTATTGGTATCTTTGCCTGATCAGCAAGATATCAGGTTTATGCCAAAATTCTTTCCTTTCCAAATTTATTGGATATTGCAATTCTGTTCATACTTTACATGACAGAGGTTTTCAGGAAATGTATATATATTTATAGGTGTATATATATGTCGGGACTTAATGAAGTATCTCGTAACTTCATTATTTATAATGACATTCAAAGATTGAATCTATTCAAATCTTGTCTTGTAGTCTCATCTATGTGATGAACTTTTGAAACTGATTATAACTTGAACGGTGGTAGTTCAAGTAGTATTTGGGAAAGATATAAGTATATTGGGGTATCTTGTAACTTCATCTTTTAAACTTATATCTAATTAATAATTGTCTTATGAATGACAAAGATTTTCAGAAAAACGTTGAGACAAGGTTAGATATATGAGGTCACCTTGCAACGATATATTTTTATACAGTTATACACTGGGACTTTGTGTATATTATGCATGGAAGAGGACTTCCAATATTTTGAAAAGTATATATGTATATATATAAATACTGAATATTTTGCGACTTCATCGCATTAAGATATCAACTTGGTTCATTTCTTTTGACCAAGACTTTCACGAGTATTATGAGTAGGCTTATATATTGTTAATCATTATACATATTATTTTGGTGGGCTTGTTGCTCACCCTTGCTTTCTTCTTTCATCACACAACATCAGATAGATAAGATGAACAGGACCAAGCTCCCAATTCGCAAGTGGATAGGAAACGTTCCGCAGCTTTCTGGAAGCGTTGAGGCCGCTGTAGCTGAGGTAGAAATTACCAATAGGCTAAGTTTTCAACTAATAATGTACCAGATTTATGTATATTTATGAATTGTAATAATGGCAAAGAAATGTAAATCTATTCATAAACCTTTTTAAGGTGTATTGACATATAATTGTGGAATAAAACGACTTGTGATTATTTTTTTGGATATTCATCTCTGTGACTATAACTTATGGTGTGTGTATTTATTGTGGGGTCACAGTACAGAGTAGTTGATTGTGTATTAAGATTGGGTGTTATTAAGGGAAATGGAACTCGTGACAACCCGGATCCCCGACCCCGGATTTGGGGGTGTTACAGAAGTGGTATCAGAGCTAAGCGTTATAAACCTCAGAGATGATGTGACGTTAAGATAATAAGTTCACTAATATAATAAGAACTCTTGCCAAGTTCATAGTCGGACTACCTAATATAGTACTGACAGTTAAAACCCTTATGGGAACCCTTATAAATATTGTGATAGTAGCGTAGTTCGTTATCGTATATGGTAGCGGGACTCCGAACCCTGAGGTTGAGAAGTGACAGCACGATGATGTTTTATTACTAATTGGAGATCAGATTGTGGATCCGATAGAGCGTCCTAACGCAGGACCGGATGATGTTTATATTGAGGATGTAATGGTTGAGGATGTTGTCCTAGATGGGATTGTTGCTGAGGAGGATCTCGTGGAAGATCCTAACAAGAATGAATGAAGGACCATTGAGGAATTGATGACCATGGTTAGGGAAACTACCAGAGGTAGGATTGGCCGGTCACTACCGGAGGTTCGTTCAAGTTTGTAAAGATAGTAGCCCCTTTGAAGCGGCTTACTCGTAAGACTAAGAAGTTTGAATGGACAGAGAAATACGAGAAAAGATTTTAACAACTAAAGCAAAGGTTGGTGGCGACCCATATGTTGACGTTGCCGGATGAAAAAGGAGATTTTGTGAATTGTAGTGACACTTCGCATAAGGAATTAGGGTGCTTCTTATACAGCACAGCAAGGTAATCGTGTACGCGTCAAGATAATTAAGGGAATATAAAATTCGATATCCCCACCTATGAGCTTGGGCTCATGGCAATAGTTTTGCCCTAAAGATTGGAGGCACTACTTGTATGGAGAGAAGTGCGAGAATTACCTAAGCCATAAGTGCTCTAGTACATTTTCACGCAGAAAAGAGCTCAACATGTGCCGAATGAGGTGGTTAGAGCTAATCAAGGATTACGATTATGAGATTCTTTATTATTCGGGGAAAGCCAATGTGGTGGCTGATGCCCTTAGTAAAAAGGAGAGACTCAAGATGATAATGTCTTTGAGAGAGTTATAGGAGATTTTGAGAAGATGGAAATAGAAGTGAAGGTAACCGGAGCCGGTACCGAAAAGCTGTTTGAGATTGCAATAGAGACCGAATTATTGGAAAAGAGCATATTGTGCCAGAAAAAGGTGATGAATGAAGGCAGAGAGCCAACAAATAAATATGAGATTAATACCGAGAAAGATGATAAGGGGATAATGAGGTATTCCTATAGAATTTGGGTTCCGAAAGTTCAAGAGCTTAAGGTTGAGAACTTAGATGAGAGCCATAGTTTGAGGAATAGGATTTAGGGCAAACCCTGAATGTGATAGTCAGGGAGGTTGCCATCAAGAAAGAAAGAACCCATAACATAATAGAGTGGAAAACAAGGTTTTTAATGTATAAGATAACCCCGATTATGGGAGAAGGTTGAAACATTTCATACTAAGGAAACAGAAAGTCGAGTAAGGAAAGGAGACCCGAGACGGTACTCTTATACGGCAATTTATGGACCTGTCTAGATAGAACTTAGACTATTATCCCCAACCACCACCTTGAGGAAACAATGCGATAGGAAATTCTTTCAGGACCTTTAAGTCTCTAAGCTCTCAGAGTTCCAAGGAACAGGTTGACCTAGTCGAGGCAAGAGCCTGGCTAAAGGAAATAGATGAATCATTTGAGATTCTGAATGATTGACGAACCACAAAAGACTGTTTTTGTCACTTACCCTCCTAAGAGAGAGACCACCCGCTGGTGAAAGACCAAGGAAGGCACGGAGCAAGAGATTATAATAAACTGATTTAAGTTCAGTCAATTGTTTTCGGGAAAGTAATTCCCAAAGATAAGGAGATAGTGTAAAAGCTTTAGAGCCAGAACAAAGGCAGATGAGTATGATGAATTATGAATCTAAGATGTAAAAGTTGTTAAGATTCGTTCTGAGGACACGAATCCAGAATGACGGGATGTTTGAAATCAATGCTTATATTGTGTTGGTTCATGAAATAATGATAAGAGAAAGGAAAATAAAAAGAAATTAAAGTGGAAAGGAATATAACGGCAATAGAGTTTGAGGAATGATAAGGGAGTTGGGTATGAGGAAACCCTAAAGACTCGTAGAAATAGAAATAGAAGAGTATGTAATCGTCAGGATGACGGTGATTCACCATGAGTTAAAATTGATGGTTGAGGGCATAAGAGATACATATATTTTATCCCCTGTAAGTTGGGAAGATTCGAGGAAACCTTGAGATAATTCGAAGGATAAATAATGAGACGCGGATAGACTGAGGAGACAAGAAAGTAAGAAATTAAGAAAATTGGATGAAGGAAGTGACCTTCAAGAAGGTGAAGTGTAAGACCGGTGGCATGATACCCAGAAAGGGAGACGCCAGATATGAAAGATATCCCAACATTGAGGTGACTGTTGAGATAAACAACAAAAGTAAATAAGGAATTATTAAGAAGAAGTTCACGTTGAACATGACCAATATCTTCCAGAACATCCTTGTTATCGTTACCAGATTAGGCAAGAAAAGTGGATAACCGTTGTTATCTTTTAGAGGCCATTTTGATTAACCTCATTTTGTATACAGATGTTATTGTGAAATTAGGCATATACTATCGAGGTGGAAATGATTGAATAAGACACCCTTATCAGGGATATATGACTTGATTTATCCATGGAAGGATGCAGGTACCTTTTAAAGGTGGAATTAAGAATAGAACATCGGTAACTTAAAATGAATCCTAGGGGAATGCATAAAGGTTGGCATTTCACCCTTAATAGGGACAGTATGAGTTTTGACAGTATGATTTGGAAAGGATTAAGGTAATAACGACCTTTAAGGATCAGTGGAGAAATTTTTCAGAAGTATATAGACAATGGTTTTAGTATTAGTAAATGGTATTTTGATATGCCCTGTATCTAGGGAATACAGGAGGAACGATTCAAGGATAACCTTAGAGGTTTTACAAGGAGAAAGGTAATATTCAAAGTTCTCGAGAATAGAAATGTTGATAAAGGAAATGTGTCGTAATTATAATGATGCCAAGTGGGGCACGTGTTACACCACGAGAAAGTATGGATCGAACCAGTAATGGTCGAAATTGTTCAGGGCAATTAGGACTTACGATAAAAGATGTCCTAAGTATGATTGAGAGTCAGTCGTGACAGTGATTAACCTCTAAAGACTGAGGCAATAACTTATGGAAAAATGGTGATATTTTTTTTACTTATCAGATTTTAAGGAAAACATCTTCACATAAGCTGTGATTAAAATGAGGTAGAAAATTATTTGGAGGTGGTTAAAATGACATTGACTGTAAGGAAATTTTACTATCAGGAAAGGCCAAAGAGGTGGCCGACACTTTAAAGGTAAGAGGATAATTATAGGCGCTTGTGCCAAAAGAATACAGTGATGATGGTTAAAGCTGTGAAGGTTGTATTATGGTTTGGAAGATTGACATTCCTTCTGATGACTGTGCAATACCCAATTGTAATAGTAGTTGGTAAAGGTTTAATTCGTGTAATCGCCATGAACGGGCTATCTATCTTAGAAGGTCCTATCCTGAGATAAGCCAGGTTCATGTTTCAAAAAGGACTAGACGAACCTTTGAGTAAGTCTTCTATTTAAGGCATATGATTTAGAATGGTATTAACCTGCTATCGTTGCTTTGATTGAAACTCTTCTGCAATTTTATCTGCTTCATGTCATGTATGTATGTCAGGATCAGGAGTGTTCTTCATGAATCATGAATGGTGATTATGTTACCTCCTTAGAAGGATTTGATACGAGATGTATGGACTCTGTATGGTTAGCTATCAAGACTTCAGGGAAAATGAATGACTACAGTGGGTCAGTGGTGGACCATAGTAAGGCAGCAATGATTCTGCGAGTGGTGAGCTGATTACAACCGTGAGAGTTGTATTTGAATGGTTGTTGAGATTGAGTACCACTAAGCGGGTCGTGGTAGTGTATAAGTTATCATTGATAGACTAATTAAGTAGAGTATCTACCTATAGAATATTTATTCTTTCTTATCAATAGAGAGTCGTATTATTATACGAGGAAGGTTACGGTGCAAGCATAGAATTCAAGTAACGATGATGTCTAAAATGAGATCCCAGATTCAATTTTCGATATCGAGGGAGTTTCAAAGGTGATTGTGTATAAGCTCAAGGAAGAGCCTGGGTCCATAGAATGATGGACGGAATAGCAAAAATATTTAGGCATGTGAAATACGATGTTATAATACTTGATGTTGATATAAATACATATATGTTTTGTTCTCCTATGACAAACCTCTATAGTTCAGAGGTAGATTCCAAGCCAGATATTTTATGGCAATAAATTTTTTTTTGTATATACAATTCTCTTATGTTCGTTCTTTTCTCTTCTTTTCATTTCATGTAAGCTGAGAAGAACAACCCTTCCAGAAGGGGAGGTATTGCCGAATGACTATCTATCTGTGTGATAGAAGCTTAGTAGGATACCATCTATTATTTAATTGCTTGTCAAGTACTAAAGGCTGGCCACCTTCTGTACTAACTATGCGATATAACAAGTGTTCATGATCATAGTGATCTCTCAATAAATTCCTTTACTTCTATATGATTGATCAAACTTTGGGAAATAAAAACAGCTGAGAAAGGAGTAATAAAGTTGTGGTAGTATTCGGAATGGAAACACATTCGTGATACTAAGGTTGATGTGGTTATTAAAAGGTTATAGAACGCTAACGAGCAAAAGTATAACCAGTATAAGATTAGGAATGGAAGGTGATAGCGATTACGAACTGGAAAAGAATGGGTATTGAGAAGCAAAAGCTATAATGTTAGAAGCTATGATGAGAGTCTGTGCAATAGACTTGAAAGAATTTGGAATGATCACTTAACGCGGATTAAGTTATCTTACGACAATAGATCATATGTTAGTATCGAGGTATCGCCTTATGAGATCCTTGAGGGAAGACAATGTCGATCTCCCTTATGTTAGGATGAAGTTGTAGAGCGCAAGATGCTCGGACCCGCAGTAGTCCAAAGGACCAAGGATATAATAGATCTAATCAGAGGACGGCTGGTAGTAGCCCAAGATGGACATAAGAAGTATATTGAATTGACACGCAAGGACAAAGAATAGGAAGTAGGGGACCTAGTGTTATTATAGGTATTCCCTTGGAAAGGAAGGATGAGGTTCGGAAAGAAATGAAAGCTAAGTCCACGAATTGTTGGACCCTTGGATATATTGAGACATATTGGGAAGTTAGCATACGAGCTAGCCCTAACCCCGAACATGTAGCAAGTTCGTAACGTGTTTCACGTATCAATGTTAAGGAAGTGTAATTCAGATGCCAGATAAATAGGGGCATATGAGCGCATAGACATGCAACCCGATGTAACCTATATGGAGCAACCAGGAAGGGTTATAGAGTGAAAAGGAACAAGTGCTTAGGGGAAGGATTATCAAACTAGGCAGAGTTTGGTGGCAAGACCATAATAGGGGAAAATTTACTCGAGAGTTAGAAAGTGTAATGCTAAGAGGGTATCCCTATTCATTTTCTATTTGATTCCGGGACGGAATCCTTTTAAGGAGGGGAGACTGTAATAACCCCCAAAATTTTCAACTTTTTGTAACCCTTGTGAATAGTGTTTTAGCTGAATGAGAAAATTTTTCATGCCACACTATGTAGGGGTTCTATTATGGATTCTGAGATTTTATTAGTACTCTATGTGGTATATAAGTGTATGTAAAGATCGTCAGAATCCAATTCTGAACACTTGGATTTTTCCCGAAAATCCACTAGATACGGAAAGAATTGAGTATAAGGTAGCAGGATAAAAAGGATTTAAATTAAAGGATTATAATAGAGGATCATAAAAAGGAATATAATGTATTGAGAAAGGTTAAGGGAACCTAAGTAATAAGATCCCGGGTATGATCCTTCAAACGATAAACGAGAACGAAAGTTAAGCGAACCGTATAACAGATCAGCGGTCATTAGAAAAACAATTAGGAAGTTAATCAAAGGGAATAGAGAGAGTGATGTCACCCAACCAATGAGAAGAGGACAAGGAGGGAAAGATGACATCACCACATGACATGGGCATGACATGGGAAGGAAGGAGATGTGGTGGCTTTTTAACCACACAAAATCAAGGGCAACAAGGTAATTAACTAAATCAAACACAAAACCAATCAACCAAGCCAAGCAAATCACTTTCATCAAAATCAAAAAAAAAGAAACCAAGGCATTGTTCCTCATGCTCTCGGCTTTTACTATTGCAAAAGGGCAAGAAATTCAAAATCAAAGATCCAAGCTTCCTAAATTGGTAAGATAATTCCCTAATCATCTTTATGCTTAGTTAGGGCTATATCATGAGTTTAAGCCATCAATTCCTTCTCAATCTTCTTCATTTAATCAAAGAAGAAGACAATGAATAGTGTTTTCAAGTTTTTAACTTGAAATTTTTCTTGATTTCCTTGAAGATCCAAGCATTCCTAAGACTTCTCAAAGCTTCTTAAGGCTTCCTAGCTCCTCCCACCACTTCAAGGAAGGTATATCATCTCCAAACCCTAGATTCCTATGTATTATAAGATGATTTTGATTAGTAGGGTTATATTGTAGCTTGATGTTTGTGATTTAGAGTTTGGGATTGAAATGGTATTGAATCGGATTGGTAAATCTTGTTGTTTTGGTTAAAAGAATGTAGTATAGTTAAATTCAAGCTTAGGCATAAGTATGAATGTTAAAATTGAATTGGTTGGGGTTGTTATGATGTGATAAGGATGGATGTTGGTTGTATGTTGGATTTGAGGTTGAATTGGGTTGGTTTTGAATGGTTTTAAATTGGGAAATCGCGTAAACATAGCCGTCGTAACGTCCGATTTTCTTTAGGCTGTTTTTGTGCATAACATTAGGACCCGAGAACCCCCTTCTAGATTATGACCATTGCCATGTCTAGATAGCTCGTGTTACGAGCTTCGTTTTGATATATAGTTCGTTCGATTCTGATGCACGGTTTAGGAGAAACGACCGTTTCAAGTAACGGCGTTTCGCGAACAAAACTTTTCCCCTCGCCTTACTTTGAAACATAGGTTAAAGACCAAAAAGGGTTAATTAATGTATGAAACATTTATGGTAAGTGTGTTAGACAGTTGGTAAGACACTCGCGAAAGAATCGCCTTAAAACTCGTAAAGGTTAAATTATTAAAAATGGTGGAGCCGAGGGTACTCGAGTGACGTAAGAGAATCAGTAAGCGCAAAACGAGCGTTAGAGTCTGAGTTGGTTAGAGTATAGATTTACAAGTGACTTTGGTTTAATTCCAACTTACTTGTTGTTTATAGGTTACCAGACTCGTCCCGAGCCATTCGTAACCCCCAGTCGCTCAGGCAAGTTTTCTACCCGTTATACTGTTGTTATGATGTATATGTGTATATGCATGATCTTGTGATAAATGCATATTTGTTATTAGCAAATTTTGCGATATATTGGAGCATGCTGATATGGTATATATGCATGTCTGTTTCGTAATCTGGTTATCTATCTGTTGATTTCAATGCTTATAGTTGCATAATACCTATGCTAGAAATAAGCAAGTGGTTGCGTATACCCTTAGTATAGGGGATAAAAGGTGAACATATTTCTAAACCGGGAGTCGATATTCCCGAGTATATTATATATATATATATATATATTTACATATATATATATGGATATAGTTTTTTAAAACTATTAATCGAATAAGGTTTATTCGATAACTTTTATTTTATTTAATGAATATTATTATGAATATTCATTCGAGGGCTTATGACTCCTTTTATTTTATTTAATGAATATTATTACGAATATTCATTCGAGGGCTTATGACTCCTTTTATTTTATTTAATGAATATTATTACGAATATTCATTCGAGGGCTTATGACTCCTTTTATTTTATTTATTGAATATTATTTGAATATTCATTCGAGGGCTTATGACTCAGTTTATATTATTTAATGAATATTATTTGAATATTCATTTGAGGATCTATGACTCTGATTATTTGCTGAGATATATTCTTTATTTTATTAAAGAATAAGGTGTCGATAATCAAACTTATCTTGATTATTCAAATAAAGATAGTACTTTCGTATAAGTATATCTTTGGTTATTTAATACTCATTTCAAGTATAAATTTTACAACTTCTACCTCAATTATTTGTATAAAGATTATTCTTTATGGGAATATTATTTGAATAATAATATTCAGATATTTTCTAATATACTGGGGACTGATTTACTTCATTAAATCAGCTTTACTCCAAACACTCTTTAAAGTGTTTTCGAGTCTTCAAAATGATTTTTAAAAGTTAGAGCGGATCCCAAAACTCATTTTTATATTTAAGATCTTCCTTTTTAAGGGGATTTAAATACTCGCTCAAAACCTGAGGGATCCGGCTCTGTGGTGTATTTTATATTCGCAACAAGGTTGCAGTTTTGGTAAATGAATTGATTACTTACCCAACGTTCGGGAAGTAAGTCCATCTATTGAGTCGGCATAAGCAACATGGGCTCAGTGGGCGTCCATGATAGTGTAAGTGGCTCAGTGGGAGTCCATCAAATGCATAAGTGGCTGAGTGGCAGTCCAGCATAAGGTCCTATTGCGACCAGGATGATGACTAGTGGGGAATTCGTCCATCTACTAGTAGAAAAGGTTACTTATTGGTATCTTTGCCTGATCAGCAAGATATCAGGTTTATGCCAAAATTCTTTCCTTTTCAAATTTATTGGATATTGCAATTCTGTTCATACTTTACATGACAGAGGTTTTCAGGAAATGTATATATATATAGGTGTATATATATGTCGGGACTTAATGAAGTATCTCGTAACTTCATTATTTATAATGATATTCAAAGATTGAATCTATTCAAATCTTGTCTTGTAGTCTCATCTATGTTATGAACTTTTGAAACTGATTATAACTTGAACGGTGGTAGTTCAAGTAGTATTTGGGAAAGATATAAGTATATTGGGGTATCTTGTAACTTCTTCTTTTAAACTTATATCTAATTAATAATTGTCTTATGAATGACAAAGATTTTCAGAAAAACGTTGAGACAAGGTTAGATATATGAGGTCACCTTGCAACGATATATTTTTATACAGTTATACACTGGGACTTTATGTATATTATGCATGGAAGAGGACTTCCAATATTTTGAAAAGTATATATGTATATATATAAATACTGAATATTTTGCGACTTCATCGCATTAAGATATCAACTTGGTTCATTTCTTTTGACCAAGACTTTCACGAGTATTATGAGTAGGCTTATATATTGTTAATCATTATACATATTATTTTGGTGGGCTTGCTGCTCACCCTTGCTTTCTTCTTTCATCACACAATATCAGATAGATAAGATGAACAGGACCAAGCTCCCAATTCGCAAGCGGATAGGAAACGTTCCGCAGCTTTCTGGAAGCGTTGAGGCCGCTGTAGCTGAGATAGAAATTACCAATAGGCTAAGTTTTCAACTAATAATGTACCAGATTTATGTATATTTATGAATTGTAATAATGGCAAAGAAATGTAAATCTATTCATAAACCTTTTTAAGGTGTATTGACATATGATTGTGGAATAAAACGACTTGTGATTATTTTTTTGGATATTCATCTCTGAGACTATAACTTGTGGTGTGTGTGTTTATTGTGGGGTCACAGTACAGAGTAGTTGATTGTGTATTAAGATTGGGTGTTATTAAGGGAAATGGAACTCGTGACAACCCGGATCCCCGACCCCGGATTTGCGGGTGTTACAACTAACATTGGACTAACCTATTTTCACGTAAACAAGAAATCATATAAGCATGTAAATGTGTCAATAAGTCAGAGAAATTAGAGACAAAGTATGTCAAAAGTATTTTTATGAACAGAATTTAAGAATTAAATTTGTTCAGTTTTTCATACTTTTTGCTTCTTTTGATATGTTATTTATTAAGTTCATATACTGAAGATATGAAGTAATAAATATTCAGTTTACTTAGAATTTTAAAAAATTCCAAGTTCAAATTAATCGAGAAGTCTGGGTATTTATAAAAAAAAGTAAAATACTTATCGAGTAGTCAAATAAACGGTTGATATTAAACTTATCGAGAAGTAATTTTGAATTTGAAAAAGATACATTCGATAAGTCATTTTATTAATTCTTTTCGAGAACTAAGAAATGATTATTCAAGAACTCTAACTCTGATAAATGCCCAGTTTGTCCGAAATGGACTAAAAATGATTCTAATTTATTTGAAGTGAATCAAATTTAAATCATAATAAATTTTCCAAAAGTATTTTTCTTAAATAATTCATTAAATTAAATTATTTTAGTTCTGAGTTATTGATAAATCTCAAAATATCCTTGTCGAGAACTCTGTGAATTAACACTATTAGAGAACTCTACATGGTCTTATCGATAAGTCATGATAGAGCTTATCGAGAAGTCATTCGAGAAGTCTGTAAATAGACTTATCGAGGACTCACTCGAGAACTCTAGAGTGACTTGTCGATAAGTCATTTTGACTTATCGAGAACTCAGTTCTCTATAACTTTGAGTACTGTTATTATGCCTTGTGTTAATTTTACACATTTAAGATGTAAATTCACAACTAAGCAGTTTACTTAGAATTTGAAATATTCTAAGTTAATTTTTGAATTTTAAAAAAAAATATACAGAGATTCTGAAATATTTATAATTCATATATCAGTTAATTTCCAATTAAATCAAACTAGGTTGATTTATTAGAAATTAATCTGCTGCAACACATTAGCTGAGTTCTTGCCTTAGGATGAAGAATTGAGCATTCCAATTTCACTCACAAGTCTAGTGAAGGTTGCTTCATCCAAAGGTTTAGTAAAAATATCAGCTAATTGTTTCTCTGTTGGAACAAAAATGAGCTCAATGGTACCATTTGCAGCATATTCCCTGATAAAATGGTACCTAACATCAATGTGCTTTGTTCTAGAATGATTAACTGGATTAGCTACTATAGATATGGCGCTAGTATTATCACACATAATAGGAATTTTGTGTAACACTAGACCATAGTCCATTAGTTGATTTCTAATCCAAAGCACCTGAGCACAACAACTTCCAGAAGCTATATATTCAGCTTTAGCTGTGGAAGTTGACACAGATTGTTGTTTCTTACTATACCAGGATACAAGTCTTTGACCAAGAAATTGACAGCTTCCACTAGTACTTTTCCTATCAACCCTGCATCCAGCAAAATCTGCATCTGTGTATCCAACAGCTTCATAACTAGTTCCCTTAGGATACCATAATCCCAAGTTTGGAGTTCCCTTTAAGTATCTGAAAATCCTTTTCACATCCATCAAATGTGATTCCTTTGGATTGGCTTGAAATCTAGCACATAGACATGTAGCAAACATGATGTCTAGTCTACTAGCAGTCAAATAAAGCAATGATCCAATCATCCCTCTGTAGCTTGAAATATCCACACTCTTGCCTTTCTTGTCTTCATCCAATTTGGTTGTAGTAGACATTGGTGTAGATGCAGGCGAGCTATCCACCATACCAAATTTCTTCAATAAGTCATTCACATATTTGGTTTGGCTGATGAAAATACCATCACTTCTTTGACTAACTTGAAGGCCAAGGAAGTAACTCAATTCTCCCATCATGCTCATTTCATACTCACTCTGCATTAGCCTAGAGAATCTTTGATAAAGCTTTTCATTTGTAGATCCAAAGATGATATCATCCACATAGATTTGAACTAGGATCATATCTTCACCATGCTTCTTGTAGAAGAGAGTCTTATCAATAGTACCTCTGGTAAAACCATGTTTGACTAGAAATTCTGACAGTGTGTCATACCAGGCTCTAGGTGCCTGTTTCAATCCATATAGAGCCTTGAGTAATTTGTAAACAAAGTTAGGAAATTCTGGATTTTCAAAGCCAGGTGGTTGTTGCACATAAACTTCTTCTTCTAGTTCACCATTAAGAAAAGCACTCTTGACATCCATTTGATACACCTTGAAATTTGAGTGTGCAGCAAATGCCAGAAAAATTCTTATTGCTTCTAGTCTTGCAACAGGAGCAAAAGTCTCATCATAGTCAATTTCCTCTTCTTGTGAGTAGCTTTTAGCAACTAGCCTTGCTTTGTTTCTAGTAACAATTCCATTTTCATCCATTTTGTTCCTGTACACCCATTTAGTTCCAATTATGCTTCTGTTCTTTGGTGCAGGGACTAATTTCCAAACTTTGTTTCTACCAAACTGATTCAGCTCCTCCTGCATAGCACATATCCAATCAGGATCCAATAGGGCTTCTTCAGTTTTCTTGGGCTCTACTTGAGATAGAAAACATGCATGTAGGCATTCATTAGCAGTTGCACTTCTAGTTCTCACACCAGCTGAGGGATCACCAATAATAGCTTCTACTGTATGACTCATATCCCACTTTCTAATGTGTGTCTGTTGACTAGTGCCTTCATCATTTTCTTCAATATTACCATGACTGTCATTTCCATTCTCTCCTTCTACCCCTGAGTTTGTGCCATCAAATTCAGGTGTCTGAAGAGAGCTTTCATTCCCATGATTTTGTTCAGAGGTCTCTTCATTTGTCATTTGTTGTGCCACAACTTCACCTTCCTCATCAGAATCACTATCAATGGTTAGATTCTCAAATGCAAGGGCTTCAGCATCATTTACATCAAGGCATTCCAAGCCTGGACACTTGTTATCATCAAAAGTCACATATGTGCTTTCCATAATTTTCTTTTGATCAATCACATAAACTTTGTAGGCTGTTCTTTCCAATGAATATCCCAGAAAAATTGCTTCAAAAACTTTAGAGTCAAATTTTCCCACATATTCAGAGTTGTCTTTTAGAAGATAACACTTGCTTCCAAACACATGTAGATGCTTCACTGTAGGCTTCCTGTTAGACATGATTGAGTAAGGTGATTTGCCATGAGCTTTGTTGATGAGATATCTATATTGAGTGTAGCATGCAGTATTAACAGCCTCTTCCCAAAAACTAGTTGACAACTGAGCATCTTGTAGCAAGGTTCTAGCAGCTTCAACCAATGTTCTATTTTTCCTCTCAACTACTCCATTATGTTGAGGTGTTCTAGCTGCTGAAAATTCTTGAACAATGCCTTTGTTTTTGCAGAATTCACTTAATGTTGAGTTTCTGAATTCTGTTCCATTATCACTCCTCAATCTTTTCACACTAACTTTTCCTTCAGCTTGCTTCTCAATTTTCTTGATGTGCTCAATTATAATGTTTGGAGTTTCATCTTTAAAGTACATGAACTCAACCCAAGTGTATCTTGAAAAATCATCAACCATGACAAGGGCATATTTGTTCCTTGAAATGGACAAGACATTTACTGGCCCAAACAAGTCCATGTGAATAAGTTGCAGAGGTGCACTTATAGAATTCACAGATTTTGACTTGTGACATGATCTTTTCATTTTTCCTTTCTAACAAGCTTCACAAACTTCCAGTTGAGCAAATTCCAGACTGGGCATGTCTCTCACAAGCTCCTTCTTGACTAAGGTGTTGATTGCTTTGAAATGCAAGTGAGATAGCTTCTTATGCCATAATTTGCTTTGCTCTTCTGATGCCTTGGTGTAGAAACAACACACTTCATCCTTATTTGTTGACTCTAAGTCTGCAACAAACAAGCTTCCCTTTCTTACTCCTTTAAGAGCAATTTCATCAGTCTTTTTGCTAATAAAAGCACAATCTTCTTTGTTGAAAACAACTTGAAAACCTCTGTCTGCAAATTGACTAACACTTAGAAGATTTACTTCTAATCCAACAACTAGTGCTACATCTTCAATGACAACATTTCCAGAAATAATCTTGCCATATCCCATTGTGAATCCTTTGTTGTTTTCTCCAAAGGTCACCAAAGGGCCAACCATCTCCTCAAATTGTGATAGCAGGGCCTTATCACCTGTCATATGTCTGGAACATCTACTATCAATGATCCATATAACCTTCTTTCCTTTGCCCTGCACATAATGAGGATTAAGTGTGTTTAGCTACCCAAGCTGTGTTGGGCACTTTCTTCTTGTTAACTGATTTTGCAGAAGTAGAATGAGAATTTTCAGAAAATGGAATTCATAGACTGTTGAGCATTTTTCCTTTCAGATATAGAACCAACTTTTGATTCTATGAGATCAATTCTCAATTTGTGGCAACTCTTCATCACTTTCATGTTGCGGGGAATGCAGTCAAACTTGTCACAGAATGAATAGGGATCATTAGCCTTAGCTTCATTGTACTTGCAGACTCCTTCAGGTGGATTGCTAACAATCTTTTTACAAAGGTGAGTTAGGTGATTCATTGATCCACAATTCTCACACCTCTTTCTAGGAGCATCTGCAACATAAGAAAAATTATTGCTTTTGTTTATCTCAATCTTTCCATTTCTATTCTTCTTTTTCTTTTTGACCTCTTCAGCTTTAATCTCCTTCACAAGCTCCTTAGTTTCTTGACTGGCTTTTAGTGTTTCAACAAGGATGGAAGACTGAGTTGTCTCATCATTTTTCTTTTCCTTGTCCTCATCAGCTATCTCCTGTTTGATGATCAACTCTTCTTCACTGAAGTTAACCTCACATGCCTTGAACAAAGGTGATTCAACTTTTTTCAAAATAATTGGAACATTCTCAGTTTCAGTTGATTTTCCTTTGTCACTGACAGACTTCTTTTTGTTGTTCAAACCCTCATAATCAAGACCAATGGCAATGTTTGCACATGGCTTGTTCTTTTCATGATATTGGCCAATCAACTCAGAAGCATTTTTGAAGGATTTTAGCTTCACTTCATTCTTCTCCAGCCTTTCTCTCAATATTGCTTCAATTTCACTTGCACACTTTAATTTATTCTTTAAGTATGCATTTTCTTGCTTAGCAGTATCAAGCTCAACCAGCAACAATTCAGTCTCTTGTTTTTCACTCTCAAGTTTTTCATTGATCTTTTTCAATCTACTAACTTCCTCATTTGCAGCAACCATGCTTGTATGAATGTGGAACATTTCTGTGCTCATCTTTTCAACAGTTTCCTTATATTGACTCACATTTAAATCAATTGTGGTAAGAGTTTGTACCTGTGATTTAGATGATAAAGAATCTCCTTGCTCCAAGGCCAATAATGCATAGTTTCCAACTTCTTCATCTTCATCATTATCTGAATCATCCCAGCTTTTGCCCTCAGCAATATAAGCTTTCCCTTGTTGCTTCTTTAGAAGAGCATCATACTTTGCTTCCAATTCAAGATAGGTTTTGTCTTTCTTTTCCTTCTTGGGTTTCCTACATTCTGTAGCAAAATGGCCTAACTCATCACAGTTAAAGCACTTTATGTTTGATCTGTCAACATATCCATTTTTGTAGCCAGTCTTGCTATCAGGAGTGTACTTCCCTTTTCCTTTCCAGCTGCTGTCTTTGTTGAAGGACTGTCCTTTGCTCTTGAAAAATCTTGGTTTCTTCACTCTAATGTTAGAGAATTTTCTAGCCAAGTAAGCCATTGATTTGTCTAGCTCATCAAGCTCATCAAGAGTGTAGAACTCATCTTCTTCATCCAATTCCAGTATGACTTGCTCTTTAGTGTCATTGACTCTTTTCTCACTTGTAGAAATTTCTGGAGTTTGGGATCTTTGCTCATCATTAGAGGTCTGGCCATCATTCACAATCAGTGCACTTGAGCCATCCATTACATATCCTTGACCAGCCCTTAATGATTTCTTTTGAATCATTTCAAGTTCATAAGTTTTCAGAACCCCATAGAGCACTTCCAGTGTGATTCTACTCAAATCCCTTCCTTCTCTGATTGCAGAGATCTTTTGTTCCAAATGATCAGGGAGAGTAAGCAAGAACTTCAAATTCACTTTTTCAACATCATAAAATTTATCATGAAACTGCAAGTCATTTATCAGCTTATTAAACCTTTCAAACACATCAGTAATACCTTCCTTTGGTTTAGCCATAAAACCCTCATACTGAGAAATATCAGAGTATCTCAATCTTTTCCCAGATCTATTTAGCAGTGTCACAGTTGACAATGTTATTATACATTACATTGTCAAGTGACTCAATTAGTATCAGTTGCAAAGCACTGTCTAGGGAAACTTTCTCTCTTTCAATATCAGTATACTCAGAGGCATCTTTGGAAGCAAAATTAGCTGGAATAACCATGTCTCCATCTGTGGTTTCCTTAACTCTAACCATAGGAGTGAAGGGCCCATTCTTGAGGATTTGAATGTAAAGGTGATTGGCCATTCTTATAAACAGCAACATTTTCTTTTTCCATAAAGTGTAGTTGGCCTTATCAAAGGGAGGAATCTTGATACTACTGATTTTTTGTGTATTCATTTTTCCAAGATCTAATCTGTTTACTTTCATATTTTGCTCTGATACCACTTGTTAGATATGAATACAACACAGAGGGGGGGGTGAATGTTTTGGCTTAAATGTTTACTTCTTGATCGACTTTGCTTTAGCAGTTGGTTATTATCAATGATTTGGTAGAATATATGTTAAACATAAAGAACAATGCAAATATGTAAAACAAAGATCTTCAAAACTCACTTAATTTTATATTAAAAATCAAGTAGTGTTTTGCTACAAAATCTCCAAGTTCTTGGTTTAGAACTTAGCTTCTTTCTTGAGAGAGAATACAAGATTTTCTATCTAAATTCCTACTACTGACTAAGGACCAGTGTTAACTTTATAACTCAGTGAACTGCTGGTTTACACAGTGTGTAATAAGATATGCTATTAGCTTTTCTAAACTGTCACTTGTCATTTCTATTTATAGAAAAACAGATCTTCCATTTCTGGCTTAGCATATCTTTAGCATCCCGTGATCACTTTAATCTTCCTTTATCAGTTAATCTTTACCATTAATCTTGCACATCTCTCAAGCTGCTTTTTGTAGACTTGTCAATCCAGCTGTGTGAATTGTTTGTTGATTTACAACCTTGGATATTGAGCTATTCTGCAATTCTGTACTTAGAGAAATTTCTTTACTTCGAGATCTCCAATTAAGCTGTAGAGAACTCGATATCTCGATAGGCATGTTGGTTTGTCGATATCTCTGAAACTTCATTATTCTTATCGACAACTCTGAATTCTCTAGTGAATTTTGGTTTATCGATAACTCAGAGTTCTCTAATGGACTTTAGCTTATCGATAACTCAGAGTTCTCTAATGAATGTATACTTGTCGATATCTCTGAGTTCTCGAATGGGTATATGACTTGTCGATATCTCCAATAGCATTTCCTGAGTTCTCGATAGACAATTCCTAAGTTCTCGATAGGACTTTCTGAGTTCTCGAATGACTTCTCTATAACACTAATTCTGTGACTTGTAGAGATCTTGACTTAGAATGTTTTTCACCAAACAGAATTATTCAACTCCAAGCTTCTTCATAATTCTTCTGAGGCATGACCTTCTTGATCTTCTTCCAGATAGAATTCTTAGGCTTGACACTGTTTAGGGAAAAATGCTCCAGTCTGCTCCATTTACATTTTACAGACATTAAGTGTTACAAGTATAAATTACAGATTAAGGTTACAATACAACTTACTTAGGGTTGGCCCCAAGCTTAACTGATTGCTAATGACATTGTCAGCATCAGTAATCTTTGACATCATCTATTATATAACTGATTGCTAATGACATTGTCAGCATCAGTAATCTTTGACATCATCTATTATATAACTGATTGCTAATGACATTGTCAGCATCAGTAATCTTTGACATCATCCACTATATATTACATCATGTACTTTTGATTTTCGCTCATTTCAAAAATTTATGAGAATAAATATTCATTATTAAGTCTATAAGTCATATTTGTCAAGAAAAAGAGATTTAAATTGAGTCCCATATCCATCTCATTTCACTTTACTTGTTTTTTATAAATTTTCAAATAATAAAGATATAAAATCTCTTATTTTTTACAATTTTAGATGACAACCGAACTAGGGCTGTCAATGGATCGGATTTGGATCGGATCACCTTGATCCATATTCTGATCCATTTATTTTTACCGGATTCGGATCGGATCATAGCCGGATTTTTTAAAGCATGATCCATATCCTGATCCGTAGGATTTTCGGATCGGAGCTCCACTCCATTATATTTAGAAAAAATGCTGAATTTATAGTACATGATAGAGGTTTTCCGTTCTGTTCGACTACTCGAAGCCATTAAAAACTTAAAAGATTTACGATGATTATTTCGAGCATATTCAAGCTAGGATATAAAAAAGATAGCCATGTAATAATACATCCCTCTTGCTATATTAATAGCCATCTTAACTTCACGCTTCACAATCAGAATCTAATTAGGCTACTGGCTCAGATTATTAACTTCTCCGAAACTTAAAACCTTAACACTAATAGACTGGTTATTAGTTAATCATATATGTACAATAAACATATTAAACACCTATTACTACGTGCATAAAAATAGTTAACATCAAAGAGTGTGAAAAAAATACATATTCTTATACATACATGTATATATAGGGGCCTAATCAAATAAAAACTAATTTAAAAATAAAAAGTAGAAACCTACATCTAAGCCCAAAAACAGAAGCAGAGGTCCTGCCAATTACATTAAATAAAACACCTACGTATGCTTGTAAATACATACGGACTGTATTGTACATCATTCACAAGTATATCATCATTTATTTCATTCGTCGTCGTTAACCCATCACCACTTCAGACCACCATTAATCTGGCCAACACCTTCAATTATGGCTGATTCCCGCATCTCTCTATAATTTTTTTTATTTTCTCTCTCATTTTACCCATTCGATCTACACAAATCAACACCTGAAATAACAAGCACCTCCCATATAAATCACAAATTCTGAAATTTAAACCTGATATACGAATATAACAAGCAGATTTAAAGTTCAATTATCAAGCTGTATTACAAAAAATACCAAATTCTAAAACGAAATTCACTAATTTATACCACGAAAATCACAAATTTTTAAGTATAAACCACCATTATCATCTTCTATATTTTTCGATCAATTTCTCAATGATTTTTTGGTCCGAGACTTCAATTCTTCGAGTCAGAATCACTATCATCGAGTCAATCTCTCAATCTCATACTCGTCCACCAGAGCCGTGTTCTCTCTATTTCAATTTCTTCACTTTTAAAAATGTTGCGGGTGCCAAATATCATTGAGTTTGTCTAAGAAAGTGAAAGTCATCGGAAAAAGTGGGGGTTCAGGATGATTATATCTAGTACATTTGTGTGATTTAGGGGGTATGATTAACTGCGAAATAAGAGTAATAAATAAACATGTTGTGTGTATGTATGTGTGTATATGTAGCAGGTGGATAAAAAAAGACCGTCATGATATTATATGAATGAGAAAGAGGGAGGAAGATCAGGGAAGAATGAGTGGTTGAGATGTAACTAAAATTAATATTACCAATAAATATAAATAGTTTCTAGTTTTTATTTTAATATTAGTTTCCATTTGATCATTTGTCTATATATATATATATAGATCAGATTATTTATGAATCAGATCTTATTAAATTCATATTCTACATATATTGAATTGGATTTTTTTCGACAAATTTTATTTTATATGATTCATATCCGCTCCATTAGCTATCGGATCAGATAAGATATCCGATCTATTAACGCCCTAAACCAAACGGTGAGGACAAACACCTCTCTTATTGTATAACTGAATGTTTACATGAAAAAGTTAATAGTAAAATGTCAAAAAGGAAGAGTACACACGTTACCGGATATAAAAAGAATTGATAATACCAAAAGGATAAATGATAACGTTTATTTCATTTTCTTTTGGTATATATAATAAATATTTGAAAGATACCCTGTTCCTTGCTCCCTGTAAGCATTTCACACACCCACACGTGCGTAAGACTTTACCCATGTTTGTGGTCCTCGTCTCTAACAAGTAACAAGGAAGTGTAATATTATACTGTTACGTTATAATTTTCGTAAATAATTTTATCAATAATTTTTTGTAAATGCATGGGGATATAACGATATGATGGTTATCAATACTTATTTGCAAAAGATTGACTGTCAAGTAAATATATATGATATTTAAAGATACTTGATACCTCAAAAATATTTTAATTTTCTTTTACAAAATAATGATATTTTATGTGAGTAAATAATATTTTTAGTAATAATTTATATATGAGACCGCATATTAAAATTAGCCATTTATCCGTCATTCACTCATAATATTTGAGTCAGTATATTCTTGTTTGTTCTGTTAAGTTTGTGTTTACATAAAAAATTTAAATTTTGGAAAAATCGAGTTATAATTATAAATTTCAATGTAATTAAATATTTATACTAGATTGATTATTGTGTAACTAGAGATTATATAGCTAATTTTAGCATTTTTGTATTATATAACTACTTGAGGTATGATGTTATCTCGATAATCATGTCCAACAGCGATAACAAAAATCTTGAAAGTTGGAGGCGCCTAAACCAATTACAAATACAATAATCCAAATATCGTAACTCATCTCGGAATGAAAGAAAATTCAAGCTAGTGAGGTATATTGAAAATTTGCAAAATTAAATAAAATTTTAAAAAAGATTCTAATCATAAAAAAATAAGGATGTAGAAAATGGATAAGGACAGAGGAATAACCGCAGTAAAAATCTCACATAGTTAGGTAGAGGTGTTGTCTGTGACTACTCATTCTCTCCTCTACGTATCCTTAACCCTTACACACTCGCACACTAGTATATATATACAAGGCACATCCATACATACGTTACCCAAACCAAATCACATTCACTGTGAGTTTTTGTTTCATTTCATTACATCCTCTTCACCAATCACTCCTATATTCTCTCCCCTCTCTTATCATTTTTATTACACAACACACCTATACTTCTTCTTCTTCATGGCGGGAGCTATTCTTTCAGATCTCGGCACCGAGATTATCATTCCGGTATGTGCTTTTATCGGAATTGCTTTCTCTCTTCTCCAGTGGGTCCTTGTCTCCAAAATCTCCGTCTCGCCGGAAAAATCTCCGGCCGACCGTAAAAACGGCTTCACTGAGTCTTTGATTGAGGAAGAAGAAGGCATTAATGACCATAACGTCGTTAACAAATGCGCTGAGATACAAAACGCCATCTCTGAAGGTTCTAATTTTAAGCTCAGATCTTGTTCTTATTGTTTTTATTTTTTGTGTTTTATTTATAGAATTATGCTATTATTTGCTAGTAAGTTGTGTGTTTAGTTATGAATATATGAGTTTTTGGTGCAACTTTGTGTGTATCATGTATATATGTGTGTTGTTATGTTAAGATTTGTAAATATTCAATTTTAATGCTAAACTTATTTTCTTGTTATTAAATGATTTTTTGTGTATGAATTGTTGTGATTATGATTACAAAATGAATCTTTATGCATAAATTGTTATGGTTATTTTTTAAGAAATGAATCTTGTTGTATAATTTGTTATGATTATTTTTTCTCTTGTTTTAGGATGTTTGTTGTGCAGATCTTTTTATGAAATTGGAAATTATTGGTTCCGCAAATTTAAATATTCACGCACTCATTTTGCATCTACTTGAAGTGATGTAATATGTATTATGGTGTTTTTTGTACAATAATCTTGACCTATATTTTTTAGTTGAGACTGATCGATTTATTGAGATCTAGAGTGTTAAATTTGGTTTTGGTGGTGGTTGTTGGCAGATACATATTTTATAGTTTTATTGTAGAAACATCTATGACCAGGCGGAAGATTTGGGTTAAGTGTTTCAAACTTCTCTTGAAATAAACTATTGTATGTTAAATGTGAATCTCATTATAATATTTTATAGCCTGTGTATCCTTAGACTTTTCGGCAACTGGCCTGCATAAAAATATGGAGAATCGCACCCCTGTGCCTCGGCTTGAAATCTTAAGTCTCGACCTCTTGTTATTAAGAGGAGAGAGTATCTGCTTGGCTCTAAGCGGAGTGATATTCTTAAGAATATGTACGGTTAATATATGGGATTTATGTAAATATTAACCCGAATTTATATTATATTACTGTTTTGAGCTGTGACCAAGGAAAATCATTAAGATCTAATGTGTTAATCTGTGTTAGGTGGTGGTTGGCAAGTATATTTTTAATAGACTATTCTAAACACATGTATTAGGAGCTTAAGAGATTTGGCTGAAGTCTGTTCAAATTTTGCTTAAAATAATCCTTTGTATATACAATGTGATTTTGCTAAGTTTATAGCTTTACCTAACTTTTGAAGTGGCTACATGACCAGATCACCTGACTTCCTTCCAGGCTTATCTCTTTATTCTTTTTTCTTTAATTTTTTGTTGGCAGTTCGATATTATCCATTTCTCTGTTTCAGTTTTCCTTTCGTCATCCCATCCTTCTTTTTCTCCAGCAGCATCGTAATCTTTGTTGTTGTTGTGTCGATTTTCTTCCCTTCCAAAATGTCAGTGTATTCTTATTTTGTTGACATTTATTGCTTATTTTTGTTTTTTCTCGGGCAATGGTCTTATTTCTGTCAACATCAGGCCATTATTAATTTTTACAAAGTGGATAATGATCACGATTTCATAAAAACAAGAAAAAAAGGAAAATGAAGTTACATAAATTAAAAAGAGAAAGAGCGGTCCTTATATTTGTGGCCTAGTGGAAACCCCTCACTCTTGGTAGTAAGAGGTTTTATTTATTTTATAAATTGATTAATTAATCAGTTAATTATTTAACTAAGCAATATGTGTGATTTCTTTTTTTTGTGTGTTTCTCTTAGCACATGAGCACTAATTGTGTGTTTCTCTTAGCACATGAGCACTGATTAGTTTCCAGTAAGTATGTGCCTGATATCTTACCATTTGTAGTAATTATTTGAAATGTTGGCTCTGAATTGTATGACACTAATCGTTATACATGGTCTGTATCTTTTGTGATTGGTTGTTCATTGTTTCACACATGGGTGTTACAGGAGCAACTTCTTTTCTACTCACGATTTCCTACCAATCGAAATAATTTGAAAATGTTGGCTCTGAATTGTATGACACTGATTGTTATACATGGTCTGTATCTTTTTTGATTGGTTATTCATTGTCTTACAAATGTATATTACAGGAGCAACTTCTTTCCTATTCACGATGTATCAATATGTTGGGGTGTTCATGGTTGCCTTTGCAATTTTGATCTTTCTTTTTCTTGGATCTGTGGAGGGATTCAGTACAAAGAGTCAGGCTTGCACGTATGATACCACCAAAACTTGCAAACCTGCCCTTGCAACTGCTCTATTCAGCACTATATCATTCTTGCTCGGCGCTGTCACCTCTGTAGTATCTGGCTTTCTTGGAATGAAGATTGCTACATATGCAAATGCCAGAACAACTTTGGAGGCACGAAAGGGTGTAGGAAAGGCATTTATTGTTGCTTTTAGGTCCGGTGCGGTCATGGGATTCCTCCTCGCTGCAAATGGTCTTTTAGTTTTGTACATTACTATCCTCCTATTTAAATTGTACTATGGCGATGACTGGGAAGGCCTCTTTGAGGCAATAACTGGTTATGGACTTGGGGGTTCTTCCATGGCCCTCTTCGGAAGAGTTGGTGGAGGCATCTATACTAAAGCTGCCGACGTTGGTGCAGATTTAGTTGGAAAGGTGGAGAGAAACATTCCGGAAGATGACCCCAGAAATCCAGCGGTAGGATAGAATATGAATTAGATAACTTTAATATTTTGAAACTCTTTACTTATTGGATTGTAATTTTTTTTTTTTCAGGTGATTGCTGACAATGTTGGTGACAATGTTGGAGATATTGCTGGCATGGGATCTGACCTCTTTGGCTCTTATGCAGAGTCATCCTGTGCTGCCCTAGTTGTTGCTTCAATCTCCTCATTTGGGATCTCTCATGACCTTACTGCAATGTGTTATCCTCTACTCATCAGTTCTGTGGGAATTATTGTTTGCTTGCTCACCACACTATTTGCAACTGATTTCTTTGAAGTCAGAACTGTAAAAGAGATAGAGCCAGCATTGAAGAAGCAACTTATCATCTCCACTGTGCTAATGACGATTGGTGTTGCAATAGTTAGCTGGATTGCTCTTCCTACTTCATTCACAATCTTCAATTTTGGAGCTCAGAAAGAGGTTCAGAATTGGTAAGTTCTGCAGCACACTTATATCCGAATACTGAAGATTATATTTTTGTTTATCAAGTGAAGATGCATATTATTACAAAAGCATTGATATATTTTCTAAAAAAAAAGAAGTGTGGTGTTCTCGAAGCTTACTTTCTGTTTAATTACAGTGACAAGCAATACTTTATTAACTTATATGATTTGGCTTTGCAGGCAACTCTTCCTCTGTGTCTGTGTTGGTCTGTGGGCTGGGCTTATTATTGGTTTTGTTACAGAGTATTACACAAGCAATGCTTACAGGTACTGTTTATAGTGCTTCCATTCTTTAATATGTCCTTTTGTATTAATACACAACTCTTACTTTTAATGTTTATTTCAGTCCTGTCCAAGATGTTGCAGATTCCTGCCGCACCGGAGCTGCTACCAATGTTATTTTTGGTCTTGCATTGGGATATAAGTCTGTGATCATTCCTATCTTTGCCATTGCGGTTAGCATTTTTGTCAGTTTTACTTTTGCTGCTATGTATGGTATTGCGGTAGCTGCACTTGGAATGCTCAGCACTATTGCTACGGGCTTAGCCATTGATGCATATGGTCCCATTAGTGACAATGCTGGAGGCATTGCTGAAATGGCTGGAATGAGCCATAGGATTCGTGAGAGAACCGATGCTCTTGACGCTGCAGGAAACACCACTGCAGCTATTGGGAAGGTATATAATCTTATTATCAAGTAATTTATAGTTTTTAACTAAATTGGTGGGAAGATCTACATCATTTTTTAGTCGATTATTTTTTTTGGGAAATTTTTATGATAATGACCTTCATCAGCTGTTAGTTAATTTACATCTAGAAATATTTGTCACCAAAAGTTGTAAAATAGGACTCCTAACTTGGTTCTCACTTTCTTTGTAGGGTTTCGCCATCGGTTCTGCAGCTCTTGTGTCCCTTGCGCTTTTTGGTGCATTTGTGAGCAGAGCAGGGATATCAGTGGTAGATGTCCTGACACCTAAAGTTTTCATCGGTCTGCTGGTCGGTGCTATGCTCCCTTACTGGTTCTCAGCTATGACAATGAAGAGTGTTGGAAGTGCAGCACTTAAGATGGTTGAAGAAGTGCGTAGACAATTTAACACTATCCCCGGTCTCATGGAAGGGACTGCCAAACCCGACTACGCAACCTGTGTCAAGATCTCCACAGATGCCTCCATTAAAGAAATGATCCCTCCCGGTGCTCTTGTCATGCTTACCCCCCTAATTGTGGGAATATTCTTCGGCGTGGAGACACTTTCTGGTGTTCTTGCAGGAGCACTTGTGTCTGGTGTACAGGTAATGCCAATAGATGATCCTTAGATTCTGTTAGTCACTTTTGGGCAAAAGATTTCATAAGCTGACCAGTTTCTTTGATTTAGGAAACTCCCCCATATGCTGACCGTCTTTCTCTGTTCTGCGACTAGCTATTACCATTATGCATGTTCTATATTTTTTAGTATAACATAGTTATGGAGTGTAGTATAACTTCTAATATTTATTGAGACAGAAAATTATAGCTATTGAGTATCTCTATGGTATCTTGTGTAGATTGCAATTTCTGCCTCCAACACTGGTGGTGCATGGGATAATGCCAAGAAGTATATTGAGGTAATACAACCACCTAAGTTTATCTTCATTCGGCAAATAATACCACTTGTATAATTGCAATATACTAGGACTAATACTCTTCTATATGAATACAGGCTGGTGTTTCCGACCATGCAAAGAGCCTAGGTCCCAAAGGATCTGATCCACACAAGGCCGCTGTGATTGGGGACACTATTGGGGATCCTTTGAAGGACACATCTGGACCATCACTAAACATCCTCATTAAGCTAATGGCAGTTGAATCACTTGTGTTTGCTCCATTTTTCGCGACTCATGGAGGACTGCTCTTCAAGTTATTCTAGAAGAATAAAGATACCGCTTATCAACCCCAATGTGGTTCTCAATCCCAACTTCCTAATTCCCTTTTGTCCATTTCTTGTCTCATGTTTTAACTTTCTTTCAGGTTTATGTAGTTTATGGAAGTTAAATTCCGGAGTTGTTAATTGGTAAAGCTTAGTATGTAACGAGAAATTTTCCCTCTTGGTGTTGATTATGATAATGATGATACGAGAACTTGCTTTTGCTTCTTTAGGTAAGCAATGACATTTTTTCCTTCTATTTTTCATTCATCTGGTTGATCAACTATCAAATCATTGAAACTACTGCAATGATCCCTTCCCCCTTCCATCTCAAGTTCAAACGAATTCATTCACGGTGCGAGTCAACAACCAAACCACACGTAACTTTGTCTCTTCCTCTTGCAATTAAATCCATCATCATACTCTACCATACTAATTGAATCTCGATTTTTTTCCATCTCAATTCGCCACGAATCCGAACCTTGGCTCTTGATACCACTTGTTAGGAGAAAACACCCACATATTCAAGATTCAATTCTACCAATACGGAGTACACACATAATAATATATTTAACATGGAAAACCCACGTCCTAACTTATATTATTAATCAAAACAATTATTGATAATATATTAATACATAATACCTCAATGAGTGTGCCAAACTGATACTTAGTCAACCAATGCTCAAGCATCTCCCATAAGATACCTAAGACGACTACATCTTTTAAGCATACATCAAAATAATAACATGATTATGTATATATAGCCATCACAAACTTAGCCAACAAGACATACCTAATCTGATGATTATAATAATAATTGTCTACCCATACAATTATAATACAATCATATTATAATATTAATTATTTACATATAAAATTATTATTCAATCAAATTATGTCTTGTATCACCAAATCCAACCAATCATCTTTGGGTTGAAACCTAATATTGGATACTGCTGTTGTCACTTATTATGAGTCTATAAATGATAAAATGTGGGTAGAAGCAATGGATAAGGAATTATCAGTTTTAGAAGAAAATAACACCTAAACATTAGTACCTTTACCACCAAGAAAGAAGTGTATTGGATGTAAGTGGGTATAAAAGGTTAAAACTCTTCCCAATGGTCAAGTTTATAGATTTAAGGCCAGACTAGTTGCAAAGGGATACACCCAAGTTGAAGGTATTGATTATCATGACACATTTGCTCTTGTAATTAAAATGGTAACAGTTAGAACTTTATTAACTGTCACAATTGTAGGGAATTGTCATATTGAACAATTAGACATTGATAATACTTTTTTACATGGGGATTTACATGAGGAAGTATACATGAGACCACCATTAGGCTATACAATTCCTCCTGTTTCTAATCTGGTTTGTAAGCTAATTAAATCCCTTTATGGTTTGAAACAAGCTTTCATAAAATGGTTTGTAAAATTGAATGCTAGTTTAGATTGATGCGGTTATAAACAATCCCATTCTGAACATTCTATCTTCACTTATAAATATGATTATAAATATGATGGCAGTTTCATTGCAGTGGTGGTTTATGTAGATGATATTCTACTTGCTATAAATGATATGGTTTTGATTACACGACTTAAACATATGTTGGAGATCAAGTTCACTATCAAAGATTTAGGTCATATCAAATATTATTTAGGACCGGAAGCCATCAAAAATGATAAGTGTTTGTTACTCAGTCAGCTGAAATTCATTGTGGATTTGTTAAAATTAGCAGATTTATATGATTGTAAACCTCTTTTCATTCCAATAGATTCTCATGTTAAATTACATGATGATGCACAGTCAAGTGAGCTTCTTTCTGATCCCTCAGTATATCGAGTGTGGGTTGGAAAATTGTTATATTTGACTACTGAGTCAATTTTTACATGCCCTAAAGAAGATCATCTAAAGGCTGCTGTCAGGGTACTAAGGTACTTAAAATGTACTATATCTCATGGGTTATTTTTTCCTGCACATAATTATTTGACACTACAAAGGTATAGTGATAGTGACTAGGGAAGAGACCCTGTAGATAGACGTTCAGTAGGAAGGTATATGTTCTTTTTAGGTTCTGCATTTATTTCTTGGCATTCCAAAAAACAGTCTTTGATATCCAAGAGTAGTGCAGAAGCAGAATATCGTGCACTTGCAGACAGTTCATGTAAAGTCATTTGGTTAAAAAACATTTTAGCAGACTTACAAGTACTATTGCTTGAATATGTCACTTTATTTTGTGATAACATATCTGCAATAGATTTGACAGCAAATCCAGTCTATTATGCTCAAACTAAGCACATAAAAATCGATTGTCATTTCATACGTGAGAAGATTCAGCTTGGCTTGATTAAGGTAGTTGAGATTGCTTCTAAAGATAACATTATTAATATCCTTACAAAAGGTTTGGGAAAACATCCTCACTGGTATTGTTCTTTAAAGTTTGGTAGTATGTATCTTAGTAACTATACTAAGGGAAGGCAAGATGATGACATAAGTAATCGCAAGCCAATATCCGTTCAAGAGTGGACTAATGAATATATCAGCGCATCTTCCAAGTAAGCAAATGCTTTTTGTCACGTAATGTAGTTAGTAACAAGTTATGTTTACCATTTACTAAAGTTCCATCATTTTGTACAAACACATCCTTGTAGATTGTCAGCTTACACGCTATTAATTAGTTACGTCCAAGCCTATATATTATAAAGAAAGAAACAGTTCATTGAACTTTAGTAATAGAATTACATACTTCTCTCTCTTTTTATTGTTACTCAATGTAAATATATTTCGTACTCAATCACCTCTTTAAATACCGATACCATTTTTTTTAGAAAATAAGGTGACGTAACATTACGAGACATTATGAAATACTTGTTCTTACTAGTGTGAAACTGTGAATGCATGTAGTTCAGTTTAAATACAAGTAGGGACATAGTATGACACTTTCTCAGAATTCTTACTTTTTACTTTCATGTGTTTGGAGCTAAATGCATTGTGCTTAAAGAAGAAAATGAGCATCTTAGAAAGTTTGATGCTAAAGAAGAAGAAGGCGTATTTCTTGTCTGCTCTCTGGAATCTGAAGCATACAGGATGCATCTTAGAAAGTTTGATGCTAAAGAAGAAGAAGGCATATTTCTTGTCTATTCTCTGGAATATGAAGCATACAGGATTTATGTGATTGCTAATCAGAAGGTGATTGAAAGTCTTAATGTAACTTTCGGCAACACCAAGTTTGCAAGCCTGCAAATAGAAAAGAATTTTGAATCTTTGGAATTTGAGAATCTTTCAGATGATCCTTTATATGAAGACGAACTTGAGGTTACTCCTGTTATACCTACTGTACGTGGTAACAATGATCCTGAATCGAGTGGTAGTAGTGGTAATGCAGATGATACAGTATGACCTACTAGAACCACTCCACGCAGCTCAGAATCATCAATCCATGGTGGCAGCCACTCGGGGGGGGGGGGGGGCAGGAAGAAGATCTACAGTTCACAATCAACATAATGCTAAATAAGGGGAAACATCAAAATCTTATCTGCTAAGACAAAGGGTATGGAATAGAGGCCATACATTTGAATTGATCATTGGTGATCCTGACACAGGAGTGAGAACTAAACGTGTCACACAGAATGAATATCACTTCTCAGGATTTCTTTAAAAAATGGAGCCTAAGAAAGTGGATGAAGCATTTGAAGATCCATATTGAGTTATTGTTATGCAAGAAGAACTTAATGAGTTTGAAAGACATAAAGTTTGGAAGCTGGTATCCAGACCTAAAGGCAAAACAATGATTGGCACTAAGTGGTTATTCAAAAAAAATTGGATGAAAATGATATTGTAACGAGAAATAAAGCTAGAATGGTAGTTAAAGGTTATTCTCAACAAGAGGTTATGGATTATGATGAAACCTATGCTCCAGTAGTTAGGATTAAGACAATCAGGATATTGCTGACATTCGCTGCACATTCAGACTTGAAAGTTTATCAAAATAGATGTGAAGAATGCTAGCCTTAACGAGGAGTTAGAATAAGAAGTGTATGCGGAACATTTGAAGATCTAAATTTATGACCCGCTTAATACTTGTGTACTAGCCTACAAAATACTAGCGTCATATAACGTACTATTTGTTCACTTTTGAACTATTCACTTTAAACATATTAAATAAAACATATGGAAAATCCATACTTTTAGTTAGAATATAATAATATTAAGGCCTTAATTAATTTTACTCTAAATTTGGGTTCGATTTTCTATAAACACATACTTATATTTATTTACATACTTATATTTATTTATTTATTTTAACTTTTTAAATTTCATCTAATTTCACTTCTTTTAACTACATTAATTTCACCCGATTTATTGATATTAAGCTTAATTTCAATCTGAATTTCACACGTCATAAGTTCAATTCTTTGTAAATATTAACTTAGTATTTTTAATCTCAAACCGAGCGGATCATTTTATTCATTTTAATGCGCTGAAAACACACGTTTAAGGGTAGGGCACGGAAGACAAAATATTAAGTAAAAAAGAAAAAGTAAGTGCAGTTTATTACTCCGTCCCAAAATTTAATGCAGAGGAGAGAAAGTGTGTTAATGGCAATTTGAGGTGATGTAGCTAGTTCGAGTAAGATTTTTGAACTAAGCGAATGATTAAAGCAATCTGCGTATAAAGTCCGTATTAAAAGAGAAAATTGTTAGTAATTCTTCAATTAAAGAGTTCTCAATAAAATTCAATCCCACCCTGAAAAAAGAGTGTTTTGGTTTTTGGATTACCGCAACAATTTTTTTTGGCCAAGTGAAATAAAACGACGTAGAACAAAGAATTACCCCAACACTGTTCTAGTAGTTATGCTCTCATTGCCTGGGTAACCATACCCATTACCTCTTTCATGTTAATCAATAAAATATTTTATTTTCTTTACATTTTCCTCTCTTTTTTCTACGTTTATTTTACCTCTTTTTTCAAATTTGTTACAATAATGATGATGACATGATGAAGATGGGGGAATGGATCATCACAAAACTTGAGGACTTGTAAAAGAATGTGACAATCATGGGGGGACTGTGTACTATCTCGCAGTACTCGAAAACCAATAACGAGGGTGCCTGAACATAGATGGTCGCTGACTAATAACTTTTTAGGCCTGGGATGGGGTCATTCTTCACTTCCAAGCCCTCACTAGTTTACCAAACTCATTTCTCTTCTAGCTAATCTAATTATGTTTCTTCTACCCTACAAATTACATTTGCATCTTAAGGAAACCCCGACCTGCAGTCCGACAAGGCTATCCCACAGGGATCAAAACCATCAGTTTCTAACCTTTTCTTCACCCTATTGGAAGCGCATTACTCGTTGATCAAACTATTTTGCGGTTTTGAAGTAACAGGCTCGAATATGCTTCCAATTACCAGTATATGGAGTTCCCATCTTATTTTTAGTCACAAAGATTAACAGGAGAGCATATAACCTGAATCATGGGGAGAAAAAGCTATAATAGCTATATAGTTTCATTAGTCTCTTACTTGATAAGTTTTTAGTACTAAACATTTAAACTTACATTCCTAATACTATGTACTTTCTGCCTTACGCAAACAGGCAGAATAAACAAGGCAGGTGAATGGATTACAAGTATTCTATATCAAAAGTATATAAATATCAGTTCAGCGTGATGGCCAGATTCACAGTTCCCAAAAATACTGCTCTTAGTTTATTTGGATTTATAGAAGACATGGTCCATTCATTTCCAAGTAAACAGAATGACAAATAAGCAGATTTTCTGCAAGTAACAATTACTGGGAGACAAACCTTGCTACTGCGTTTACTCAGCAGAAAACCTTTGTACTCTTTCGGTTCCATCGGTTATCCTCTCAATATACCTAACAGTGACAAGATTTCATTTATATATGAGTCAGAGGATCTCATAAGCCATAATAGATTCAGGGGTTGTTTCATATCTACTTGATCGTGAAAGGACTATTTAAATGCTCGGCAGGAGAAAAAATCGACTTTTCTTGTATATATTACGAGTGAACAAAAAGATTTGTGTATCAGAACCGGTTTTAGTTCCATGAGTTCACTTACCTACATGCAGGGAGAACAACTGGTAGATGAACAAATACAATAGAATAGGGAGCAACAATTATGGGCTCCGATGAAATTATATTTTGAGGTTTCAAGGTAGGTATTCTTCCATATGAATCTACAGTCAATGGGTTCCCATTTAGCAGCATAGTTCTACTGTGTAAATCCCCATCTTTTGCTGTCAAATGGTATTCCTCTCTTGTCGCCATCATTGTTGGATGAACTTTTGGAGGCAATCTTATAGTCTTTGATCTATGCTGGTGATGATGATGGTGATGGTGATGAGAGTGGTGACGCCACGAGCTGTTGTTGAATGTGGGGTTTACTTTAACTGTTGTATTATTGTCGAGATTGATCAATAGTAGGGTGATGCCATTCTGCAATGCAAGTTTTAGTGATCAGTAAATTGACAATACAGAGCTATTTTTTAGTTGAATATATTTTCAATTACCGATTCTTTTGCACAATGAGCGTAAGCACGTATTTTCCTTGTTCCAGAGAAGCTCGTGGACAGTACTCTTCTTCCCATCAGTCTGTGCCATAAAAGAGCACTGCAAGGAGGAAAGCACATTAATCACAGCCTTAAACAGAAGTTATCTTGTTCCTAGGGATAATTATTCTAAAATACCTATAGAAATCTGGATTTGGCACAAAAGTAGTAGTGTTGAGCAAACCATAGTTTCCACCAATAAGTGTTTGTCTGCAGTATGTCTTTGTATCATAAGTTGCAGACATGCCAAGTTGATCCAAGTACCTACAACCATAGTTTGGTTATTTATCATAAGCAATCATGCAAAACACCACCAAACTAATTTTAATTGCACCCTTTTGTGTGCTGTCATACCAGAAACTGTACACAAATGAATTGGACACCAGATTATGGCCACTATTATATGCCCCACCAGCCTCACCAACCCATGCACCCGCTGATGTCCCAGAAGTATTGATAATATTCTGGAGTTTGCTAAAAGTATCAGCCTCGCCATCAAGATAAGATGGATCAAGAATCTTTTCCACAAGGTGTTTATCAACTCCTGCAGAAATCGACAACTCTATTTAAGAACTAAAACTACTATTACTGAAGATGTTAGGATGTGACATCAACACCTGGAGTGATTTTAGACAGGCAAATATCTTGCTTTTAATTTAAGTCTTTTCTCAAAAAAATTGAAGGGGAAAAGAAGAATAAATTTTCTTAGGTTGCTGAAAGAACATAGGATTTATTTTCTCTAATTCCTGTTATGTTTTTAATATTTATTTTCTCTAATTCCTGTTATGTTTTTAATATACCTGCACCAAGATTATAGATATGGTGGGTAACAGCATCAATCTTAGGTGTTCTGTCAAGAAATTGCTTGAACCAATCTTCATCAAAAAATCCTCCTGGAGATATAATTTTTGGATTTTGCCCCTGGTAGATATCTTGCACTATTTGTTGTAGAGCAGTTGTATCACTAGAGTATTGGTCTGCTGCAACTCTTGTACCTACTCCACTCCCACACAGTTCATTTCCTGAAAAATAGTAAGATGCATATTCTTCTTTTAGGAGTATATTCTTCTTAAATCACCAAAAAGAAAGTAAAGGAAGGTTGCACTTACCAAGCTCCCAGCCATGGATTTTGTAATTCTTCTTTACTGTATACTCTATAAAAGATCTGGCATTGGTGGTATCCCAAGCTCCGACCCTAGAGCCATCAGGCATCACGGTTCTTCCACTTAAAGCATTTAATCCAAAAATAACGAGAGCCCTGAATCCCAAACCATAATATAACCCATACTTCTCAATGTCATAGAGATATACGAGGTAACTGGAAAAAATACTAATATTTGGGAACTTAGGATCATTAACTTACCCAGACTTGTTAAAGAAGTTGTTTAATGCATCCCATCTTTTTAACGGTAGGCAGCCTTGAGTGAAACCAAACAGCTCTGAGGAGTTTTTAACAAATGAAGTGCAAGGTTGTTTGTTATCTTCAGTATCATAGATGACTTTGTCTTGCAAAGTACCACCTAGTCTAATCTTCAATGGTGAAAAGGCTGCGTAGTTACTTAAATAAGTTTAGGATCTAATAATAACTCACTAAAAGATTTAAAATGTGTTCAATACTCAGATGTTTCACAGATTTAACACAATTGTACCTTTGACTGCATTTATGAATATCTCATTGTTAAGATCCTGAATGGCAAAAAAAAAAGAGTACAGCAATTAGATTTCAACAAAAAATTTAACCATTGTGTTGAATTTTTTTGAAGCCTCCAATTCGTATCAGTATAAAGTTCCTCAATTCAACATTTTAAAACTACAAAGTACAGTGTAGTTCTAGAAAAATTAGATAAATACACATTCAACAGATTAAAAGAAAAATCTCTGAACAGAATTGCCATAGTAGAAAATAATCACATAGTTGTGATATAAAAAATCAGAACTTAGGTTCTAATGTAATTTGTATCATTTAAAGGTAACTTAATTCTCTTTTGTCCCTCCATACAAAAACTCAATCTTATAAATGTGGTGATAGTCTGATAGAATTTCTATGCAAACCATAGTCAGAAATTTGCAATTCTATTATTTTTTCGCTCTGCTCACACAATTTCTACACCATATTCAACATTCACAATGTTTTACTACATGTCCCTTCTTCAGTCCATCTTTCATAACCAATCATAGGGCTATAATTCAATTTAATCTGCTACAATTCAAAATAGCCCATTTGCCTAAACTTTTATTAAAAGTTAATTCCTCCTTTTTTCCAGTTAAATTGAAAGAACTTTGACTGCATGTTAAATTTTTTTTTTTTTTCAATTTTAAGAAACTGAAATATACATTTTAATGAGGAATACATATATATTTTTTATAATATAACTTTTTAATTTTTTTTCAATTAATAAAATAGTTAAATTTTGGTCAAAATTTAGTAAAGTAAGGAAGAGTGAACAACTGTTTTGAAACAGGCTAGTCATGTAATTTGTAGCAAGAAGTGCTACTTTTCTCTAACTTAAAAGAAACCAGAAAAACAGCATAGCCTAACAAGCTCCAAACAGGGCAATAATTAAAACAACAAAACCCTCGTTACAACAAAACATCAATTTATGAACATAAACACACATAACCCACAGCTCCCTGATTTGATTACGTGACTTCAACCAGATTAACAGAAATGATAATAAAAATTCAATACAAAATATATTAAAAATCTCATTCTCGTTTCTGTAACCGGGTCGTAATCCAAAGAAAAAAAACATATTAGTGTTGAAAGTAAAGTACAAGGGAGACAAACCAGGTTAAGAAGAGAAGCATGGTCCCAGCTACAAGTACCATAATCACATTTCTCAGGTGGCCACCAATCCAATGTAGCACATATAAAATCACTGTCTGTCAACCCAATCAAATTTTTCCCATTTATATCTACTCTCCCTTCAACTATATCACTGCCCTCTGTATATTGCATTGCAAATACACTGTAAACCACCAAATACACCAATATACATACACACATTTTAGAACCCATTTTCAACTATCCAAGATCTGTGTTTATTGTGTGTGTATTATATATACTATGCGTGTGTGGTATATAAGGTTAGTCGAGGGAGGGTGAAGGCTATAACTAGGCAGCAGGTGAATAAGGAAGGTGGAGGAGTTGAGCGGTGCTATGGACTTTGAAAACAGCAAGGCCCTTTTTATAATGATTTCTAGGAAGCTTTTGATTATACGTATTGATACTAATTTTCTTCATAACTATTCAATCCCCCTGTAATAAATCAGTGATTACGGGAATTTACTCAAGGCAAATAGAAAATTAAAACAGTGATTACGGGAGTTTACTAAAAGGAGAATATTTAACATATTGTGCAACATAGATTCAAGAATTCTCGCTCATCAAATTACTTTTTCTTTTGCCCAACAAATAAACTATTTTCATTAAATATATCGCTTATCAATTTTTTTTGCTGAACAAACAAACTGTTTTCATAAAATAAAATATAATATATTCGGACTAAACTTCCAACTACCAATACAAATAATTTGAAAAATAATTAGTTGATTTATAAATCATACACTAATTTACAAAATATGTAAGATTAATTATTTTAAAAAATGCAACAGTTCCAATTCTAAATTTTAAAATTAACATATAAATTAAAATTTAAATTATTATAATAAAATATAAAATAGAGCTAATGATAACTTGTATACGAAAAAATAGAGTTTAAATTACTGCTATAGTTACGGGGGAATTAACAATTAAGTATGGATGGGAAAAAGGACAAGGTAGTGAATTAGGAAAATTGAGTTGGAAGTGGGGTCAGTGAGTATGCTTTTCTTGGGGGAATGAAATTAAACTAGGGAGTATGAAACTTGGCTTGGTCCAAAGGGAAAAAGATAACTGGTTTGGAGGGTTTTCGGCGGGGGTTTGTGGGACCCTTTTCTATGCCTTCTCCTTCTCCCCGTTTTCTTCTTTCGCGCGGCTATCATATCTGCCCTCCCGGTATTAAACTCGAAGGGAACCCGTTTTGTATAGACCGGTTTTGGCCGGTTTAAAGTATGTAACAACTCAATTAAATTGATTTTAAGATTTTTAATCAAATTAGATGTATAACCCGTGTAATTTACGAGAATGCTCTACATTATATAAATTAATATTAGTTGAAGTTATTTATTACATATTTACGTTACCACTCCGTATATGAATGATGTATTTATTTGTGTATATGAGAAGTAATTTTTGGGTATGATGGTATTAGTGCGAGGTTAAAATAATTTATGTAGTGTTATTCCCTGTTGTCCACTGTTGAGTGCGATTCGTGATAGTAGTTGTAGAAATGTATGCGGTTGTTCCAACTATTGTTGAATGTAGTACTTGATAGGGTATGGGCACCCTGGCTAGCATCCAACCTAGCTAGGATGAGACAAACTCAATTGGAGAGCCAAGGCCCCCTGACCCAGAAGAAGCAAATGAAGAGAGCCAGACTCGGGTTGATAACCGTGCCCATGCCCAACCCAAGAGTAGGATCACCTCCCAGGTAGAGTCCAACCCGTCCTTCAGTAGAGCCGGGCTCGAGGGGGGTCCCCCAAACACGAGCATACCCCACAGCCCACCAAGAAGGGGCACGTGACAATGACAGCTATCAACAACCAACAACTGAGACAAGTATGACACGCGTCAACACACCTTTGGTGCATCCTAAAGGTGGTCCTTTCCTGGACACATGTATGGAATCCATCCCAGCCAGGCATCCTCCGCCTCTAACAACGAACGACCCTAATCTAAAGGTACCAACCCCTAAACCCTATTTTTGGCTATAAATACCTTAAGGGAGAGGGTTTAGGGGTTACACGTTCTCTTACACACAAATATACGCACACAGCCACTTTGCATTCCTCTCTATCTTCATCTTTCCCCAAAGCGAGTTCTTACTCTCACACCCGATGCGTCGCGGGGCTCAAACCCCCCTCTGGTGTTATTTTGCAGATACCTCACATCAGCCATACCACACCTCCACGAGAAGGGTCCAGGAGCGGCGTCGGAAGGAGTAGCCCCGCACACCGGAGTTATCATTTGGAGCTAGAAGGAGGGGCTCTCCATCTTTGGGTCACAGTGCCTCTGGATTCATCTTCATCAGCAAACTCTTAAAAGAGTCCATTTATTTAATTTGTAAGAAACCAAGCAACCATACTCTCTCATAATTATGAATGTTGTTTATTTAAGTCACGTTTGTGTGTGCTCGTCATTTTAGGCCACGTTTGTGCGAGCCTGATTTTTTTTTGTTTTTAAGGCACGTTTGTGTGTGCTATAGATAGTTTTGACTGTTTTGAAACCTAGATCTACTTTAGCTTGCATGTTGTCTTCGTGTTTTAGACCCCGTTATACTTTTTCTGCAAAATTGTTAGCAAAACCCAGACATTTTGTTTGTTGTAATTCTGGAATTTTTTTTGCTATCTTTAAAAAGCGACCTTAGATCTATATTTCTAGCTCCAAATTTTGGGAAGTTGTTGTTTGCACACTTGAGATAATGGTAAGAGCAGGGAAGAATACGGTTGGAAGACCCTTCGCAAGTACCCAGGACCAGGACCATTTTCAGGCACAGGACCCTGGGGCCGACAAGAACACCCTCGAGACACATACCCCGATCTTGGAAAGGCTAGTAACGCCCCGCGATGCCAGGAACCTCATTAAGCTGAACCAATACAAGTATACCAATGTTCCAGTGGCCGAGGAACACATGGCCAGTCTAACCAGTAATGAATTTGCTGAAGCAATCCGGCTCTACAGGGAAGAGCAAGCCCGGGCTCAACAAGAATTTGAACAGGAAGATGATCAGGCTGAATCCGGGGACTCTTAACAATCTAGGAGATCTTTGACCGAATCGAATCTAAGGGAAAGAAGAATCAAAAGGATCAGAGTAATAAAAAAGAGATAGAAGCAACTAAGAAGAAGAGGTTGAAAGAGATGAGAGAACAAATCAGAATGGGGGAAGAAGCAAAGCTTGAGCTCAAGATTCAGAAAAGAATGCAGCTAGAAGTGGAGTGGCTACTGGCCAAATCCAAAACTAAGAGGACACGGAGGGACCCCACCCCGAGGTCATTTTCGATGATGATGATGAGGGGCAGAAGGATCTCAAAGACATGATTTATGAACTTCAAAAAAAGAAGGAGGGGACTTTGGAATGAAGGTTGGGGAAACTCTAACACCCTTTAGCCACTCCTTAGAGGCCATTCCCCGACAAAGAGGGCTTAAGCATTATAACTTCGATTCATTTGACGGACTGGGGGGGGGGGATCTAGAGGAACATCTGAATTACTTCGAACAGATTTCTCAGATATACTATTACAATGATTTGACCAAGTCCAGATTCTTTGCATCGACTCTCGGGGTCGGGGGGCTCAGAGGTGGTTTAACAGGATCCCCTCCCAAAACATCCACAGCTGATAAGAATTCCGCGGATCCTTCCTCAGGAGGTTCCGAGCAAACAAGACACATGAACTGAACATGTGCCATCTGGAAACCATACATCAGTATGAAAATCTGTTATTCCCAAATAATCTAACAACTAGAATTATAGAAGGACGGGGTTGTGTTGTGCAAGACATGCCTGTATTATAACAAGGCTAAGTCATACTGACAACCCTAAGATTAGTTGTATTGTAACCTTAATCTGTAATTCATACTTGTAACACTTAATGTCTGTAAAATGTAAATGGAGCAGACTGGAGCATTTTTCTCTAAACAGTGTCAAGACTAAGAATTTTATCTGGAAGAAGATCAAGAAGATCATGCCTCAGAAGAATTATGAAGAAGCTTGGAGTTGAATAAATCTGTTTGGTGTAAAACATTCTAAGTCAAGATCTCTACAAGTCACAGAATTAGTGTTATAGAGAAATCATTCGAGAACTCCAGAATGACTTATCGAGAAGTCATTTAAACTCCAGAGAGTACCGACGGATGCATAACATCTACCCGACGGATGAGCAATGTCTACCCGACGGATGAGCAATATCTACTCGACTGATGAGCAATGTCTACCTGACGGATAAGCAACATCCACCGGGTGTAGACAACTCAGGAATTGCTATTGGAGATATCGATAAGTCAGATACCCATTCGAGAACTCAGAGATATCGACAAGTATACATTCATTAGAAAACTCTGAGTTATCGATAAGTCAAAGTCCATTAGAGAACTCTGAGATATCGATACCAAAATTCACTAGAGAACTCAGAGTTGTCGATAAGTCAAGTTAACAATGAAGTTTCAGAGATATCGACAAGCCAATATGCCTATCGAGATGTCGAGTTCTCTACAGCTTAATTAGAGATCTCGAAGTGAATAAATTTCTCTAAGTACAGAATTGCAGAACAGTTAAATATCCAAGGTTGCAAATCAACAAACAATTCACACAGCTGGATTGACAAGTCTACAAAAAGCAGCTTGAGAGATGTGCAAGATCAATGGCAAAGATTAACTGACAGAGGAGATTAAAGTAATCACGGGATGCTAAAGATATGCTAAGCCAGAAATGGAAGATTTGCGTTTCTATAAATAGAAATGACAAGTGACAGTTTAGAAAAGCTAATAGCATGTTTATTATCCACCGTGTAAACCAGCAGTTAACTGAGTTATAAAGTTAACACTGGTCCTCTAGTTAAGTAGAACAATTAGAATAGAAAATTTATGTGTTCTCTCTCAAGAAAGAAGCTAAGTTCTAAAATAAGAACTTAGAGATTTTGTAACAAAACACTACTTGATTTTTAATATAAAATTAAGTGAGTTTTGAAGATCTTTGTTTTACATATTTGCACAGCTATTTATGTTTAACATCCATTCTACTAAATCATTAATAACTACCAACTGCTAAAGCCTAAGTCGATCGAAAATCAAACATTTAAGCCAAAACACATTCACCCCCCCTGTGTTGTATTCATACCTAACAAGTGGTATCAGAGCAAAATATGAAAGTAAACATATTAGATCTTGGAAAAATGAATACACGGAAAATTAGTAGTATCAAGATTCCTCCCTTTGATAAGGCCAATTATACTTTATGGAAAAAGAAAATGTTGCTGTTTATAAGAATGACCAATCATCTTTACATTGGTATCCTCAAGAATGGGCCCTTCACTCCTGTAGTTAGAGTTGAGGAAACCACAGATGGAGATATGGTTATTCCAGCTCATTATGCCCCCAAGGATCCTTCTGAGTATACTGAACCTGAAAGAGAGAAAGTTTCCCCAAACAGTGCTTTGCAACTGATACTAATTGAGTCACTTGACAATGTAATGTATAATAACATTGTCAATGTAATGTATAATAACAATGTATGAGGGTTTTATGGCTAAACCAAAGGAGGGTATTACTGATGTGTTTGAAAGGTTTAATAAGCTGATAAATGACTTGCAGCTTCATGATAAATTTTATGATGTCGAAGAAGTGAATTTGAAGTTCTTGCTTACTCTCCCTGATCACTTGGAACAGAAAATCTCTACAATTAGAGAAGGAAGGGATCTGAGTAGAATCACACTGGAAGTGCTCTATGGGGTTCTGAAAACTTATGAACTTGAAATGATTCAAAAGAAGTCATTAAGGGCTGGTCAATGATATGTAATGGATGGCTCAAGTGCACTGATTGTGAATGATGGCCAGACTTCTAATGATGAGCAAAGATCCCCAACTCCAGAAATTTCTACAAGTGAGAAATGAGTCAATGACACTGAAGAGCAAGTCATACTGGAATTGGATGAAGAAGATGAGTTCTACACTCTTGATGAGCTTGATGATCTGGACAAATCAATGGCTTACTTGGCTAGAAAATTATCTAATATTAGAGTAAAGAAACCAAGATTTTTCAAGAGCAAAGGACAGTCCTTCCACAAAGACAGCAGCTGGAAAGGAAAAGGGAAGTACACTCCTGATAGCAAAACTGGCTACAAAACTGGATCTGTTGATAGATCAAAAATAAGGTGCTTTAACTGTGATGAGTTGGGCCATTTTTCTACACAATGTAGGAAACCCAAGAAGGCAAAGAAAGACAAAGCCTATCTTGAATTGGAAGCAAAGTATGATGCTCTTCTAAAGAAGCAACAAGGGAAAGCTTATATTACTGAGGGCAAGAGCTGGGATGATTCAGATAATGATGAAGATGAAGAAATTGGAAACTATGCATTCATGGCCTTGGAGCAAAGAGATTCTTCATCATCTAAATCATAGGTACCAACTCTTACCATAATTGATTTAAATATGAGTCAATATAAGGAAACTGTTGAAAAGATGAGCACAGAAATGTTTCACATTCATACAAGTTGCTGCAAATGAGGAAGTTAGCAGATTGAAAAAGATCAATGAAAAACTTGAGAGTGAAAAACAAGAGACTGAATTGTTGCTGGTTGAGCTTGATACTGCTAAGCAAGAAAATGCATACTTAAAGAACAAATTAAAGTGTGCAAGTGAAATTGAAGCAGTATTGAGAGAAAAGCTGGAGTAGAATGAAGTGAAGCTGAAATCCTTCAGAAATGCTTCTAATTTGATTGGCCAATATCATGAAAAGAACAAGCCATGTGCAAACATTGCCATTGGTCTTGATTATGAGGATTAGAACAACAAGAGGGAGTCTGTCAGTGACAAAGGGAAATCAACTGAAACTGAAGATGTTCCAATTATTTTGAAGAAAGTTGAATCGCCTTTGTTTAAGGCATGTGAAGTGAACTTCAGTGAAAAAGAGTTGATCATCAAACAGGAGATAGCTGATGAGGACAAGGAAAAGAAAAATGATGAGACAACTTAGTCTTCCTTCTCTGTTGAAACACCAAAAGCCAATCAAGAAACCAAGGAGCCTGTGAAAGAGATTAAAGCTAAACAGGTCAAAAAGAAAAAGAAGAATATAAATGGAAAGATTGGGATAAACAAAAGCAATAATTTTGCTTATGTTGCAGATGCTCCTAGAAAGAGGTGTGAGAATTGTGGATCAATAAATCACCTAACTCATCTTTGTAAAAAGACTGTTAGCAATTCACCTGAAGGAGTCTACAAGTACAATGAAGCTAAGGCAAATGATCCCTATTCATTCTGTGACAAGTTTGACTGCATTCCCTGCAACATGAAAGTGATGAAGAGTTGCTATAAATTGAGAATTGATCTCATAGAATCAAAAGTTGGTTCTATATCTGAAAGGGAAAATGCTCAACAGTCTATGAATTCTATTTTATCTCAAAATTCTCATTCTACTTCTGCAAAATCAGTTAACAAGAAGAAAGTGCCCAACACAGCTTGGGTAGCTAAACACACTTAATCCTCATTGTGTGCAGGGAAAAGGGAAGAAGGTCATATAGATCATTGATAGTGGATGTTCCAGGCATATGACAGGTGATAAGACCCTGCTATCACAATTTGAGGAGATGGCTGGCCCTTTGGTGACCTTTGGAGACAACAGCAAAGGATTCACAATGGGATATGGCAAGATTGTTTCTGGAAATGTTGTCATTGAAGATGTAGCACTAGTTGCTGGATTAGAAGTAAATCTCCTAAGTGTTAGTCAATTTGTAGACAGAGGTTTTCAAGTTGTTTTCAACAAAGAAGATTGTGCTTTTATTAGCAAAAAGACTGGTGAAATTGCTCTTAAGGGAGTAAGAAAGGGAAGCTTGTTTGTTGCAGACTTAGACTCAACAAATAAGGAAGGAGTGTGTTGTTTCTACACCAAGGCATCAGAAGAGCAAAGCAAACTGTGGCATAAAAAGCTATCTCACTTGAATTTCAAAGCAATCAACACCTTAGTCAAGAATGAGCTTGTGAGAGACATGCCTAGTCTGAAATTTACTCAACTGGAAGTTTGTGAAGCTAGTCAGAAAGGAAAGATGAAAAGATCATGTCACAAGTCAAAATCTGTGAATTCCATAAGTGCACCTCTGCAACTTATTCATATGGACTTGTTTGGGCCAATAAATGTCTTGTCCATTTCAAGGAACAAATATGCCCTTGTCATGGTTGATGATTTTTCAAGATACACTTGGGTTGAGTTCATGTACTCTAAAGATGAAACTCCAAACATCATAATTGAGCACACCAAGAAAATTGAGAAGCAAGCTGAAGGAAAGGTTAGTGTGAAAAGATTGAGAAGTGATAATGGAACATAATTCAGAAACTCAATATTAAGTGAATTCTGCAAAAGCAAAGGCATTGTTCAAGAATTTTCAGCAGCTAGAACACCTCAACAGAATGGAGTAGTTGAGAGGAAAAATAGAACATTGGTTGAAGCTGCTAGAACTTTGCTACAAGATGCTCAGTTGCCAACTAATTTTTGGGAAGAGGCTGTTAATACTGCATGCTACACTCAAAACAAATATCTCATCAACAAAGTTCATGGAAAATCACCCTACTCAATCATGTCTTATAGGAAGCCTACAGTGAAGCATCTACATGTGTTTGGAAGCAAGTGTTATATTCTAAAAGACAACTCTGAATATGTGGGAAAATTTGACTTTAAAGTTTTTGAAACAATTTTTCTGGGATATTCATTGGAAAGAACAGCCTATAAAGTTTATGTGATTGATCAAAAGAAAATTATGGAAAGCACAGATGTGACTTTTGATGATGACAAGTGTCCAGGCTTGGAATGCCTTGATGAAGATGATGCTGAAGCCCTTGCATTTGGAAATCTAACCATTGATAGTAATTCTGATGAGGAAGATGAAGTTGTGACACAACAAGTGACAAATGAAGAAACCTCTGAACAAAATCATGGAAATAAAAGCTCTCTTCAGACACCTGAATTTGATGGCACAAACTCAGGGGGAGAATGAGAAAATGGAAATGACAGTCATGGTAATACTGAAGAAAATGATGAAGGCACTAGTCAACAGACACACACCAGAAAGTGGGATAGGAGTCATACAGTAGAAGCTATTATTGGTGATCCCTCAACTGGTGTGAGAACTAGAAGTAAAACTGCTAATGAATGCCTACATGCATGTTTTCTATCTCAAGTAGAGCCCAAGAAAACTGAAGAAGCCCTAATGGATCCTGACTGGATATGTGCCATGCAGGAGGAGCTGGATCAGTTTGAGAGAAACAAAGTTTGGAAATTAGTCCCTGCACCAAAAAACAGAAGCATAATTGGAACTAAGTGGGTGTACAGGAACAAAATGGATGAAAATGGAATTGTTACTAGAAACAAAGCAAGACTGGTTGCTAAAGGCTACTCACAAGAAGAGGGAATTGACTATGATGAGACTTTTGCTCCTGTTGCAAGACTAGAAGCAATAAGAATTTTTCTGGCATTTGCTGCACACTCAAATTTCAAGGTGTATCAAATGGATGTCAAGAGTGGTTTTTTCAATGGTGAACTAGAAGAAGAAGTTTATGTGCAACAGCCACCTGGCTTTGAAGATCCAGAATTTCCTAACTTTGTTTACAAATTACTTAAGGCTCTATATGGATTGAAACAGACACCAAGAGCCTGGTATGACACACTGTCAGAATTTCTACTCAAACATGGTTTTACCAGAGGTACTATTGATAAGACTCTCTTCTACAAGAAGCATGGTGAAGATATGATCCTAGTTCAAATCTATGTGGATGATATCATCTTTGGATCTACAAATGAAAAGCTTTGTCAAAGATTCTTTAGGCTAATGCAGAGTGAGTATGAAATGGGCATGATGGGAGAATTGAGTTACTTCCCTGGCCTTCAAGTTAGTCAAAGAAGTGATGGTATTTTCATCAGCCAAACCAAATATGTGAATGACTTATTGAAGAAATTTGGTATGGTAGATAGCTCACCAGCATCTACACCAATGTCTACTGCAACCAAGTTGGATGAAGACAAGAAAGGCAAGAGTGTGGATATTTCAAACTATAGAGGGATGATTGGATCATTACTGTATTTGACTGCTAGTAGACCAGACATCATGTTTGCTACTTGTCTATGTGCCAGATTTCAAGCCAATCCAAAGGAAACACATTTGATGGCTGTCAAAAGGATTTTCAGATACTTAAAGGGAACTCCAAACTTGGGATTATGGTATCCTAAGGGAACTGGTTTTGAAGCTGTTGGATACACAGATACAGATTTTGCTGGATGCATGGTTGATAGGAAAAGTACTAGTGGAAGCTGTCAATTTCTTGGTCAAAGACTTGTGTCCTGGTATAGTAAGAAACAACAATCTGTGTCAACTTCCACAGCTGAGGCTGAATATATAGCTGCTGGAAGTTGTTGTGCTCAGGTGCTTTGGATTAGAAATCAGCTAATGGACTATGGTCTAGTGTTACACAAAATTCCTATTATGTGTGACAATACTAGTGCCATATTTATAGTAGCTAATCCAGTTAATCATTCTTGAACAAAGCACATTGATGTTAGGTACCATTTTATCAGGGAACATGCTGCAAATGGTACCATTGAGCTCATCTTTGTTCCAATAGAGAAACAATTAGCTGACATTTTTACTAAACCTTTGGATGAAGCAACCTTCACTAGACTTGTGAGTGAAATTGGAATGCTCAATTCTTCATCCTAAGGCAAGAACTTAGCTAATGTTTTGCAGCAGATTAATTTCTAATAAATCAACCCAGTTTGATTTAATTGGAAATTAACTGAAATATGAATTATAAATATTTCAGAATCTCTGTATATTTATTTTTCTTTAAAAACTCAAAAATTAACTTAGAATATTTCAAATTCTAAGTAAACTGCTTAGTTGTTAATTTACATCTTAAATGTGTAAAAATTAGCACAAGGCAGAAAAACAGTACTCAAAGGTATAGAGAACTGAGTTCTCGATAAGTCAAAATGACTTATCGACAAGTCATTTTGGAGTTCTCGAGTGAGTCCTCGATAAGTCTATTTACAGACTTCTCGAATGACTTCTCGATAAGCTCTATTATGACTTATCGATAAGACCATGTAGGGTTCTCTAATAGTGTTAATTCACAGAGTTCTCGACAAGGATATTTTGAGACTTATCAATAACTCAGAACTAAAATAATTTAATTCAATGAATTATTTTAGATAAATACTTTTAGAAAATTTATTCTGATTTCAATTTGATTCAATTCAAATAAATTAGAATTATTTTAGTCCATTTTCGGACAAACTAGGTATTTATCAGAGTTCTCGATAAGTCATATTTGACTTCTCGATAAGTATTTTACTTTTTCTATAAATACCCAGACTTCTCGATACACACACTGTACTTACACCTTCTCAAGATCTCAAGTGACCTAGCTTTCAGACAAAAGGCGATTTCTCTCTCGTTTTTGCTCCTTTCTCAAAACTTTTTCTTACCCACTACTTCTGAACACTACAATGGCACAAAACATTGTTAGAGCTATCATTCTAGAGAAGGGAACTAACTTTATTGCTTTTCTTGATGCTAACCAAGCCCCTGGTAGTTTCAAGGGGTTTGTGAAGTTTCATTCTGAATCCTACATTGCAGGTGCTTTAACTGCAAGTCCTGTGCTATATTTGGACGTTCTTCATGAATTTTGGACATCAGCTATAACTAGGACAGTTGTTCTAGAGAATGTCACTTCTATGGTGGTCACATGCACAATTGGAGGCCATGAAATTGAGTTTTCAGCTGCTGATGTGAATACAGCCCTGGGATTGCCAACTGAGAATTATGGAGAGATGCCAACTGCAGATGAGCTGAGTGAATTCATGGACTTTATCAACTACAGTGGCTCAATCAACTTGGCAAGCCTGAATAGAACAAACCTTAGGAAGGAATGGTCCTTTGTGTTTGATTCTGTAGTAAGGGCTTTCACTTGCAGAAAAACTGGCTTTGACAACATCTCAAGTGTGGTGCAGAAGCTGGTGTTCTCAATAGCTCACAACAGGCATCTGAATGTTGGAGGTCTAATTCTGGAGGAGCTGGCTACCAGGCTTACTATGCCTTTGAAGAATAGAGGTAAAGAAATCTTTTTGCCAAGGTTTATTATGTCTACTTTAGCTCATAAAGTCAATGACATACATTTGTTAGCTGGTATTGATTGTAGTAGAATTGGCAATTACAAGCAAGTGTCCAAAATCATATTTGGTTCACTTACTTCAAAGAATAAGGTAAGTGTGAGTCTCAGAATCACTCCATTTATGTTGGAGAGATTCAGGACTTATTCTTACCCTATGCCAGACATGAGGGCTCCTAAATTTGCTAGTTCAGCTATGGTTCCTGAGCCTGTGGGAGCACAAACACAGGCACACCAACAGGGACCTTCCAAGGCTGCAACCCTTTCTTTTACACCTCTAGATGTTAGCAAACCAACCACTTTAGTCTCTCAAAAGACTGAAGTGAGTAAAAAGAAGAGAAAGGAACCAACCCTTGTTGTAAATGAGAGTGAAACACTTCAAACTGAACCAGAGTCACCCTTGGTCAAGAAACCAAAGAAGAGTAAGTTACCAGAGTTGACCACTCTAGACACCTCTGTGTCCTCCCAAAAGGGCACAGTTGAACAAATGGGGAGTAAACAGTTACTAGATGCATCCTCTCAACAGGGTGTATCTATTGAAAAGAGCATTCATCCCAATGTATCTTGTACTGAGTCAGCACAACCTGCACCTAGAGTGTACGGTAGAAGAAATAAGGATGGCACACACAGTGATAGCACATCACTTGAAGCTCCCTCATCCATTCAGGGGGAGCTGCCAACACGCACAACTGAGCAAACTTCTCTAATCTCCCAAATTTCTTCATCATATAGAGCACTTGAATCTGATTCTCAAGTGCACCAACACTCAAGTGACATGGTTCATGAAACTGTGCTCACCACCCAGAACCAACATCTAGATGGTGAGAGGCTACTAGCTGGGGTAGACCTTGATGACACCATCACAAATATGGGGGTTTCATCAGTTTTTACTGAAGACCCCATGGTCACTCTTGCACCTTCATGTGCACAATCATCTTCACAGATGAATAGGTTTGAGGGTAGTACTCTTGAGGGAGAGATATCTAAATGCTCTCCAATTCAATTGGAGGTTCCTCTAGAAGGAACAACTCCCCTCAAAACCCTAGCTGAAATTGCCTTCACAGTTGAAGCTAGGAGTACAACTGCCAATGACCCTGATATGGGAGAGGCAAGTCCATCACATTTATGTGACAGTGCTCTGCAAGGTGCACAAAGGTTTGAGGCTGGTGTACATGACAATAATCCACTCAAATCCTCTCCATTTCCAATGGAGGTTCCTACCACATGTGGTGAACAACAAACTGTCAAAACCACTGATCTATCTGTGAGTCAAACTGTGACTTCAGTCACAGGTGGTACTGTGAACATTTCTCAACAGCCATCCACATCTCAACCCAACCAACCACATGTCATGGCACAATGGCTACAAGATATGGAAGCTCAGCCTTCTACAGTTGATGACATGTTGGTAGATTAAATCTCAGGCTTGGCCAATCTTTCTCAGCAATTGCTCACTTCAGACATGGGGAACCAGGACTATCAAGCTATACTGCTATGCTTCAATGAAGAGGTCGAAAAACAGAAGGAGAAGATAGTAGATGAGGCTGAAGAGGATGGAAATGTAGATGCCTGGTTGTCTGGTGACCATGTGGCAGAAATGGATGAAGTCTTGGCTAAATTCAGGAGAGAATACATAACTATCTTGGGTAGCAATGCTAAAACTCTCACTCCTCCTGAAGTCTATGATGCCATTATGGATGTGCATAAAGCTCAACTCAAAGCTTTCCATCTCTTTGGAAAGGCCCTTGAAGTAAAATTGACTGGACATGAAGATAAAGTCAGGAGGTTGATCAAGGAAAAGATGGATGACATTGTGCCTTCTCAAACAGACATCAAGAATCAATTCCAGTCTTTCACTGAGCAAATGTCAAGGATGGATTTGGCCTCCATTGAGAAGGAAGTATCAAAAATGAAGAGTTCTTTCAAGGCCCTATTTGATCAAGTTCAAACTCACATGACAAATTCAAATGATACAAGGGTCAAGCTAAATCAAATGTATACTGCTAGGTATGAGCCTTCATTTCTTCTCATGGAGGGTGTCAGAAAAGCTGTTGATGAACACTTTGGGTCCTTCTCAGCCAAAACCTCTACTCCTCAGATACAAGAACTTCAAGATCAAATTTCTTCACTTCAAAATTCCAACTCAGATTTATCTTCACAAGTCAGAGCTCTAACTGCACTGGTTGAGAGTCAACAACATGATATTCAGGCCCTAGTGGAGTCCCATAAGCATTTACAAATGCAGAATACAGTTGCTTTGGGAGCCATTATGGGAAAACTCAACATACCACTGCCAGCATTACCTGAAGCTGTAAGACCTGAGATTCCTACCCCTACTCATGCCTGTCACCAAGACTAAGGGGAGATAGATGCAAGGCTAGCACAATCAACACTCAAAAGTCAAGAACAAGGTCTAGAACAAGAGAGGCTCCTTATGGCTGCTCAAGATCCAGGAATGACACAAGAGTTTGACAACTTGCTCACTGGGTTAAGGAACTATCTCAACAAAAATTTCTTCACTTACAGAAAGACCTTGGAAAAGACTATCAATTATATCAGGGTGCTGCAAATCCCAGTCAAGGACCAGTTTTTGGAGAAAGGATAGTGATCAATCTTAATGATTCTGGTGTAGACAGATGTATGCAAGTCAACTTCAATTATCTGATTTCTAGAAGAGCATCTGAAATAGACATTATGATTAACAAAGTCAGAATAATCAATAATGAAGAGAAAATGCTACTAGCAGAGTTGAAGAAGGCTCAAGAAGCTGCATTCCCAGAAGCCTATCTACATCCAAGCAAAGGGGTGCACTATATCTTCTCTACAACCAAACAACTGAAACATTTCCAAGTACCTAAAAACTGTATCATGGCCAACAGAAGACTGATAATGGTGCTTGAGTCTGGGCTGAAAAGTAAGAAATTAAAGACTAGTGAAGATGAAGCTATGATCAAGATTCTGAGGAGGTACATTGATAAGTCTGAAGCCAATTTGCCTAAAACTAAAATCAACACAGATGACTTGGGTGATGATGAGCAGAAGAAAGATGGTCAAAATCCTTCCGGCTCAAACTCAAGTCAATCTAGTAAGGCAATTGGTGGAAAAAGTGATAGTGAGAAAGAGAAGGAGAAGAAAAGTGGATCTGAGACTCAAAGGAGGGATGGAAGGAGACAAAGACAAAAGAATGATACCTCACAATCTCTCAAAACCCTAAATATCCAAATACCAACTGCTAAAACTTCACAGTCAATCTCAACAGAAACTGCTCAACCTCAAATCTCTAAACCCAAATACTTCTACAAGCTCAGTGCAAATTCTCTTCTCAAAACTCAAATCACTCACAACCATACTTCTCTGAAAAGACTCAAAACCTTACCTTCATTTCAGCCATCTCTTAAAACACACTTCAAAACAGTTGGAATAGATCCAAAAGAAGCCAAGGTCAAAAGGAGATTAAGAAGACAAAGAAGAGAACAAATGATAGCTGAATCTCCCAATGATCATGGATTTGGTGAAAAGGCCATTTGGAACAGATATAATCAAGATGATTTCAAACCTCTAAATGTTGTTGATTCAGATGAAGACTACTTGCAATAGCTAGCTGAAAGAATTGTCAGAATTTGGGTTGTTAACATTAGAGAAGTCAGAAGCTACTACAGTGATGGGTCCTTTGAAAAGCTTGGAGATAGACTAAAGGATTCTCTCTCAATTGTTGAACTGAAAAGGGTGATAAGCTTGATGAATGGTAAAGATTCAGCCACTAAGGCATGGAGAATAGTATTGGCAGTGTTTGTGGTTAACAGAGAGGAGATGAGAGATAAGCGTAAAGAGTTGCTAGCTGAAAGGAGGAGAAAGTATGAGCATGACATTGATGAGTATATCAGAAGATCAGAAGAGTTGAAGGCAGCAGGTAAGAGCAGAATATCAAAGGATGGAAGATTTCTGAATATAAAAGCTGGCTCTTTGTCAAGTTATAGGATAGGGATGTTAGCTAGATATCCTAAGCCAGATTTGCTGAAACTAATAGAGGCTCTAACTAACACCCCCATCCTATAAGAATTGGAAATACTTGTGCAAATTAAGAACATAATTGAGAAAGAATCAGACATCTCAGTCTTTACTTAATTATTATAAACTGTCAAATATTCATTGTACAAGTGTTGTATCAGCTTTTGTATTATTTTATTTTCATTCTTTAACTTGAGGTTAGTCTTGTTAACAGGCATGAATTTGTGATAAGCAATCTTCTCACAAATTGGGGGAGATTGTTGTCCAAGACATGCCTGTATTATAACAAGACTAAGTCATACTGACAACCCTAAGATTAGTTGTATTGTAACCTTAATATGTAATTCATACTTGTAACACTTAATGTCTGTAAAATGTAAATGGAGCAGACTGGAGCATTTTTCTCTAAACAGTGTCAATCCTAAGAATTCTATCTGGAAGAAGATCAAGAAGATCATGCCTCAGAAGAATTATGAAGAAGCTTGGAGTTGAATAAATCTGTTTGGTGTAAAACATTCTAAGTCAAGATCTCTACAAGTCATAGAATTAGTGTTATAGAGAAATTATTCGAGAACTCCAGAATGACTTATCGAGAAGTCATTTAAACTCCAGAGAGTACCGACGGATAAATAACATCTACCCGACGGATGAGCAATATCTACTCGACGGATGAGCAATGTCTACCCGACGGATGAGCAATATCTACTCGACGGATGATCAATGTCTACCCGATGGATAAGCAACATCCACCGGCTGTAGACAACTCAGGAATTGCTATTGGAGATATCGATAAGTCAGATACCCATTCGAGAACTCAGAGATATCGACAAGTATACATTCATTAGAGAACTCTGAGTTATCGATAAGTCAAAGTCCATTAGAGAACTCTGAGATATCGATACCAAAATTCACTAGAGAACTCAGAGTTGTCGATAAGTCAAGTTAACAATGAAGTTTCAGAGATATAGACAAGCCAACATGCCTATCGAGATGTCGAGTTCTCTATAGCTTAATTGGAGATCTCGAAGTGAAGAAATTTCTCTAAGTACAGAATTGCAGAACAGTTAAATATCCAAGGTTACAAATCAACAAACAATTCACACAACTGGATTGACAAGTCTACAAAAAGCAGTTTGAGAGATGTGCAAGATCAATGACAAAGATTAACTGACAGAGGAGATTAAAGTAATCACGGGATGCTAAAGATATGCTAAGCCATAAATGGAAGATTAGCTTTTCTATAAATAGAAATGACAAGTGACAGTTTAGAAAAGCTAATAGCATGTTTATTATCCACCGTGTAAACCAGCAGTTAACTGAGTTATAAAGTTAACACTGGTCCTCTAGTTAAGTAGAACAATGAGAATAGAAAATTTGTGTGTTCTCTCTCAAGAAAGAAGCTAAGTTCTAAAATAAGAACTTAGAGATTTTGTAGCAAAACACTGCTTGATTTTAAATATAAAATTAAGTGAGTTTTGAAGATCTTTGTTTTACGTATTTGCACAACTATTTATGTTTAACATCCATTCTACTAAATCATTAATAACTACCAACTGCTAAATCCTAAGTCGATCAAAAATCAAACATTTAGCCAAAATACATTCACCCCCCCTTATGTGTTGTATTCATACCTAACAGGTTGAATATAATTCTTGGTTTCTTTTCGATTTTAAGAACTTTTCACATATATAAATATATCAGTGTTTGAATATGCAAAGGTGCGGAATGAAAACATAGATGTATTCAAACACAAAGTAATTAAACACAAGGATTAAAAATATTCTGGTGGATTGAACTTATCCACCAGAGATATATATTGATGAGAACTCTGTGATGCAAAAATGCACACAGCTGCTTACAAGTATGATACACTTATGACATTAGAACAGAGAAATTCTTAACAGATATAACTTTTTCTACTTCTCAGTTCTTGCTTACTTCCTTTTCAACTTGCTACTCTTGGTTTATATATCACCAAGTTACATGATAAAAAGACAAACTAATAAGACAAAAGTGTCTTAGTCTAATTACATGCTTCTCCATTTCTCCATCCAGCATCTTTGAATATCTTCAAGTTAGCATGAAAGTGAAAATGCTTCTTTGTTCTCTAAAACCTGTTAACAGGATGCCACATTCCATTTGCATACAATCAACCCATGTGACTGTCAAGTCACTATCAACTGCTTTTTAAATTTGATCATCCGTTGAAACTCTGTTAGATCATCCGTTGAAACTTTGTTGGATCATCTGTTGAGAGTCTGGTTGATCATCCATTGAAACTCCAGTTGATCATCCGTTGAAACCTTGTGGAACATCCATTGAGAGCATCTTCATAGCAGTTAACTATATTTCACTTATGCAAGATTACAAGGAATCTAATATTTACAATTAGTCAACCTATTTTTCATATCAATCTAGTAGTCAACATGACTTAGAATATCCTATAACTTCTAATTCTCTAAGGCATTATAATATGCAGTAATGTGCTACCAAAACTTATTTGAACATAAGCTACTCTCTCTACGGATGACTAATAACATTATCCGTTGAGAGCTACAAAAATCACTTGATTAAATCTACTAAGGTGTTTTGGGTAAATTATCATCAAGCCTACAACATATTCCTAACAATCTCCCCCAATTTATGTCTAATAGAATTGTAGGCATAAATTTAGAGGGACTTGATGATAACAAAACACCCTATACAAAAAGATCATTTAATAGCAGATAAAATGATAAGTGTTGCAAATTCATTGAAAGTTGACAAAAAAAAGTTCACATAAGTCTTACAAGATTTGTTCAAGGTGCTCTTCTAGTATGAGCAAATTAATATTTTCTCCTTGATTGTCTAGTTTTATTTCCCAGCTTTTCATTATTCTCTTCAATATGGTGTTGGTGTTGTCTGTAGAACTCAGATTCATCTTCATTAGATTGATCCAACATCTCTTGTATTATCATGAGAGTTTCATTACTTGAAATATTTAGCTGATCTTCTAGTATGAAAAATCTTCTGATATTTTTTCATCCTTGAACTCCATTAACCAGTATGGCCTCAAATGCACTCTATCCCCAGTGTAAGGAATAGTTAAGACTCTTGGGAGTGCATTTGGATCTCTCCAGCTTTGTCTTATTCTTTCAATCTGGTTGAGTATCTGCTTCTTGGCATCCATATTAAAGCCAAAGATTTTCTTGATTGAGGAGAAAATCTTCACTAAAACAGAAAAGCCTTCATTGAGAATCCTATGAAGAGGCCAAGTAAACTCCTTTCCACCCTTATATCTGAATACAAGTCTTTCTGGAAGTCTGTTGTGGGCATCAATAACTCTCACTTCCTCCAACTCATCCAGATAGAGATTGATGTCTGAGAACTCCTTAATGTCACAAATGAATAATTGATAACCTTTGTTGACAGTAGGTTGGGCTTGGGTAGAGTTTTAGATTTGAATGGTATGGACTTTACGGTTTGTTTGGCTTGTTCTTTCTTCTTTTAGAGGAGGTTGGAATTGGGAGATTAAGATCAGGGATAGGTAGGCTTTCTCTATCTATTGGTTCATCCTTTGGAATAATTGGTTCACCATAAAAATTCACTTCAGGAATGACCTTGAATTCAGCTTGCTTCATTGTGGGCAAAGTTGATTGATTTGTAGTAGTAGACTGGGTAGGCTTAGGTTCATCTTCATTCTCTTCTTCTTTCTCAAAATCCAGCTTCCTTTTGGCTTTTTCCTTTTTCATTCTTTTTCCAGTCTTCTGCTTTGGTTCTTCACTCTCCCCAGTTTCAGTCATTGTGGCAGGCTTCTGAATTGGTAGCAACCTTTTCATCTTGATTCTTAGCTTCTATGGCAACCTACCTTTTCTGATGCTTGACGTCTCAGTTTCTTCTTTTTGGCTTCTGCAAATTGTGGATGTCCAGCCATCACACAAATTTCTTTTCCATGTCTGTAGACTTTAGCTATCCTTTTCTTTAAAACTGAATCTCTTGGATCTTTGATATTAGCAATAGAATGACCAAGCAATTTCTTTTCATCAGGACGAGGAGTTGCATAGACTAGGTCCAAAGGATTATTGGTAGAATGTTTTGATGAATGTTTCTTGGGCTTCAAGATCACATTGGCCTTTGAATGTCTTCTAACAGAGGTTTGACCTCTCTCCATATTCCTCAAGCGCATTTTACTAATAGTGATTTGTATCAATTGTGTGAAGTGTTTCACAAATTTATCTTGTTTTGCAATTAAACCAAAAACCTTTTCAATCTTCTCATCAATTTTCTTCATTTGTTCATTCAGCCTGAGCTCAGCTACTGCAATGTTGATCAAGTCAATGCTATGGTTTTGTAAAAGTAATGGCTGGAACTATTACGTTGCTGACTTGTATGTGCATATCCTTCTCCCTTCACTAACTTGAACAAGTGCATCTTTTTCCCCCCTTTTGTTATCATCAAGTTGAGCAGGTTTGGAAGGTTGAGCATCCACCAGTTGCTGTAGCAACTGAGTTTGAGTTTGTTGAGGTGAGAGACTTTGAGCAACTGAATTCTCCACCTTTGACAGTCTTGAACCCAGATTCTCAACTTTGCTATGCAAGTCATACTTTTTTCTGAGATTTTGGTTGAGACTGGTCATTGTAGTATCAGGAAGTTTAGCATCCAGTTTCTTATAGAGATCCTCCTTGACTTGGGCAATATCATGCTTCAGTACATCTACAGTTTGAGTATGTTGAAGAGCTTGAATTTTGTGCAACTGTAGGGACTCTAGATGTGCTTGTAGAAGACTCTTGGTGCTGGCACTAGTTCTGGCTTGAATTACAACTTGAGTTTGGTGAATGAGTTTGAACAGGGTGGATTTGAAGTGATGATAATTGTAGTCCTTTATAAACATCCATTCCGGAGTTTCTACTTCTCCCCCTATATTCCTGCCTATATCCTTTGCATCCTCTCAAAGAGAGTCATCTCCAGTAGATTCACCAAAAGCACTAGATGGATAACCAAGACCATCACCAACAGTGGGTGGAAGTGAGTTGATTGATTCCTTGGCTCTTAGCATAGAAGCTGTTGTATGTAACAAGTTCAATGCCCTCTCAACAACCTCATTGCCCTGTTCAGCTAGAATTTGATAAGCTGGAACAAGATGAGTAAATGCCTCAGCTTCAAAAGAAATATAGTCCAAAATAGCTTGATATTCTTGTTGAAATAGCTGCTTCTTTTCAGCCTCATTGACATTCCTTAACTCACTAACAATGGGATCTTTACATTCTTCTATGGTACCTGCAATTCTCTCATTATCTCTCTTTCGTTGCATCAAGGGACCCCTTGGCTTCCCACCCTCACACCCTTAACTTCACCATCTAAGGTGGGACTCCTCTCACTCACTTTTGTCATGCTGGAAGAAATAACATACATTGTATCACTCATTTCCTCTCCTTTTTCCTGAGTGTAACTCAGCCTCTCACTCTGTTCACTCCCTTCCCTCAATCCTAATAGTGATTGAACAACCACTAAGTCATCTGCACTTGTAACATTTGTTGAAATTTCAAGTAGTGCAAAGACTTTCAATGGATGAGAAACATCCGTCGAAATAGTAGTTGAGAAATTCAATGGATGATTGCTGTTACGCACATCCGTCAAGATACAATCACTAGTCAATGAATGAACAATATTCGTTGAGAAAGTAGAAATGAAAGAGTTTGGAGTAGAAACTACTGTAGAATCTGTGGTGATTGATTTGAGATTATCCACAGATTTCTCAGTATTTTCAGAAAGAAATGGAAAGTGAGCCAACAAATCATCTAAAAGATGATGCTCACTTGCTTGAGATTTTGGCTCCTCCATGAGAGTTAAAGATGAAGAATCAGGAATTTATGTGTTTATCATGTCCACATCCAGTAAGCGTGTGGGAGAATTTTATGTTTGAGGTATTTTAATTGTGAGAGATTTTGGATGTGACTCCACATTTATTGGAGTCACATCAATTTGACTTTGAGATGGTGCAGTAACTGAGTCTTTGACTGCAGTTGGCACTGTGTGTGCACCTTGTGACTCCCCAATAGGTTTTGATTTTTTCTTTCTTATATAAGTTTGAGGTTGGTCTGTGTCCCTTCCCCTTTTGGCATGTGCTCTTGGTTGAGAGCTTGTTTCAATAGTGACATCCTTTTGGGAGAATGCAATTAGTAATAAGTTAGAATCTTTATTAAGCACTACAATTTGTTGGGAAACTGCAGTATGGCTAGGCTGGGTGACACATACCTCACTCTCCTTATTCTTAGGGTTTCTTTGATGTGCACCATGTCCCTCACCAATCTTACTTCCCTTCACACTCCCCTATTTGGATTTAGTAGTTTTTGAAACTAGTTCCTTTTGAGAGGAACTAGAGTGGAGTTTCTTAGACTTGGACTTTAAAATTTTTGGTTGTGTGACTTGGGTAGACATCTGTTTGGTCATTGTCACAGATGCAATTGCCACAGAAGTTTGCAAAGAAACTGGTGGTTGGGAAGTAGTAGAGACAGAAGTGTTTACCTCACTTACCTGAGGTTCCTCCATGATTGGCAAATAGATGAGGGGAACCTCACTGTGGTGATTTGCCCTGTTTAAATCAGCAATAACTCTCTTCTCTTGGACCCAATAATTAAGCTTGTTTGTTGGGTTCTCAATAGAGATATCCTTAGAAATACGATTAACTATCATCATAAAGAATCTAGCATAATAGATATTCTTTTATCACTTCTTAATGTCTCCTAATTTGAAACTTAACTCATACATGACAGACTCACTAAGGTTATAATACTTATCACTAAGTAGCATATATAGCATGTGGACAAGTGAGTATGTAACTGCATCAAAATTGCTTATTTTACCAGAAAATGCCTTAATGAAGGAATCACAAAGAAAGCTCCATTCTTTTCTAAGGCCCATTCTCCTAACCTCACCCAACTTGACAGGGTTAAAAGCTTAGCCCATAGAAACAAATATGGCACCGACATCTGTGTCCGTGTGTGGAACTAGTGTATTGTTTTCAGGCAACTGTAAGCATGCTTGAATTACATCACAATTAATACTATGCTTATTACCTTTGAGAGTGAAGGCAATGGTTTTGTCTTTGGAGTTGTACACTGTTGTAGTCCATATCTCCTCCACAACTTCACAGTAGATTACTGGTGATGCCAACATTGCATAGCTCAGTTTGCAGCCTTGAATGAAGTCCATCATTTTGTGATAGGCCTTAGAAGCAGCAATACCCTTGTTCACCACTGCTACAAATTTGTTCTTTTCATACATAAATCCAGATTGAGACATTATCTTGACTACAAGTGCCATTGTTGTGAATGAAAACCGTTACAAAAAAAGAGGTTTTGGTTTGGAGACGAAGAGAGAGAGAGAGAGAGAGAAAATAGAAATTACTTTGAGAAAGATAAAAGTAAAATTGAAAATAAAATGAGGCTTATATACTTTCTCAGAAATAAACAAGTAAAAATTAAAAAGTACAATAAAGTACCCAATGAAATTTGCTCAAAATAGCCGTTTAAAAATAAAATAAACTGTAGAAATTCTAAAGGTTATCCATCAAGATATACTTACATACTGTAAGTAAATTCGACGGATAAGCAATAAAATTAACGGCTATGATTAAAGCAATTCGACGGATGAAGATTAAACAAATATTCATCGAGATAAAAAGTACCCAGAATAATATTTGATTTTTCAACAGATAATAAAATTCAACAGATATTCATTTTCGACGGATAATGAACATCCATCGAGATGTAAATTTTGACTTAGCCAAAATTTCATTTTTAGAAAAATCAAATTTGATTCTGGCTGTATTTCAAATTGCTTAGATATCAAAACAATCTAGAAATAATTAAGCATACCTAACTCACTTACCAACCTAGTGAAGGTGGAATCATCAAGTGGCTTGGTAAAGATGTATGCAAGTTGCTTCTCACTTGGAACAAGTGAAGTTCCACAGTACCATTCATGACATGTTCTCGAATGAAATGGTATTTGATGTCAATGTGCTTTGTTCTTGAATGTTGCACAGGATTTTCAATTATGGCAATGACACTTGTGTTGTCACAGAAGATTGGAATCTTGTCCACTAGTAGACCATAATCCAATAATTGATTTTTCATCCATAAAATATGTGCACAACAACTGTCAGCAGCAATATATTCAGCCTCAACTGTAGAAGTAGAGACTGAATTTTGTTTCTTACTAAACCAGGACACTAGCTTGTTTCCTAGAAATTGACAGGCTCGTGTTGTACTTTTTCTATCAATTTTACAATCTGCATAATCTGCATCTGAATAACCAATTAGATCAAAACCAGAATCTCTAGGATACCAAATGCCAAGTTTTGGTGTTCCTTTGAGATATCTGAAAATTCTCTTTATAGCTATTAAATGAGATTCTCTAGGATCAGCTTGAAACCTAGCACAAAGACAACTAGCAAATATTATATCTGGCCTACTAGCTGTTAAATATAAAAGTGAGCCAACCATGTCTCTATAACTTGAAATGTTCACAGACTTTTTCGTAGTATTCAATTCGAGTTTACTGGAAGTGGCCATGTGAGTTTTTGCAAATGTGCAATCCGTTAAATCAAACTTCTTTAAAAGATCATAAATGTATTTGGTTTGACTAATGAATATTCCATCACTAACTTGCTTAACTTGTAAATCAAGAAAGTAAATAGTTCTCCCATCATGCTCATTTCATACTTACTTTACATCAATTTGGCAAATGTTTTGCAAAGTTTATCATCTGTAGAGCCAAATATAATATCATCTACATAAATCTGAACAAGTATGCGAGATCCATTAACATTTCTAAATAAAAGAGTTTTATCAACAATACCTCTTGTGAAGTAATTTTCTAAAAGGAACTTTGACAAAGTGTCATACCATGCTCTAGGTGCTTGCTTCAAGCCATATAGTGCTTTCAAAAGATAGTATACATATTCTGGAAAGTTGGGGTCTTCAAAACCAGGAGGTTGACTGATATAGAGCTCCTCTTCCAAATCTCCATTCAGAAATGTACTTTTGACATCCATTTGATAGACTTTGAAATTGGCATGGGCTGCATAGGCTAGAAAGATTCTGATGGATTCAAGTCTTACAACAAGAGCAAATGTCTCATCAAAATCTATTCCTTCTTATTGAAAATAGCCCTTAGCAACCAATGTAGCTTTATTCCTGACTACTATGCCATTTTCATCGATCTTGTTGTCGAATACCCATTTGGTGTCAATAGGATTTTTTCCTTTAGGTTTGGGTACCAGCTTCCATACCTTATTTCTTTCAAATTGGTTTAGCTCTTCCTGCATAGCTAAAACCCAATCAGGATCCAACAAAGCTTCTTCTACCTTCTTTGGTTCTTCCTGAGATAGGAAGCTGCTGTATAGACATTCTTCTTGAGTTGCTTTCCTAGTCTGCACTCTTGAAGTTGCATCACCAATAATAGGTCAAATGGGTGATCTCTGGTCCATTTTCTCTGTTGTGGTAGATTAGCTCTAGATAAAGAGGCCTCATGGTTGTCTTGATGTGTGACTGAATTTTGATTAGTAGAAACTCCCCCGAGTTTGTGGATCTTTGACTAGAAGTTGGGGTTCTTTCTGTGTGTGATCTGTATTGAATTTCAACCCCTATTGATGGCTCAACGGATGCCTTTCAACAGATAATGCAGATTGTCTCTCAACGGATGATGCACTTTATCTCTCGACAGATGTTGAATTATGTGCTTCATTTGTTGATGACTTTTCTGTATTATCCTTAGAGATTATTTTTTGATCACTTTCATCTTCACTATGATCACAAATTATCTCAACATTTTTAAATTTGGGGCTTTCATGGAAACCTTCATCTTGTAGTCCTTCAATCTTCTTATCATCAAACACAACATGTATAGATTCCATAAAAATGTTGCTTCTTAGATTGTAGACTCTGTATGCTTTTCCAACTACATACCCCACAAAAATACCTTCATCTGCTTTGGCATCAAACTTTCCATGTTGCTCAGTTTAATTCCTTAGAATATAACATTTGCAGCCAAAGACATAAAGAAAGTTTAGTGTTAGCTTCCTATTCTTGAATAATTGATAAGGAGTCATGCATTTTGCTTGATTGGCCAAAGAAATATTCTGATTGTAACATGGAGTGTTTACAGCTTCTGTCTAAAAGTAAGTTTGTAACTTTGATTCTTCTAGCATTGTCCTTGCAGCTTCAACAAGAGATCTGTTCTTTTTTTCCACCACCCCATTTTGTTGTGGAGTTCTAGCTGCCAAAAATTCATGCATTATTCCATTTACTTCACAAAACAACCTCATAACAGAATTCTTGAACTCAGATCCATTGTCACTCCTGATTCTTCTAACCTTGAGATTGGGATGGTTGTTGACTTGCCTTATATGATTGATAATGATTTCACTAGCTTCATCTTTAGATTTGAGAAAATATGTATAAGTTAACTTTGAGAAATCATCAACAATCACTAGGCAGTATCTTTTCTTTGAGATTGACAACACATTAACAGGTCCAAAAAAATCCATGTGCAGTAGTTGTAGATGTTCTTCAATTGTAGATTCAAGCTTCTTCTTGAATGATGCCTTGATCTGCTTTCCCTTTTGACAGACATCACACAGTCCATCCTTTAAGAACTAAACTTGAGGAATATCACTTACAAGATCTTTCCTGATTAATTCATTCATAGTCTTGAAGTTCAGATGGGACAGTTTCTTGTGCCATAACCAACTTTTATCTTGACTTGCTTTGCTGAAAAGACAAGTAATAGAATTTGAACTTGATGAGTTGAAGTCAGCTAGATACATATTTCCTATTCTCACTCCAGTAAGAACCACTTTGTTATTCTTTTTATCTGTAACAATACAGGCTTTAGAGTTGAATGTTACCGAGTTGCACTTGTCACAAAGCTGGCTGACACTCAAGAGATTGTGTTTGAGTCCATCCACTAGAACAACTTCCTCAATGATGACATTGTCTTGAGAAATCAAGCCATATCCCACCGTATACCCTTTGCTGTCATCTCCAAAAGTGATACTTGGGCCAGCTCTATCCTTAAACTCAGTGAGCAGGGTAGAATCTCCAGTCATGTGCCTTGAGCAACCATTATCCAAATACCAAAGATTCTTTCTATTTCTCTGCACACATCAAAATTAAATCAAGTTGATTTTGGTACCCAAGTTTCCTTGGGTCCTGCCTTGTTAGCCTTCTTTTTAGGTTTCTTAGGCTTGTCCTCATTTGACTCAGGTGATTGAGATTTAACCTTAGTCATTAGAGTAGGGCTTTGAAAACCATTCATCATAGCATAGTTATCATGCACAGGTTGGTTAACATGAAATGATATACTTTGTGCAAACATGTTATTCCAGTAAGGCATGCCAAATGGCATTTGAGGTATATTAAATGCAGCATAGTAGGGATTTTGTGCAAATGACATATTAGCAAATTGTGCATTCTGATACTGTGCAGACATAACAGGCATGACATTCAAAGGCAATGTAGGCATGTTGGGAAATGAGGGAGGTGCAGACATGGATGCAGGCATAACAGACTTGCAATTAACAGACTAGTGATTAAAACTACCACACTTAACACAAAATTTTCTGGGAGTATATTTGTTAGGTGTGTAGTTGTTATGTTTGTTAATACCCACTTTTCCATTCCTATTGTTTTTCCTTTTTGAGTCTGCTTTAACCTCAAATTTCTCTAATCTGTCATTTAATTGTTTAATTGATAGATGTCCTATATTAGCTCTCTTATTTTCTTTTACTTGACTTGTTTCTCTTGTAACAAAGTTCTTGGAAACTGATCCATATTTTTCATTTAAATTAGCTAGCTTGACTTTGCTAACTAGATTTCTTTCACTCGACGGATGTGGTTCTTTGTCTTTTAACGGATAAATCTTTTTATCTTTCGACGGATAACCTTCATTATCTGTTGAATCCACACCCATTGAAAGTCCTTCTGCCAAACTAGAATCCAGTTTCTCTTTAATCATTTTCCAGGCTTCCTCACAGAAAAACTCTATACCTTGAACTTTGGTAATTTGAGTATGGACATCTCTAGATGATTTTCAAGCCTTAATTACCTCTCGTTCTCGTTCAAGTTGCTTTCTTAAAATCTCATCTTTCTTGAAAGATCCAGTCAGCTCTTCCTTAGCAATTCTACACTCTATTTCCAGTTTCTCAAACTCAACAAATTGAGTTTCTAACACATAATTTCTTTCACTTAAAAAAAAATTATTTTCCGTATTTTTTGTGTTTTTCTGAGTGAGAGATTTGAGTGTAACACGCAAGTGATATAATTCTGTAGACATGTCATTTATAGCATCATTACACTCATCTTTAGAAAGATATGCTAGGTTAGTGGTGATTACCTGATTGCTTGAAGAACTGACTTCTGCTTCATCTAATTTGGCTATCAGGGCTAGGGTGACATAGCTGGTTTCGTCATCTTCATCTATCCCATCAACAACCCAAACATTTTACTGAGTCAAGAAAACCCTTTCCTTTTGTTTGAGCAATTCAAAGTATTTCTTTTGGTAATCCACAAGCTCAAACTTCTTTTTCTCAGAATCAGGCTTTATGCATTCACTAGCAAAATGACCACTCAAGCCACATTTGAAACACTTGAATTTGGATTTATCCACCATTTCTATTTGGCTTGGTTGCTCCAAAATTCTTTTTGAATTTGAGCTTGGCAAACCTTCTTGACAGGAAATCTAGATGTTCATTTATATCTTTCATTTCATCTTGACTAAGATGATCTTCATTCTCAGCTGTTAGCCCCTTTTCTTTGCCTTCACAAACCCTAGAGTTTGGTACAGATTCCAAAATTTCAACCTTCAACTCTTTCACTCTCTCTTGTTCAACCACCAAAGCTATAGATCCTCCCTTCTTTCTTCCTTTCTATATCTGCTCATCTTATTCCATTTCAAGCTCATAAGTTTTTAGAATACCATACAGTCTCTCCAAAGTAAATTCCTTGTAATCTTAGACTTCCATTATTTTGGTAGAGATCTAAGGAATTCCAGGTTTGAATATTTTGTTTGATAGACTCTTCCACGCACTTTTAGTGCATTTAGTAGTTTTTGAAATCTACTAAAGCTGTCACTCAGAGATTCACTGTCTTCACAATGAAAGTGCTCATACTGCTGAATTAGAAGTTGCATTTTATTTTCACTCACTTGTTCAGTTCCATCACATATTATTTGAATTGTATCCTATATATCTTTAGAAGTTTTATAATTGATGACATTATCAAACATATCTCCATCAAGACCATTGAACAGAATGTTCATAGCCTTTTTATCTTTATGTACTTGCTCAATGTCTTTATCTGTCTATTATTCTTGTGGCTTTGGAACAGTTTGCTCATTGCCTACAGCTCCTTCAATATTTGTAGCAGCTTTTCTAGGAACATGAGGGCCTTTCTCAATGCAATCAACATATCTTTCATCTTGAGAGAGGAGATGCAGGTGCATTTTCACCTTCCAATGGTGATAGTTGTCTTTATCCAAGAACGGGATCTGTACTCCAACATCCTTCCTGTTCATCTTATTAGTTGTTTTTGAAGGAATTTAAGGATGAGCGGAAGCGTGAAATAACATTTATTCCGTAAAAACCATATACCGCACGTATAGAAAAATGTATAAAAGGGAAAAACTGAGGAATCGAAATCATACCTCGTGAATCGAAGCTTTATAAAATTGGAGTGCAAGCAGTTGCTCCTCAGTGTGTGAAGCACTCTACCGGTATCCACCAAGAACGATCCTCTTCGATGAACCTTTTATAAACCGAGCTTTTATAAAATGGAGTTTTGGGAGAGAGAGAGAGGAAGAAGATGGAGGCTAGGGTTTTCACAAAACCAAAATTGTGTGTCAAAAATGAATGAGCCATCCATCTCATTCTATTTATAGGGCTCTCCTAGGGTTTTATAATATATCTTTATATATATTAACCCCCACATTTTATCTTCATAAAATGCTTTAATAATAATTAAACTATTTTAATCATTATTTCTTTTTCTTAACTATTTAGAAAATAATTCTCTCTCTCATTATTTCATCAAAGAAAATATTCTTTTATGGTGTGACCCTGTAGGTTCAATATTATGCCGGTAGTAGAAATAAATAATAATAAACTTATATTAATTATTTACATGAATACTAAAATTCACTAAATATAATTAACTGATTAATTATATTTATTCTACATCGTGAGTGATGATTCTCAACATATCGCGACTATCCGGATAATATGAATTCACTGCTTAGAATATCAAGAACTTGTCAGTGACTAGTTACCGTACAATGAATTCCTTCTACCCTTATAATATCCCGAATAAATATGAGGCATGGATCTCGTGTCAAGCCTATCAAATTTAATCATATGATTTCTTATTCATAATGCAAAGTTCATATTAATGCAAATTAGAAACTCCTTTCTAATTTCATACACTATGGCCAGAGATTCCAGAACTCGCATACTAAGAATAACATAGGATATTCTCTTCCTATACTGGAAGGAGTAGATCCTCTATTGACGTTAACTATCTCTATACACAAATCCCTATGCCCAGAATAGACCTAATGGATGTCCTTGAGACTAAGGACTAAACCAAAGCACAGTTCATTATATATAAGATACCTTTAACGATCTCAAGTCTAAGGACACTTGTACAACTATCACTCAGTGAATAACTATTGACACGTGAGTAATCTCCATTAGTTGTTCAACTTATCGAGTCATGTTCAGTGAACTTATTCCCTAATAAGCACCTACATACTAGCTATAGTGTCACCACAAAAATGCCTATGAGAACAGACATCCTACTGAAGGGAGCAAGCATAGTATGTACCAATCTTTGCGGATTATTAATTACCAGTTAGTAATCCTATGACCAGGAACTATTTAAGTTTAGAGTTATCATCTTTTATGTCTCAATATTATGATCTCATCATAATCCATAAAAAGCATTACTCTAAACTATGGTATATCTTATTTAAACACTTAAATAGATAGAGCCCGTAATAAAAACAAAACAAGTCTTTTATTAATATCAATGAAATCAAAACAGATTACATAAAAGTTATTCCTAAATCCTCATACGTGATTGGACTTAGGACATATCTCTTTCAATCTCCCACTTGTACTAAAGCCAATCACTCTGGTATCTAATACCCATCTTGTCTTTATGACGATCAAAGTGACTTTCAGAAAGTGGCTTTGTGAGTGGGTCTGCTATGTTGTTATGTGTGTCAACTCTCTTTCAATACAATACAAGAAATGTTACCGCGCTCCCACTAACCCTTTTGTAGACACATGGTTCATCTACGTTTTTGATAAAACTAAACTCTTTGATTGTCTCATCAAAACGGATGTTCCATCTACGAGAAGCTTGCTTTAAACCATATATGGTTCGCAGCAGCTTACACACTAGGTGTTCATTTCCCTTAGAAAGAAAACCCTCTAGCTGTGTCATATACACTTCCTCTTCAAGTTTCCCATTGAGGAAGGCCATTTTCACGTCCATTTACCAGATCTCATAGTCGTAGTAAGCAGCAATCGCAAGCAAAATCCGAATTGATTTTAACAGGGCTACAGGCGAAAAAGTTTCATCAAAGTCAATCCCTTGTCTTTGCCTGAATCCTTTTGCCACGAGCCTGGCCTTATAGGTCTCTACCTGGCCATCTGCTCCAATCTTTCTTTTGTATACCGTATACATAGATTCTATTTCGGATTTCATGGCACTTTGCCATTTCTCTGAGTCAACACTACTCATAGCCTCATTATAGGTCATAGGGTCGTCATCATCAATGATTGACAACTCATTATCATTCTCAATGACAAGGCCATAATACCTCTCAGGTTGGCGAGACACTCTCCCTGACCTACGAATGGGCTGTTCCACAGAAGGTTGTTCAGTCTGAACAGGTGTTTCCACTTGATTCATAGTAGTTTGTGCTTCTTGAACTTCATCAAGTTCAATTTTACTCCCACTGTTTCCTTCAAGGATAAACTGCTTTTCCAAGAAGGTAGCATGTCTGGAGACAAACACCCTATGATCGGTGTAAAAGTAATACCCTAAAGTCTCTTTAGGATATTCCACAAAACTACATTTTACGGATCGAGATTCCAGCTTATCTGGGTCAACTTTCTTGACATAAGCTGGACATCCCCAAATCTTAACATGTTTAAGACTCGGTTTCCTTTCTTTCCATATCTCATATAGAGTTTTAGGGACAGATTTGGAAGGCACCTTATTCAGTAAATATGCTGAGGTTTCCAATGCATAACCCCACAGGAATACTGGAAGATTCGTATAGCTCATCATGGACCGAACCATGTCTAACAAAGTTCGATTTCTCCTTTCAGATACCCCATTCAACTGTGGAGTATATGGAGGAGTCCACTGGGAGACTATACCATTTTCTTTGAGATAATCTAGAAACTCTCCATTCAAGTATTCACCACCTCGATCTGATCGAAGAGCTATAATACTATGTTTGGTTTGTTTCTCCACTTCATGCTTATATTCTTTGAACTTTTCAAAGGCTTCAGACTTGTGTTTCATCAAATACACATATCCGAATCTAGATCGATCATCTATGAAAGTAATGAAGTATGAAAATCCACCCATGGCTTGCGTAGACATTGGTCCACATACATCTGTGTGTACCAATCCTAGCAAATCTGCAGCCCCCTCTCCAAGTCCACTAAATGGAGATTTGGTCATTTTACCCAATAGACAAGACTCGCATGTATGATATGATTCAAAATCAAAAGGGGTCAAGTAACCCTTCCTTATGCAATGTCCGCAGTCTATTTTCACTAATATGACCAAGTCTGCAGTGCCAAAAGAAAGTGAGATTTTCATCATCCCTTTTCTTTTATTAGTTTGTTCAATCTGAAGTAAATTATGTCACATACATACAGACCATTATTTAAAATACCACGTCAATAAAGAATAATATCTCTAAGGATAGAACATTCATTATTCTTAATAATAAAATGAAAAACCATCCAAATCCAACATAGGAATTGAAACAATATTCCTTACAATCGAGGAAACAAAATAACAATTATTTCAAACAATAGTCCTGCCCGTAGGCATATGTAAATGAAATGATCCTACATCTTCAGCAGCAACTCTTGCTCCATTTCCCATCAGTAGAATCACCTCCTCTTCCTCAAGAGTCCTACTTCTCCTTAGTCCCTGCAACGGTTGCAGATGTAAGAACCACAGGCGGTATCTAATACCCAAGTAGAAATTTGACTTAATGACATATTCATTTCTATCATGAACATACCTGAATCAGAAGCGGTAGTCTCACTCCCCTTCTTCTTCTTCAACTCTGCAAGGTAAACCTCGCAGTTCCTCTTCCAGTGCCCCACCTTGTTACAGTGAAAGCAAACAACTTTGCTCTTGGGGTCTTCAGCTTTTGGTGGAACCGGCTTTTCTTCACCTACTTTCTTCTTCTTGGAAGGGTTCCTCTTCCTTTTCTTAGGATTGGAACCTTCACCAATTAGAAGAACAGAACTCTTCTTAGGGGGGAAATTCGATTCCGCAGTCTTCAACATGTTGTGGAGTTCAGCCAGGCTGACATCCAGCTTATTCATGTGAAAGTTCACAACAAACTGCGAAAACGAACTAGGAAGTGATTGCAAGACCAAGTCTTGGCTCAGCTCCCCATCCATGGCAATACCAAGTTGTCCAAGACGTTCAATCAAATTTATCATCTTAAGTACATGGTCATTCACGGATGATCCCTCAGACATCCTACAACCGAACAGCTCCTTCGATATCTCATATCGAGCTGTCCTCCCTGCCACATCATACAACTCTTGTAGATGCATAAGGATAGTGTGAGCATCCATATGCTCATGCTGCTTCTGTAGCTCAATGTTCATGGAAGCTAGCATGATGCATTGAGCAACATTTGCATCATCTATCCACTTATGATACACAACATGTTCATCATTATGTGCATCGTTAGCAGGTTCAGTAGGCTTAGGTGAGTCAAGCACATATTCCAGCTTCTCCACCCTGAGAACAATTCTCAAGTTTCGAAGCCAATCAGCAAAATTAAGACCAGTCAACTTGTGAGCATCTAGTATACTCCGGAGTGATAGTGCAGAAGACATAACGAATATAATAAATCTGTAAATAATAAACACATAACAACACTTAGCAAATATTCAATTTTATTTCTAAACACTATATGAATCGGGTCTTTATTCATAAGTGGCTCCCACTAGTTTATCTAATTTATACACCCCCTAAGTGAAAATTAGGCATTCATAATGCTAGTGGGAATAGGGATCCTACATTCCATTACACAACCTCGGCTGTAGCACGAAACGTCATGTGATGTTCAATAGGCAGACAACTCTTGTCAGTTACATCTTATGTTATTCCCTAATATAATTTTAGCCTCTTGAATAATTGAGTCACGGCTGTAGCATGACAAACTCAATATTCTAAGTCAAGTCTAACCCAACATTTCGTACAATTGAATCAGTCTCCAACGGCCCACGGCTATAGCACGTAACGACCTTTAGATTCTAATTCAATGTACACATCTCTATGTAATAGACAAGTATTTCTTATTTCGAAATCAAAACCCTCGGCTGTAGCACGAAACGACAATGATTTAAAAATAAGAACCACTTTCTATCATGTTGGAAGGCTATGACCGACACAAGCCCGTTGGGTCATTGGCCAATTAATACATGATATTATTTAATTTTAGAGGGATTATATTACGTTACAATCATAATCATATTATAAAGAGATTCTTCCTTTTAAATTAAATATTTCAAATTAATAATCGATAATCAGATGATTCCCAGATCGGGTGGAGCATTGTCAAGATGCGTCACTTAATAACCCTTTCTTACAGATAGAAATCTGTTGTTGACAGAATCATCCTTTCTCTCAAAATTAAAAATTCATATTTAATTACGTGTTTCATAAACACAAGAATCTCATGATTGTATTCATAATATTATTGTCAAGGCAAGAAACGATTCTTATTCTAGATTTTCTAGAGCACGCCTTATATTGATTTAAGTTCACCTAAATCTATCATCGCATGGTAAACACAGGCATATATCTCATATATAAAAATAAATAAACAAGTAAGCATGCAAGTAATATCATGTCACACATTGATATAATGATGTATGGATTTATTATAGCATTTAAAAGCAATTAAAACAATTAAAACATGCTTTAAAACACTTTCGGGAATATAAACAGTTCAAAACTTTTATATATAAAATATTTGACCACTCCATTAGATCCGTCTCGGAAAAACGAATCCAACGATATATTGCACGCCCAAAACGGAGTTACAAAATTCCCAAAAAATCAAATTTAATGTGGACATACGGGCTGTAACGCATGTACGTAATGCGTTACAACACTGTTGAGCCATTTACGCGTGTAACGCATTCCGTAAATGCGCAACAGTGTGTAAGGCATTTACGGAATGCGCAACACACCCCTTCCCCGCGTGCAGCGCACGCGCCTGGCACAGCCGCAGCAGGTTTTTTTTTTTTTTTCTGTTTCTTCCCTGCCGTTGTCTGTTTGTCTTTCTGCTGTTACAAACAAAAAGTAACCCCCTTTTTTCTTTTACTCCCTTCCTTAATAACTCTTTATTAATTTATTATTTTAATTTTATTATTAATAAATTAATTAACATTTAATTAATACATTAATAAAAATCAAAATAATATGATTTCTTAAATCAGGCAGTAGCAGAAAATTATCAAATCAGCCATGGGTCCTTGTGCAAATTTTAATCATAATTATTCAAATGCATAATTATTTCATGAATTTTAATTAAAACAATTTTTAAAAATTCAAAACAAATAATCTACACATCACAAAATTATGAAAAAAATACCTAGATGATCTACAACACTTGTAGAACCCAGATCAGTAGTTAAAATCTCATGAAAAAATTATTTTGAATTAATTCATAATTAAATCCAAATAAACTTGCAAAAATTATAACAAATCCATACATGCATTAAAAAATCTGAAATTTTTTATATATATCTCTATATGCAGAACCTAGCTCTGATGCCAATGAAGGAATTTATGGATGAGCGGAAGCGTGAAATAATATTTATTCCGTAAAAACCATATACCGCACGTATAGAAAAACGTATAAAAGGGAAAAACTGAGGAATCGAAATCATACCTCGTGAATCGAAGCTTTATAAAATTGGAGTGCTAGCAGTTGCTCCTCAGTGTGTGAAGCACTCTACCGGTATCCACCAAGAACGATCCTCTTCGATGAACCTTTTATAAAACCGAGCTTTTATAAAATGGAGTTTTGGGAGAGAGAGAGAGGAAGAAGATAGAGGCTAGGGTTTTCAGAAAACCAAAATTGTGTGTCAAAAATGAATGAGCCATCCATCTCATTCTATTTATAGGGCTCTCCTAGGGTTTTATAATATATCTTTATATATATTAACCCCCACATTTTATCTTCATAAAGTGCTTTAATAATAATTAAAACTATTTTAATCATTATTTCTTTTTCTTAACTATTTAGAAAATAATTCTCTCCCTCATTATTTCATCAAAGAAAATATTCTTTTATGGTGTGACCCTGTAGGTTCAATATTATGCCGGTAGTAGAAATAAATAATAATAAACTTTTATTAATTATTTACATGAATACTAAAATTCACTAAATATAATTAACTGATTAATTATATTTATTCTACATCGTGAGTGATGCTTCTCAACATATCGTGACTATCCGGATAATATGAATTCACTGCTTAGAATATCAAGAACTTGTCAGTGACTAGTTACCGTACAATGAATTCCTTCTACCCTTATAATATCCCGAATAAATAAAAGGCATGGATCTCGTGTCAAGCCTATCAAATTTAATCATATTATTTCTTATTCATAATGCAAACTTCATATTAATGCAAATTAGAAACTCCTTTCTAATTTCATACACTCTGGCCAGAGATTCCAGAACTCGCATACTAAGAATAACATAGGATATTCTCTTCCTATACTGGAAGGGGTAGATCCTCTATTGACGTTAACTATCTCTATACACAAATCCCTATGCCCAGAATAGACCTAATGGATGTCCTTGAGACTAAGGACTAAACCAAAGCACAGTTCATTATATATAAGATACCTTTAACGATCTCAAGTCTAAGGACACTTGTACAACTATCACTCAGTGAATAACTATTGACACGTGAGTAATCTCCATTAGTTGTTCAACTTATCGAGTCATGTTCAGTGACCTTATTCCCTAATAAGCACCTACATACTAGCTATAGTGTCACCACACAAATGCCTATGAGAACAGACATCTTCTTGAAGGGAGCAGGCATAGTATGTACCAATCTTTGCGGATCCACTAACATCCGATTAGTTATCCTATGATCAGGAACTGTTTAAGTCCAGAGTTGTCATCTTCTAGATCTCACTATTATAATCTCATTATAATTCTAGAAGCTTTACTCTAAACTATGGAACATCTTATTTAATACACTTTAAATAGATAAAGCCCATAAAAATATAACAAGTTGTAATTCTTAGATGTTGTAGGAAATTATCAGTCATGTTGACTACTAGTGGATATGCAAATAGGAGGGCTAATTGTAAATATTTCATGCCTTGTAATTTTGTATAAGTGAAGAAGTATAAACTGATATTGAAGACCTTCAACGGATAAGAAACAAAGCTTCAACGGATGTCTCTAATACTTCAACGGATAATATCCATCAACGGACGAGTGCTTCAACGGATAAAGACTTCAACTGATAATGCATCAACGGATAAAGCTTCAACGGATAAAGCCTCAACGGATAAGGCATCAACGGATGAAAGCTTCAACGGATGCTTAGTTCATTAGCAGTTGATAGTGACAATTCACAAGCTGACAGAGGCACATGGGTTGACAGAGACAAACTGGAATGTGGAAGCCTCTATGAGGAATCAAGAAAATGCAGCATTTCCATTCTGATGCAAACAAGGAAGTATTCAAAGATCTACAGCCAAGCCTAAATTGAATTTGATAGAGAAATGAAGAAGAAACATGTGAAGAATCTTTTTAATTATATTTTACAGTTTTGTCTTCACTTGTAAACTTGGTGATATATAAACCAAGTAGCAGCTAGTAATTAGATAAGAATTTTCCTGAGCTGTTTAGAAATATCCAGAGAGAAAATCATCTAGTTTGTACTAGGAAGCAGCTGTGATTTAATTCTTTGAATCACAGATTTTCTGAAATAACACATCTCTGGTGGAACAACAAATCCATCAGAAAAGTTTTTAAGTTCTTTGTGTTCTTTACATTTGTGTTTGAATATATATATCTGTCTGTATTAGCTTCAAGCAATTCACACACATTTGTTCACTAAAACACTTAGCCTTAGAAACTACTCAAAACTTGAAAAAGTTTTGAGATTTACATTCAAGCCCCCTTCTGTAAATCTCATTGTTAGTCCACTGGGAATAACAATTGGTATCAGAGCTTGCTCTTAACATACAAAGAGTTTAAAGATCCATTCTGCTAACATCATGAGTAAGAAGGATATTGGTGTAAAGATTCCAATCCTGGAAAGAGATAACTATTATCACTGGAAGGTGAAGATGCATTTACATCTTCTCTCTCAAGATGAAAGCTACATCAACTGCATTGAGAATGGTCCTCACATCCCACACAAGGTGGCAACAGCTGCTACTGCAACAGTTGTTGTTGGACAGTCTATTCCCAAGCCAAAGGCATAATGGACTGTTGAAGATATTGAAGAGTTCAACAAGGACAAGAAAGCCATGAACATTATGTTTAATGGCCTGGATCAAGATATGTTTGACAATGTCATCAACAGCCAAACTGCTAAGGAAATTTGGGATACTGTGCAGCTTATCTGTGAAGGCACTAAGCAAGTTAGAGAAAACAAAATGCAGCTTCTCATTCAACAGTATGAATATTTTCACTTTGAAGAAGGAGAATCATTGAATGATACCTTCAACAGATTTCAGAAACTGTTGAATGGATTGAAGCTGTATGGGAGAATTTACCAAGTCAAGGACTCCAATTTAAAATTTCTAAGGTCTCTACCAAAGGAATGGAAGCCTATGACTGTTTCTCTAAGAAATTCTCAAGATTATAAGGACTTCACACTTGAAAGATTATATGGAATTTTGAAGACATATGAACTTGAGATGGAGCAAGATGAGCTGTTGGAAAAGGGAAAGAGAAAAGGAGGATCAGTTGCACTTGTAGCTGACAGTGAGAAGGTTGAAGCCAGGAATGAGGAAAAGACAATGCCAAGTCTCAAAATTGGCACAAGCAAATCAGAATCAAGCAAGGGTAAAGAGCAAGTAGCTGAGGATGAAGACAATTCCGGTCAGGATGACTCTGATGATATTGATGAACATCTGGCTTTTCTGTCCAAGAGGTTTGCAAAGATGAAGTTCAGGAAAAATACAAAATTCACTAAGCCAAACAAAAATATGGTGGACAAATCAAAGTTCAAATGTTACAATTGTGGCATTAGTGGATACTTTGCAAGTGAGTGTAGGAAGTCAACCTCTGATAAAAAGAAATTTGAGCAAGTTGATTACAAAAAGAAGTATTTTGATTTGCTCAAACAAAAGGAAAGAGCTTTTCTCACTCAAGATGATTGGGCAGCAGATGGGGTCAATGAAGATGATGATATGGAATATGTCAACCTAGCCCTGATGGCTAATTCTGATGAAAATGAAACTAGTTCATCAAGCAACCAGGGAAAAAGAAGGAATCTATGGTACTTGGACAGTGGTTTTTCAAGACACATGACATGAGATTTCACCCTGCTCACAGAGTTTAAGGAGAGAGCTGGCCCTAGGATAACCTTTGGAGATGACAGCAAAGGATTCACTATAGGATATGGCTTGATTTTAAAAGAAAATGTCATCATTGATGAAGTTGCATTGGTTGATGGTCTCAAACACAACTTATTGAGCATCAGTCAACTATGTGACAGAGGGAATACTGTTTCCTTCAATTCTGAAGCCTGTATTGTCACAAGTAAAAAGGACAATAAAGTGGTTCTAACTGGAGTTAGAAAAGGGAATGTGTACTTAGCTGACTTCAACTCTACAGATGCAGAATCCATTACTTATCTTTTCAGCAAAGCAAGTGCAGTTGAAAGTTGGCTATGACACAAGAAGCTGTCCCATTTGAATTTCAAGACAATGAATGATCTTGTCAAAAAGGACTTAGTTAGAGGAATGCCTCTAGTAGAATTCACAAGGGATGGACTGTGTGATGCTTGTCAGAAAGGAAAGCAAAAGAAAGTATCATTCAGTAAGAAGCTTGAATCTGCAATTGATGAACCATTACAACTGCTACACATGGATCTTTTTGGACCAGTCAATGTATTGTCAATTTCAAGGAAAAGATATTGCCTAGTGATTGTTGATGATTTCTCTAAGTTTTCATAGGTCTATTTTCTTGGATCAAAGGATGAAGCTAGTGAAATCATTATCAATCATATCAAGCAAGTCAACAATCATCCTGATTTCAAAGTAAGGAATATTAGGAGTGACAATGGAACTGAGTTCAAGAATTCAACCATGAAGTTGTTATATGAAGAAAATGGGATCATGCATGAGTTCTCAGCTCCAAGGACTCCACAACAAAATGGTGTGGTGGAAAGGAAGAACAGATCACTAATTGAAGCTGCAAGGACAATGCTTGAAGAGTCAAAACTCCCAACTTACTTTTGGGCTGAGGCTGTTAACTATGCATGTTACACTCAGAATATTTCTCTAATCAATCAGGCAAAAGGCATGACTCCCTATCAATTATTCAAGAGAAGAAAACCAACTTTGAACTTTCTGCATGTCTTTGGTTGCAAATGTTACATCTTAAGGAATCAATCTGATCACAAAGGGAAGTTTGATACAAAGGCTGATGAAAGAATATTTGTTGGCTATTCTGCTGGAAAATCTTATAGGGTCTACAATCTAAGAACCAACATTATCATGGAATCTGTACATGTTGTGTTTGATGATAAAAAGATTGATGGACTAACAGATGAGGGACATCATGAAGGACTCAAATTTGACAACATTGAGATATATTGTGATGATAGTGAAGATGAGAATGATGAAGAAGGCATCTCAAGAAGAATTCAGAATCTGCCTTTGGATAATGCACAGAATGCTGCATCCGTTGAAAGTCATAATTCAGCTTCCGTTGAAAGAAGCAATGCAGCATCCGTTGAAAGACAAAGTGCATCATCCGTTAAAGTTCATAATGAAGCGGATAATCAATTCACTTCATCAGTTGATAGAGCTCCCAATTCCTTTCAAAAGATCAGCAACTCAGGGGGAGTTTCAACCAATCAACATTCTATCTCACATCATGACAATACTGAGGCAACCTCATCTAGAGCTAATCTACCACCTCAAAGGAAATGGACCAAGAATCACCCTTTTGAACTGATCATTGGTGATGCTTCATCTAAAGTGCAAACTAGAAGGGCTACTCAAGATGAATGTCTGTATAGTAGCTTTCTATCACAGGAGGAACCTAAGAGAGTGGAAGAAGCTCTATTGGATCCAGATTGGATTTTAGCAATGCAAGAGGAGCTAAACCAATTTGAAAGGAACAAAGTATGGAAGCTGGTACCCAAGCCAAAGAACAAGAGTTCTATTGACACAAAATGGGTATTCAGAAACAAGATGGATGAAAATGGCATTGTCATAAAGAATAAAGCCAGATTGGTTGCTAAAGGCTATTCTCAACAAGAAGGAATAGATTTTGATGAAATATTTGCTCCAGTTGCTAGACTTGAGGCCATCAGAATCTTTCTAGCCTATGCAGCCCATGCCAATTTCAAAGTCTATCAAATGGATGTCAAGAGTGCATTTCTAAATGGGGAATTGGAGGAAGAAGTTTATGTAAGCCAACCTCCAGGATTTGAAGATCCAAACTTTCCAGACTATGTGTATTATCTGTTGAAAGCACTCTATGGAATAAAGAAAGCACCTAGAGCCTGGTATGAGACTTTGTCAAAATTCCTTCTAGATAATCACTTCACAAGAGGTACTGTTGACAAAACTCTCTTCTTTAGAAATGTTAATGGCTCTAAAATACTTGTTCAAATTTATGTAGATGATATTATATTTGGATCTACTGATGATAAGCTTTGTAAAAAGTTTGCTAAGTTAATGCAAAGTAAATATGAAATGAGCATGATGGGAGAGCTAACTTATTTTCTTAGTTTACAAGTTAAACAAGTTAGTGGTGGAATTTTCATTAGTCAAACTAAATACATTTATGATCTTTTAAAGAAGTTTGACTTAATGGATTGTTCATCTGCAAAAACTCCCATGGCCACTGCCACCAAGCTTGAATTAAACAAGGCTGAAAAGTCTGTGGATATTTCAAGTTATAGAGGCATGGTTGGCTCACTTTTATATTTAACTGCTAGTAGACCTGATATAATGTTTTCTACATGTCTCTGTGCTAGATTTCAAGCTGACCCTAAAGAATCTCACTTAGTGGCTATTAAAAGAATCTTCAGATATCTCAAAGGGACTCCAAATCTGGGAATTTGGTACCCTAGAGAGTCTGGTTTTGATCTAATTGGCTACTCAGATGCAGATTATGCAGGCTGTAAAATAGACAGGAAAAGCACAACTGGCACCTGTCAATTTCTAGGGAACAAGCTTGTGTCATGGTTCAGCAAGAAGCAAAATTCTGTTTCTACATCAACAGCTGAAGCTGAGTACATTGCTGCTGGTAGTTGCTGTGCACAGATACTATGGATGAGGAATCAACTATTTGACTATGGTTTGACTGTTGACAAAATTCCAATATTCTGTGACAACACAAGTGCCATTGCCATTACTGAAAATCCAGTGCAGCACTCAATAACCAATCACATTGATATCAAGTACCACTTCATTAGGGAACATGTGATGAAAGGTACAGTGGAACTTCATTTTGTTCCAAGTGAAAAGCAGATTGCAGACATATTTACCAAGCCACTTGATGAATCAACATTCACAAGATTAGTAAGTGAGCTAGGTATGCTTAATTATTCATAAATTTATGTCCTCTATAAAATCTGCATTGAAGCCTGAAATAAATTTGCTGCAAGAATAAAGTTGGCTTTAAGAAAGACCTATCCTATCAACGGATATTCCCTATCCGTTGAAAGCCAAATTGTTCTATCAACGGATGTTCATTATCCGTTGAAAGACAAATACATTTCTGGTAATTTTATCCCTCAACGGATAAAATAGTGTTGGTCATCAACGGATAACTATTTACCTTATCTGTTGAAGTGTCACATCAGTTACTTTCAGTAAGTCACAGCCGTTGATTTCTTTACTTAACCGTTGATACAGATATACACTGTTGTATGTATTTGTTTTAAAGGCAGTTTAGAATTTCTACAGTTTTATTTATTCTTGAACGGCTGTAATTTACTTAAAAGTATCATTTTATTTACGTTTTAATTCAAGAAAGTATAAAAGCCCATTGAACTCTTATTTTCACTTTACGCTTTCTTGCAATTTTCATTCTCCTTCTCTCCCAAAATTCTCAAGTTTTTCTCTACAACCTCTACTCACAACAATGGCACCAGTAGTCAAAATTATGTCTCAAACAGGATTTGTTATGAAAAGAATAATTTTGTAGCCTTGGTTGAAAAGAATGAAGCCCATTCTGATTATCACAAGATGATGGACTTCATCAAAAACTGCAAACTGAGCTATGCAATGTTGGAAGCCCCAACCATCTACTGTGAGGTGATTGAGGAGATTTGGACAACTGCAGAGTTCAACTCCACAGATATGACAATTGCCTTCTCTCTCAAAGGTAAGGATTATTGCATTAACTGTGATGATATACAGTCTTGCTTTAAGTTGCCTGAGAATAATGCCATAACACCACACACTGATAAAGATGTATCTGCTATGTTAGATTCCATAGGCCATGCTTTTGATTCTGCTAGTTTAGGTAGCATTAGAAGGAAAGGCCTTAGGAAAGAATGGAGTTTTCTTGGAGATGCCTTTATTAAGGTTTTCTCTGGGAAGATTAGCAATTTTGATGCCATAACTTCATCTCTTGTTAATATACTTTATATGCTAGTTTCCGATAGGTACTTTAATTTTAGCAACTGTGTCATGCTAGAATTAGGTTCTAGATTAGGTAACAAAGCTAATAGACCACATAACATCTACTATGCTAGATTTTTTATGTTATTGACTAACCATGTTGCTGAAGGATTGGTTATATCAAATGAGAATAATAAACTCAAATGCTGGGCACAAGAGAAAAGGGTCCTTGCAGACCTTTTGAGAATGAACCTCAACAGCCAGGTGCCATTGGTATATTTGCCAATCATGAATGCACCACAGGTAAGTGAGGTAAACACTTTTATAACTCCTACTATTTCTAACCTCATTGTTTCCTTGTCTTCCAGTGTGGCAATGGAATCTGTGTCTTTGTCCAAATAGGTTCCTACCAAAGCCACCAAAACTAAAGTTTCAAAACTCAAGTCAAAGAAAACTACCTCTGTTGTTTCTCAAAAGACAACAGTTGTAACAACTACCATAAACCCTGAAGGGAGTGAACAGGGTGTGAGTGGTGAGGGGAGGGGTGAACATCAAGAAACCCCCCAGGATAAGGTGGGAGAGGTGAGTGGTACCCAAGCCAGCCAAGCCACAGTCTCTCAAAAGACTGTGGTGGTTCAAAAGGAGTCAAACACATCCCTAGTTGCATCCTCCCAAAAGGGTGCAACTATTGAAAATAGTCCCCAACCAGGGACATAGACCAAAAGAGGGAGGGACACTGAAGCCACACATTCACCAATTAAAGCCTTTTCAAGGAAGAAGAAGGCCAAGACCCTAGTTTCCACACAAGTGGCACACACAGCACAGATACATCCACCTGTATCTGTGCCTTCTCAAATTCAGCTTGATGTGATTCCAGAAAATATGGAGTCACAGCCCCATTCTCTCATAATAGAAATACACCAATCATCAAACTCTCCATCACCCTCTCTGGATGTGGATATGATATTCACATCAATTCCTGATTCTCCCTCATTAAAACTCAGGGAGGAGCCCCACTCAAAACCTGATGATCATCATCTTTTAGATGATTTGTTGGATCATCAGCCAATTCTTTCAGATATAGTTGAAGAATCTGTGTTACCTCACTTAAAATCAATTCACACAGATTCAAAAATTGTGTCACTTTCAATATCTACATATTTTCCTTCTTCAACGGATATCTCTCATCCGTTGACAAGTGGTTGTTCTTCAACGGATAAGCTTAACAGCAGTTATCCGTTGATACCATCAGTTTCCACTTCAACGGATACTCCCTATCCGTTGATGGTCTCCACACATATAACAGAAACAATTCCAACTGTAGAGGACATGGTTACTGTACAATCACTTTTAGGTTTGAGGGAAGGGAGTGATCTTTTGAGTGAGAGGCTGGGTTGCTCCCAGGCAAAAGGAGAGGTTGAGAGTCACCATATGCATGCTATTTCTTCCAGCATGGCAAAAGTGAGTGAGAGAGTGCCACCTTAGAAGGTGAGGGTGAGGGTGTGAGGGTGTGTGTGAGCCAGGGGGAGCCCCTGATGCAAGAACATAGAGAAAATGAGAGAAAGGCAGGTATAGAAGCTATAAGGGTGGATCCAGCCATTGCTAGTGAGTCAGTGACAGTGGATGATGCAGAAAAGGAAAGACAATTTCAGCAACATTACAAAGCTGTAATTTATAACATTTCCTTGGATGCTGACACTTTTACTTATCCTGTTTCAGCCTATCAATTATTGGCTGTTCAGGGCAATGTGGAGGCAGAACAGACTTTAAACATTGTACACACTTCAGAATCTCTTCTCAGAGACAAAGCTGTTGTTAACAGGCTGCCTTCTCAAGCTGGTGAGCCATCTGAAGAATTTGGGGTAAATTCTAATGATGATGACTCTGATTCTTTGGATGAGAGCATGAACTTAGGGGGAGTAGCAGGCCCAAGTTCTGTTCCAGGTCTTCCTGAATGGGCATGGGCAAAAGCATCAACACCAGGAGAGTTTGGTGTCACTTTGGTCAGACAAGTTATGACAATTCAGAAGGCCCTTCAGGAGACTACAGATGCTGGTACCAATGCAATACTTCAGACTCATCTGGAATCTCTGCATCTCTTGCAGTTGCAACATTTCAAACAGAATCTAAGTGTGGATGAGCTCAAGCAGGACATTGCTGATCTGAAATCCTACAATGCTGAGAAGTTGGATTCAGTCATACCTTATGGTACTATGCAAGATTTGTTGGGGAGACTGAGGAAAGAATCTGATGCTGATAAGAGGCTGGCCAGATTGGAAACCAGAGTTCAGATCATTGAAGACTCTATGGTCACTATTCTTCAGAATCAACAAACTCAAACAAATCTACTCATGCAGCTGGCAAAAGCACAAGGCTTGACCCCTACCCTTGATGATAACAAAAAGGGGGAGAATAAAGGGGAAGGGGAAGGAGAGCCATCAACAACAGTTCAAATTTCTCAAGTGCTAGTTCCTGCCATCACCACTTCTCCAATTATTCAAATCAAAGGAAAGCTTGATGGAATTGATCTAATCCAGATAGCAGCAGCTGAATTGCAAGTCAAAGAGCAAAGGAAGAAGATTGATGAAAAGATGCAACAAATATTTGGTTCTACAACTTCTCAATCACAATCTGTGAAGCACAGCACAAAAGTGGAATCAATTATTGTGGAGCTCAAGCCAGTAGGGAGGAATAAGGTTGGAGAGACTTCTTCCAAGAATCTGAAATCTATGGTTCTCAAGCCCAATAACAGATCCAATAAGGACTCTACAAAGAATCCTCTAAGCCTTGCTCAGATGAAAGGAGTGGATTTTCCTCTTCCAAAGCCTGATGAAGACAAGCTTTTGGGTAGAAGTATCACAAAGCACAAAGATACCATGGATGTGGCTGTAAGGAGGAACATGGCTATTATCTTCAGAGAGGGAAAAAGCATATGTGTGATGCAAGGACATCCCAAATTCTCAATAGCCAAGAGGGAAGAAACCAGAAGGTTGAAGGAAGAAGCCAAACACCTAAAAGCTGACAAAAGAGCACAAGCAAAGCTTGAAAAACAGCTAAAGTCAAGTTAGGCTGAAGAACAAAAAGAAATTGAAGACAAAAGTGAAGATGAAGCTATGGGGGACATGGTTGATACTGATATGGAAGAGAGAAGTAAGGAAAGAGAAGAATGGCAGAAAGGGAACAGAAAGAAGGCCAATGCAAAGAGAAAGATGGTAGATAAGACTGAAGAAACCCAATCAAAATCCAAACCACTACCCTCTATTCCTGAACCCATTGTGCCTGACCCCTTCATGAACATTCATGGTGAAACAATCATTCCCAAGGAGGAACCAATTGATTGGGACACCATCAAATTGCCCACCTTCCTAACCTCTTCTCCACCATCAAAGAAGCAGAAAAGAAGAATCAAATCAACACCCTCTAAAGCCTCAATCAAATTCACACAGAAGCCTAAGCCTAAGCCTCAAGCCTCTAAGGATGATTAAGTTCACATCTGTGACATAAAAGAATTTTCAGACATTGAACTCTATCTGGATGAGCTGGAGGAAGTAAGGGGAATAGCTGCCTACAGACAGCTACCAGAAAGACTAGTGTTCAAATACAAAGGAGATGGGGAAAGAACTTGGCCTCTCTACAGGATTCTGAATGAAGGCTACTCTACCTTGGTTAGAGTCTACTCAGCCATACAAAGGGATTCTGGCTTTACCAGGACTGCCAAGACTGAGATTCTCAACAAGATTACCAACATAAGGAAAACTTGGTGGGAGCCCAATGCCTTGCCTAGAACATTACTCATTCAAGAAAGAGGAATTACAGTTCACAAATCACCTCATTGGTTGATGGAGTTTAGAGACAACAAAGGAGTCAGAAGATTTTTCAGAATTGAATATCAGCTCAAGATTGCCAGTAATGAAACTCTCAAGGATATGCAATCTAAGTTGGACATCAATGAAGAAGATGAAGCTGAATTCTACAGACAACTTCAACTTCAAATAGAGGAGAATGACAGGAGGCTAGGAAAGAAAACAAGGAATCAAAGGAAAAGAAACTAATCTGCCCAGGCTAAAGGAGCACCCTTGGAAACAATGTAATTCTTCAATTCCATCTCAGCATACACATTTTTGCAGCACTTTTGAATTTCTGCTTTATTACAGTTTATATATTTGTCAAGTGTTTTGTTATCATCAAGCTAAACCCAAATTTATGCCTACAGTTCTAGTAGACATAAATAGGGGGAGATTATTAGGAATATGTGTATTAATTTGATGATAAGTTAAACAAAACACTTAAGTAGAAATCTAGTGTTTGTAGCCTCAACGGATAAGACCATCTTGGCTATCCGTTGAAGGAGTAGCTTTACTTAGCAATAAGTTTAGTATTGTAGCACATTTCATTCTCTGGATTCAAGTTGTAATTCTTAGATGTTGTAGGAAATTATCAGTCATGTTGACTACTAGTGGATATGCAAATAGGAGGGCTAATTGTAAATATTTCATGCCTTGTAATTTTTTATAAGTGAAGAAGTATCAACTGATATTGAAGACCTTCAACGGATAAGAAACAAAGCTTCAACGGATGTCTCTAATGCCTCAACGGATAATATCCATCAACGGATGAGTGCTTCAACGGATAAAGACTTCAACTGATAATACATCAACGGATAAAGCTTCAACGGATAAAGCCTCAACGGATAAGGCATCAACGGATGAAAGCTTCAATGGATGCTTAGTTCATTAGCAGTTGATAGTGACAATTCACAAGCTGACAGAGGCACATGGGTTAACAGAGACAAACTGGAATGTGGAAGCCTCTATGAGGAATCAAGAAAATGCAGCATTTCCATTCTGATGCAAATAAGGAAGTATTCAAAGATCTACAGCCAAGCCTAAATTGCATTTGATAGAGAAATGAAGAAGAAACATGTGAAGAATCTTTTTAATTATATTTTACAGTTTTGTCTTCACTTGTAAACTTGGTGATATATAAACCAAGTAGCAGCTAGTAATTAGATAAGAATTTTCCTGAGCTGTTTAGAAATATCCAGAGAGAAAATCATCTAGTTTGTACTAGGAAGCAGCTGTGATTTAATTCTTTGAATCACAGATTTTCTGAAATAACACATCTCTGGTGGAACAACAAATCCATCAGAAAAGTTTTTAAGTTCTTTGTGTTCTTTACATTTGTGTTTGAATATATATCTGTCTGTATTAGCTTCAAGCAATTCACACATATTTGTTCACTAAAATACTTAGCCTTAGAAACTACTCAAAACTTGAAAAAGTTTTGAGATTTACATTCAACCCCCCTTCTGTAAATCTCATTGTTAGTCCACTGAGAATAACAATAAGATACCTTTAACGATCTCAAGTCTAAGGATACTTGTACAACTATCACTCAGTGAATAACTATTGACACGTCAGTAATCTCCATTAGTTGTTCAACTTATCGAGTCATGTTCAGTGAACTTATTCCCTAATAAGCACCTACATACTAGCTATAGTGTCACCACACAAATGCCTATGAGAACAGACATCCTCCTGAAGGGAGCAAGCATAGTATGTACCAATCTTTGCGGATTATTAATTACCAGTTAGTAATCCTATGACCAGGAACTATTTAAGTTTAGAGTTATCATCTTTTAGGTCTCACTATTATGATCTCATCATAATCCATAAAAAGCTTTACTCTAAACTATGGTATATCTTATTTAAACACTTAAATAGATAGAGCCCGTAATAAAAACAAAACAAGTCTTTTATTAATATCAATGAAATCAAAACAGATTACATAAAAGTTATTCCTAAATCCTCATACGTGATTGGACTTAGGACATATCTCTTTCAGTTTTGATCTTTAAACTCTTAGTGTGTCAAGAGTTTACTCTAATACCAATTGTTATTCCCAAACAATCTAACTAGAATTACAGAAGGGGGGGGTTTGAATGTAATTCTTGGTTTCTTTTCGATTTTAAAAACTGCTCACAAATATAAATATATCAGTGTTTGAATATGCAAAGGTGCGAAATGAAAACATAGATGTATTCAAACACAAAGTAATTAAACACAAGGATTAAAAATTTCTGGTGAATTGAACTTACCCACCAGAGATATATATTGATGAGAACTCTGTGATGCAAAAATACACACAGCTGCTTACAAGTATGATACACTTCGAACTTTAGAACAGAGAAATTCTTAACAGATAAAGCTTTTTCTATTTCTCGGTTCTTGCTTACTTCCTTTTCAACTTGCTACTCTTGGTTTATATATAACCAAGTTACATGATAAAAAGACAAACTAATAAGACAAAAGTATCTTAGTCTCATTACATGCTGCTCCATTTATCCATCCAGCATCTTTGAATATCTTCAAGTTAGCATGAATTTGGAAATGCTTCTTTGTTCTTTAAACCCTGTTAACAAGATGCCACATTCCATTTGCATACAATCAACCTATGTGACTGTCAAGTCACTATCAACTATTTTTTGAATTTGATCAATTAGTTGAAACTCTGTTAGATCATCCGTTGAAATTTTGTTGGATCATCCGTTGAGAGTCTGGTTAATCATTTGTTGAAACTCTAGTTGATCATCCGTTGAAACCTTGCGGAACATCCATTGAGAGCATCTTCATAGCAGTTAACTCTATTTCACTTATGCAAGATTACAAGGCATCTAATATTTACAATTAGCCAATCTATTTTGCATATAAATCTAGTAGTCAACATGACTTAGAATATCCTACAACTTCTAATTCTCTAAGGCATTACAATATGCAGGAATGTTCTACCAAAACTTATTTGAACATAAGCTACTCTCTCAACAGATGACTAATAACATCATCCGTTGAGAGCTACAAAAATCACTTGATTAAATCTACTAAGGTGTTTTGGATAGATTATCATCAAACCTACAACATATTCCTAACACAACTAATCCCTCTCAGCCTATATGAGGCGTTTCCAGTAAAGCAATCAACAATATCTCAAACTTGGATGAGCACATCGTGAGGCTCTAAGAATATTCCGGAGGAACTTGGATCCGGAACACAACGAAAGGTATATAGTAGAATTGATCGACATGGAACCCTAGAGCCTAGATGTTGCCTACTCTATGGCAGCCGGATTTATCAAGGAAATAAATGTGCTCCAGGCTATGAGGATGACCCGAAACCGGGGATTTAGGAGTAAGAACTCTGATGACCGACCGAAAGGGGGTACCATCAGGACAAAAGGTTCAAGCAAAGCCAACAAAGCTAACAGACTCAATTAGTCTAGAGTACTCCCATATTTCAGAGATTAGGTCCAAGGATGAAATCTAAGAGTGACCCAGGACCAGCTAGGAAAGCCAGGGAGCCTAGACAAGAACTAGATTGGACCCCCTGAACCGGACCAGGGAGGAAATATTGAAAGAGATCAAAGACAAGCCAGTTTATTATTCGTCAAAGCCAATACAGACTCCCCCGGAGAGCCGGCCTTACAATAGACAATGTAATTATCATAAAACACACGACCACAAAATAGAGAATTGCATATATCTCAAGTACTTTATTGGGGAGCAAGTAAAGAAAGAAAACCTCAACCAATACATATCCCGAGATACCAATCAAAAAGGAGAAGTATCAAGGAACGGAAAGAATGTGGTGAATGTAGTGTTGGGAGGTTCACACTGGCCTCCCCGCAGCCCGGACTCAGGGGATGAGGTCCTTTCTATCCAATCATTCCTAGAAATGATAATCTCTTTCAGCATTACGAAGGGGTTAATCCTAATCATAATGTAGCTTTGGTAGTCACTCTAGATATTTTTGACAATGAAGTTAGAAGGATGCTGATTGACAATGGCTCATTTGTCAACATCCTTTTTAAGCATACTGTGGATCGAATGAAACTCGGAAGCGTCCGCTTGAATGAATGCCGGGAGGACCCCCTCTATGGATTCGGGAACAACTTGGTCCCGATCCAGGGAACCCTGTACCTTCCTGTCATATTTGGATCAATTCCAAACCAAGTCACCCATGTTGAGCAAGATTGAAGTTGTATGCACAAAAGGTTTTGCTATATGCAGTGAAGAAGACGTCAATAGTGATCCGTGTGAAGTTCATTAATATGTTCAGGCATCGGAGGAATAAGGTTGGAGCCATTCGAAGTAGTTATCAGAATCAGTGTGAAGACCTCAAGGATTCCCAGTGAAATTGGTTATATTTGGTAGAAGACTAAACAATGGTTTGTATGGGTATAATACGAAGGCCTGAGAGGGAAACTAGTCGTCTGTGAACCAGACCCGTGCACTAGACGTCAGTGATCCGTGAAAGGAAATGAAGTATTATTTTTTAGAAATACTGTTAAATGGTTTTTGTACTCGAGGTTACTGGAAATATTTTGAGGTACAAAAACGCAGAGATTAGAAGGCCTACAGATACATATGAGTACAACTCGAGGATTTACAGAATTTATTTTTTAATCAATGAATGAATTCTGATTAAATGAATAAATGGAAACTATTTCATTTATTTATTTAATGTTATATTACAATTGATTTTAAAATAAATAAATTAAAAATTGATTTTTATTACATGAATAAATGAAACTCAAAACATTTATTTAGTTAATTTAATATCAACTTTTAATTTTGGAAAAATAAATTGAGATTTGATTTTTAGTTAAATAAATAAATGAAATGAAATTGAATTTATTTATTTAATTAAATTTAAAATCAATGTTAATTTTTTTGTAATCCTAAAAATTCCGGTTGATTTTTCTTGCATGCATGTATCTGTTCGGAGTAATAATAAAAATAAAAGAATGGACTGACGTGTGTGTGCAATTAACAGAAGTATGGCAGCTTCACATTTTGAGTTTTTCAGCGTGGACCCCATGTGAGTCATCAAATAAACAAAACAAAATAAAACATGTACAATTAAGAAGACAGTCGCATTCTAGTTCGTCTGAGGCGCAACCAACGCGCGCGTGCCAGGCACGCGCCCACCCTCCTATTTTCCGCGCGTGCAAAATACACGGCTCCTCCTGTTGCTTTTTATTCTTTCCGCGCACAAACAAACCTCCTGACTGCCTGCATGTTGTGCAATTTAAACAGAAAAGAAAACAGATGGCTACCTTAGTCTTTTGTACACTACAGTATTCAAAAGCAAAGGAATCAATGGATATATTCGAAAAAGTACAAAAATACTTTTTTTTTTAACTTTGTGACAAGAATACCATTTTTTAAAATGTTTGGCCAAAAATATCTACCTAATACGTATTTTAAAATTGGGTATTACTAATACGCATTTTAGAAATAAGTAACTTGTGTAAAAAAAATTACAAAAAAATTTTTAAAAAAAATAATTTTGGATACGCATTCGTGAGATGCGTATCATGACTTTGCAATGCATGATACGCATGTCAGGAATGCGTATCATGATTTTACTTCTTTTTTTTAATTTTTTTAAATAATACTCATTTGTCAAATGCGTAATAGCCTTACCCATTTTTGAAATGCGTATTAGAAATGTATTTTTGGCCATATCTTTCAAAAACGGGTATTCTTGTTACATTTTCTAAAAAAAGGTATTTTTGGTCATCCCCGATATATTCCTGCCTATACGTCGTAGGTTGCTGGACAGATAAATTAGTCGCAGGTTGCTGATTTTAGAAGGAAAAGGAAGCGCCACTTGGAGAATTAATTTGGAAGAAAAAAAATGCAGCGCAGGTTGGTGATTTGTTTTTACAAGTCGCCGGTTGCATTTGTATTTTATGCATCACAGGTTGAACTTATTTTATAAGTCGCAAGTTATAAAAATATGGTCGCAAGATACAATTTGTTAAAAATAAATAATATATTTTTGACTATTAAAATAATAGGATTGCGTGGGAGTTTCTAGAATAATCTTGATACATGTATTAGTATTTTTCTATGTTCAATATATTGGTGTAGGTACATGTAATCTCTAGATACATGTATCTTGGTCAAGTGATGTCTATTGGAGTCTAAGAGTTATCTAGATCTTTCTATGGAGTCCTATATAAAGCCTTGTACCAAGTCATTTGTAATCAAGTAATTTTTTAAGTAATACATTTCTTATCCTAAATTGTCTTGTGTGAGTTTGAGTGAGATCCTTTCTTCCAAGAAAGTGGTATCAAGAGCCAAATGTTCTACTTCTACTTGTCTTCAAAGAAGGCTTGTGTGGTGTAAAGAAGAAGGAGATCATGGCAAATGGAATGTCTCAATGGCAAATGCCATAGTTCACCAAAGATAATTATGAGAATTGGTGCATTCGTATGAAGGCGATCCTTGGAGCAAATGATGTGTGGGAAATTGTGGAGAAAGGATGGGAGGTGCCCGAAAATGAAGCAAATTTGAATCAAGTTCAAAAAGATCAACTTCAAGCCCAAAGAAAGAAGGATCAAAAGGCGATCATGATCATTCATCAATGTTTGGATGATTCTATGTTACAAAAAGTGGCTTCCTCAACAACGTCAAAGAAAGTTTGGGATACTCTCAAATCTTCTTTTAGTGGCGATGCTAAAGTAAAGAGAGTTCGGCTACAAACACTTCGTGGCGAGTTTGAGGCTTTGCGAATGAAGGAATCCGAATCAATCTCGGATTATTTTTCAAGGGTCTTGACCGTTGTCAATCAAATGAAAAGCAATGGAGAAGAGGTAAGTGATGTTCGTGTTATTGAAAAAGTTCTTCGTTCACTTGACTCTAAATTTGATTACAAAGTTGTGGCAATTGAGGAGGCTAAAGATATAGATGAAATGACTATTGATGAGCTTATGGGATCATTACAAGCCCATGAAGAAAAAATATTAAAGAAGGAGCCAATTGAATAAGCCTTACAATCAAAGTTATCTTTTAAAGATAATAATGGAAGGTATATGAGGAGCCAAAGAGGTCTTGGACAAGGACGTTGAAGATGATTTCTATATGGACAAGAAAGAGGTCGTGGCCAACAAAGGGAGGAAAGTCAAAAGTATGAAAGATTGTACGAGACAAGAAATTCAAGAGGCTGTGGAAGAGGAAGAGTTACACCAAGGTATGGCAAGTCAAATGTTAAATGCTATAATTGTCAAAAATTTGGTCACTATGCTTCCGAGTGTCACGCTTCAAAAAATCAAGTGGAGGAGAAAGCTAATTTTGTTGAAGATAAAGGCAATGTTGATGAGCCCACTTTGCTTCTAGCGCATAAAGGAGAAGTAAATTGTGAAGATAATTTGTGGTATCTTGATAGCGGCACAAGTTATCATATGTGTGGCAATAAAAATTTGTTCGTGGATCTTGATGAGAAAGTGAATGGAAAAGTCACTTTTGGAGACTCTTCGGGAGTGCCCATCAAAGGCAAAGGTAACATCTTAATTCGCTTGAAAAATGGAGATCATAATTTTATTTCAAGTATTTATTATGTGCCTAGCATGAAAAATAATATCTTGAGTTTGGGGCAACTAATGGAGAAAGGCTATACCATCATCATGAAAGATGGATTTCTCAATTTGAGAGATTCTAATGATAATTTAATTACAAAGGTGCCTATGACCAAGAATCGTATGTTTATTCTCAAAATTCAAAATGATGTTGCAAAATGTCTTAAGGTTTGTGTTGGTGATTCTTCTTGGCTTTGGCATCTTAGGTTTGGGCACTTGAACTTTGATGGACTAAATTCACTATCAAAGAAGCATATGGTGAATGGATTGCCTCACATCAACCATCCAAACCAAATTTGGGAAGGATGTCTTTTCGGAAAACAATCAAGAAAGAGTTTTCCAAAGGAATCTATGTCAAGAGCAAATGAGCCACTTGAACTCATTCACTCCGATGTATGTGGGCCTTTTAATCCTCCATCTTTTAGTAAGAATCGCTATTTCTTGTTATTCATTAATGATTTTAGCCGCAAGAAATGGGTGTACTTTCTCAAAGAGAAGTCTCAAGTTTTTGAATGCTTCAAAAATTTCAAAGCCCAAGTTGAAAAAGAGACCAAGTATCAAATAATAGCCATTTGTTCGGATCGAGAAGGTGAATTCAATTCAAAGGAGTTCTTGCAATTTTATGAAGCTCATGGTATTAGACGACCCACAACGGTTCCAAGATCACCGCAATAAAATGGAGTCGCCGAAAGAAAAAGTAGGAGCATTCTTAACATGGCTCGAAGCATGCTAAAGAGCAAGAATATGCCTAACGAATTTTGGGCCGAAGCGGTAGATTGTGCCGTCTACTTGTCAAATAGATGTCCCACGAGAAGTGTTAAAGACATAACTCCACAACAAGCATGGAAAGGAAAGAGACTATCTATTGCTCACTTAAGAGTTTTTGGAAGCATAGCTTATGCACGCGTCGATGATGAGCTAAGAACAAAGTTGGATTACAAAAGTATGTGTTTGTTGGCTATGATGCAAGAGCAAAGGGGTACAAACTTTACAACCCCATCAATGGAAAGATTGTTGTTAGATATATTTGATAATGTCATGGCTAATATGTTTTATGTTTAGATTTCAGATCTTATTTGAACAGAACAAATCAGTACTTAACTGATCAGTACTTATACTGGAAGTCAGAACTTAAGGGATATCAGTACTTATGTTATCAGGAGATAGATATCAGAACTTAAGTGCTGAAGGACGATCAGATAAGGACAGTAGCTGATTAAAGTTAAGAAGATCAAGATAAACATAAGAAGAGATATGCATGAAGAAGGAATTCCGTGAAGAATGGAATACTTGGAATAGAAGATATCTGATTGATATATTTTAGGAAGCAGAATTATATTCCATATCAATTAGCGATTATCTTGTAACTGTGTAGTATATAAACACAGACATAGGGTTTACACTATAAGTGTTATCATTATCGAGAATATTATTTATTATAACCCTAGCAGCTCTCGTGATATTTTGTTCATCACTGAGAGATAACAGTTCCAGATTGTAACAGAGTTTATTGTTTAAATAAAGTTTGTTTTCTGTTACATAAGTTCTTGAAGTTTGATTTGATTGTAATAAACACTGTATTCACCCCCTCTACAGTGAAAGTGTGACCTAACAAGTGGTATCAGAGCTATCTGTTAACACACATACAGTTAAAGATCCAAACACAATCATGTCTGACACAGAAACTCCAACTAAGCCTACCAAAACTGAGGAATCATCAAAGACATCAACTCAGAGTCGATATGAGACTATCAGAGTTCCCATATTGAGACCATCTGAATATCCCATATGGAAGGTAAGGATGACCATGTTTCTGGAAGCAACAGATCCAGAATACCTTGATAGAATCAAGGAAGGGCCTCACAAACCTACCAAGCTCGCTGTTGTAGTTGCAGGTGAAGCAGCAATGACCGTACCAAAGGAAAAGAATGATTACACTGCTGAAGATATAGCATCTATTGCTAAGGATGCAAAGGTACGTCACTTATTGCATAGTGCCATTGATAATGTAATGTCAAACAGGGTAATCAACTGCAAGACTGCTAAGGAGATATGGGATGCACTGGAGACAAGGTGTCAAGGAACTGAAACAGTTAAGAAGAACAGGAAGACAATACTCACTCAAGAGTATGAACACTTTGACTCTAGGACTAATGAGTCATTGACTGATGTATATGATAGATTTGTCAAACTCTTGAATGACTTGTCATTAGTAAATAAGGAGTATGATCTTGAAGATACAAACCTCAAATTCCTGTTAGCTCTTCCTGAATGTTGGGATTTGAAGGCAACAACAATAAGAGACAACTACAATCTTGATGAAACAACTCTTGATGAAATCTATGGAATGCTCAAGACTCATGAACTTGAGATGGAACAAAGAAGCAAGAGGAAAGGAGGAAAGTCAAGGACAGTTGCTCTCAAGGTTGAAGAGGAATCCCCCAAACCACCTTCCTCAAAGAAAGATAAGGGTAAAGCTCTTATCATAAAATCTGATACTGAGTCATCAAGTTCTGAGAGTGATGATGACTCAGATTCTGAAAGCTTGCCTGAAACTGATGCTGATGAGGAGATGATGAAGCTGTGTGCTCTTATGGTGAAAGGAATCACAAAGATTGCATACAGGAAGTTCAGGAAGGGAAAGAAGTTTTCCAGGAAAGGCATAAGTTCTGATAAGAAGAATTTCAGAAGATCTGAAGGAAGAGGAGGAAAGTCTGACAGAGGAGATTACGCTAATGTTAAATGTTATAATTGTGGTGAGAAAGGCCACATATCTCCTGATTGCAAGAAGACCAAGAATGACAAAGGCAAAGCTCTTGTCACAAAGCAGAAAAGCTGGACAGACACCTCAGACTCTGAAAGTGAGGAGAACTATGCATTGATGGCAAATGCTGATAAATCAAGTTCTGAGAGCAGTTCTGAAGCTGCTGAAACAAAGGTACCTCAGACTACTTATGCTTTTCATACTGATGATATTAATGAGTTGAGAAGATATCTTAAAACCATGTTTGTTAGTTATAGAGATCAAACTTTAACATGTGAAAGATTAACTTCTGAAAATCTTGCTTTTAGGAAAAGAAATGATTTCTTAGAAAAAGAGTTAGTCATGTTTCATCAAACTCAGCAGGATAGAGATGATGCTTTTTATGTTAGGGATGAAGTGCTAAAAATGAATGAATCTCTAAAAACTGAGTTAGAAAAGGAGAGAGAGATTATCAGAACTTGGACTAACTCTGGCAAAACAACTCAAAATTTGCTAAGCAGTGGAAACTGGAAAGAGGGCTTAGGCTATGGAGAAAATAAAAAAGGAACTGTAGAAATTAAGCCTGTTGATAAGCAAAAGCCGAAGTTAAAACCTGTTAAGTTTGTAACTGAAAAATCCGAAAATGAGAAATTAGAAGTTAAAAAGGAATTAGCTTCTGACAAACTAAAACAGGAAAAGACAGCTGAAGTTAACATAGGCTTAATGACAAAGAAGCAGCTTAAGCATAAGCTGAAAGATGTTAAGAATGCAAACAAGGTAAAATCACCTAGGAAAAACAGGAATGGAAAGGAAGGTGTGAATAAAAGCAATAACTATAAATCTGTTCCTGATGCTCCTAGGAAAGCATGTCATAACTATGGAAGTTCTAACCATCTGGCTTCTTTTTGCAGGAAGAATAAGAATATTAACTCCTTATCTACAAAGTCAGGAGTTAAGAGTCAGTCTGTTAGATACAAACCACAAAATCCTTGTTTTCATTGTGGTAGTTTATGGCATTCCATTTATACTTGTAAGGAATATCATAGTTTGTACTATGATTATTATCAAATAAAACCTTCTTTAAAGAAAGTTTCTGTTGTTCCTTCTAGTATAAGTTCTGATAAGAAAACTGTTAACATAAAATCTGATGTTAAATCCGCTGCAAATGTTAACAAACCTAAAAAGGCCAAAGGATCCAAGCAAGTCTGGGTCCTTAAAACTAATAATTAGTGGTCTTTTTGATTGCAGGGCAACAGGAAAAATATTTTAGTTCTGGACAGTGGATGTTCAGGACATATGACTGGAAATAAGGCCCTGCTATCAGACTTTGTGGAGAAAGCTGGCCCAAGTGTTTCTTATGGAGATGGCAACATTGGAAAAACTTTGGGATATGGCAATATCAATCTTGGGAATGTCATTATTAAAGATGTAGCTCTGGTCTCAGGACTTAAACACAACTTACTGAGTATAAGTCAAATCTGTGACAGAGGTTATCATGTTGATTTCTTTGCAGAACATTGTGAAATAGTTAGTAAATCTAAAGGAAAAATTGTTCTGAAGGGATTCAGGCGTGGTAACATTTATGAAGCTAAGCTTTCAACAAGTTCTGATGGTTCTGCAATCTGTTTAGTGAGTAGAGCCTCAACTGAAGAAAGCTGGAATTGGCACAAGAAACTCTCTCATTTAAACTTCAACAAGATAAATGAACTGATCAAGAAAGATCTTGTGAGAGGACTGCCAAAATCAGTGTTTGTTCCTGATGGTCTTTGTGACTCATGTCAGAAGGCTAAACAAAGAAAATCTTCGTTCAAGAGCAAGACTGAATCATCAATTCTTGAGCCTTATTATCTACTTCATGTTGATCTATTTGGTCCAGTGAATGTCATGTCTATTGCAAAGAAGAAATATGCGTTGGTCATAGTAGATGAGTTCACCAGATACACATGGGTGTATTTCTTGCACACAAAAAGTGAAACTGCATCTATCCTGATTGATCATGTCAAACATCTGGATAAATTGATCAAAGATTCTGTGAAAATTTTGAGGAGTGATAATGGCACTGAATTCAAGAATTTGATAATGGAAGAGTTCTGCAAAAATCATGGAATAAAGCAGGAATTTTCTGCTCCTGGAACTCCACAGCAAAATGGAGTTGTTGAAAGGAAGAATAGAACTCTAATTGAAGCTGCACGAACAATGCTTGAAGAAGCAAAGCTTCCAACCTATTTCTGGGCTGAAGCTGTGCAGACTGCTTGTTTTACTCAAAATGCAACACTCATTAACAAGCATGGAAAAACACCATATGAGATGGTGAAGAACAAAAAGCCAAATCTCAAATACTTTCATGTATTTGGATGTAAGTGTTTTGTTCTCAAGACTCATCCTGAACAGCTATCCAAGTTTGATCTAAAAGCTGATGAGGGAATCTTTGTAGGATATCCACTTTCTACAAAAGCCTTCAGAGTCTATAATTTGAGAACAAAAGTGGTCATGGAATCTATCAATGTCTCTTTTGATGACAAGAAGATCACTGGACTTGAAGATTGCATTGATCATGATAAGCTGAGATTTGAAAATGAAGATTCATATTCTGATACCTCAAGTCCTGACAGTCTAAGTCCTGATACTGTAAATTCTGATGGATTAAACTCTGATGTTATTGAAACTGTGGTGACTACGTCAAAGGAAGATGCACCAATGCAGGGGGAGCATACTCAAGATATTATCACATCTCAAGAAGCATCAGAACATACATCTGGCTCTTCAAATTCTGATTCGTCAAGTTCTGATAAGCCAAGTACTGAAAGTGCTGAAAATCTAAATACTGAAGGATCCAACTCAGAGAGCATAGTTTTAGGGGGAGCATCAGAAAATGAAACCGAAGACAGCATGAATCATGGGGGAGCATCCAGTTCTAGAGAAAATCTTCCATCTGCAAGGAAGTGGACAAAATCACATACACCTGACTTAATAATTGGAAATCCTGAGGCAGGTGTCAGAACTAGAACAGGTACTTCGAATGAATGTCTTTACAATTCTTTTCTCTCTCAGTCTGAGCCAAAGAAAGTGGAAGAAGCTCTTCAAGATGCTGATTGGGTGCAAGCAATGCAGGAAGAGTTGAATGAATTTGAAAGAAACAAAGTCTGGACCTTAGTGCCAAGACCCAAGAATAGATCAGTTGTTGGTACAAAGTGGGTATTCAGAAACAAAACTGACAGTGATGGCATAATTGTAAGGAACAAGGCAAGGCTGGTTGCAAAAGGATATTCTCAACAGGAGGGAATTGACTATGATGAAACATTTGCTCCAGTTGCTAGGTTAGAAGCCATAAGGATATTCATGGCTTATGCTGCTCACAAAAAGTTTACTGTCTTTCAAATGGATGTGAAAAGTGCTTTTCTCAATGGAGAATTGGAAGAGGAAGTATATGTTGAACAACCTCCAGGCTTTGTAGATTCCAAACATCCAGATTATGTCTACAGGCTTGATAAAGCACTTTATGGACTTAAGCAAGCTCCTAGAGCATGGTATGAGACTTTAGCTCAGTTTCTTCTGGAAAGTGGATGCAACAGAGGAACTATTGACAAAACATTGTTCTATCTCAACCATGGCAAGGACTTACTTTTGATCCAGATTTATGTTGATGATATTATTTTTGGGTCTCCAAATGACAAACTTTGCAAAAAGTTTGCTAACCTAATGCAGTCAAGATATCAGATGAGTATGATGGGAGAACTTAGTTATTTTCTGGGCCTTCAAGTCAAGCAGAGTGAAGAAGGAACTTTTATTTGTCAATCTAAGTACACCAGAAACTTGCTGAAAAAATTTGGAATGCAAGACTGTTCAAGTGCATCCACTCCCATGGCCACTGCAACAAAACTGGATAAGGATACTGGTAATTCAGTAGATATTACTGATTACAGAGGTATGATTGGCTCACTTCTCTATCTAACTGCTAGTAGACCAGATATCATGTTTGCTACCTGTCTTTGTGCAAGATTTCAAGCAGATCCAAGAGAACCTCACTTAACAGCTGTAAAAAGAATCTTTAAGTATCTTAAAGGAACAGCTGATCTAGGATTATGGTATCCTAGAGAATCAGATTTTAAATTAATAGGTTACTCAGATGCAGATTTTGCAGGTTGCAAAATTGACAGGAAAAGCACAAGTGGTAGCTGCCAATTTCTTGGAGGCAGGTTGGTTTCTTGGTATAGCAAGAAACAAAAGTCAATTTCCACATCAACTGCAGAAGCAGAGTATATTGCTGCAGGAAGCTGCTGTGCACAGATTTTCTGGATGAAGAATCAGTTACTAGATTATGGGTTAACGTATTTCAAAATCCCTATTTACTGTGATAATCAAAGTGCTATTGCTATGACAGGTAATCCAGTTCAACACTCTATGACAAAGCACATCAGCATCAGGTACCATTTCATCAGGGAACATGTGGATGAAGGTACAGTGGAATTGCATTTTGTTCCCACAGATCAACAAGTAGCAGATATCTTCACAAAACCACTGTGTGAAGCTACCTTTTCAAAATTGGTAAATGAACTTGGAATGATTTCAGGTTCTTTCTCTAAATCTGCTTAAACTTGTTCTATGTTATCAGACTTTATTATCAGTATTTACAGAATTAATCTCTTTGTATATTCTGTGCATTAATTGATAAATGTCTTTAAGTACTGACTGTTGTCTGATATATGTTTCTAAACTCTGATAAGTGATATGTCTGTTTCAGTAACTATTCAATCCTATGAGGATAACTGTGCTAGATACTGACCTACTAGTCTTCAATAAACAAATGATCCCATGAAAGAAGTAATTATTTCTGTGGAAATCTTATGACACAAGCAAATTCTGATAACTGAGCTTAGTTAAGTTTACTTTGTATATCTTATTACTAAGTCACAAATTAGAATAATGCTACTCATCTGTTTAAGTTCTGATTCTAGTAAAACTGCTGAATGTACTAAGTGCTGATAAACCTCACTTATCAAAAGAAGAAGAACAATAATCAAAGAATAATATCAGGTACTCCTTTGAGATCTAGAGTAAAAATGTGAAAGGGACGACCCAAGTGCATTGCTGGTATTAAGTAAATATGCATTAGAAAAGCAAAATATTTTCTTGGTGACTTTTCACACTCTATGATTACTGGAGAAATACTCTGATAATAGCATAAATTCTGATAAACAGTCGTGACTCACTTACACTGAGAAGCCTCTGTAAAATAGAATTTCAAAAGATGCATAAAATTAGCACAAAAACAGCAGAGGTGAACTCATGCATGAACTCATTTATCAGTAGGTTTCAGGATAATGGCAGCTCTTTAGCAAAATTTTAATTATGACTTATTTCTAAGATGTACTGAAGTAGATCAGACTTTACTCTTTGTCTGTTATTTAGCTTAATGCACACACACATCACTCCATATGAATGATGAAATTTCTGTGGTGGTCTATGTTATTTTAGATCAACAGTCATTGTGTCACTTTTGCACAAATTCTGAGGACAAGTTCTAGTTACACGTTCTGATGATTAAGTTCTGACGTTCATAACTAAGAACTTGTATGAGTATTTACTAAGATAGATATTCCTTGTTCGAGTTAAGATATTATGTTCTGATGACTGTTAAGTTCTGGTATAGGTCTAAGTTCTGATTTTTCAGTCTAACCCTTTACTTGACTTATCTGTGAGTAAAATGAGGATTACTTTGAGAGATGAATCAGATTCTGAGGATCAGATTCCCTCTTCAGAACCTATGATAGATGAAGCTGAGAAGGCAACTTCTCAGAAGGATTCTGCAATTGGGGGTTCTAGGCTTCTCAAGAGGCTTAGACGTATGACGGTTCCTGCAACTCCCAAGGAATCCAAATCAACAAGGAAGTACAAGAAACAGAGGGCACAGAGGCCAGTTTCAGATGATGAGGAGGAAGCAGCTAAGGAAGGGGATCAGGAATCTCTGATCTCACAAGACAAGGAATTTGCTCCAGTCACTTCTTCTCCATCAACTCCATCTCAGGAACCTGTATCTGACAAGGCTAATTCACCTTCTATATCTCTTGTTGATCCAGGCACAAGTGCTGAAATTGATATTCAGAACTTGGTTGTGCCTGAAATACTTTTCTTAGAAGCTCCAACATCAAATAATCCTTCCACAACACCTGTTACTGATGCTGTTCAAACTCCTGAGTTATCACTAACACCTTCTCTGCATCAAGATGATGATCAGATTTTAGGTGAGCATCAGGATATGGCTGTTGATCAGAACTTAGTATCAGATCAGCAATTAGAGGATGTTGAAGCCTCCATTGCTACTCATACAGTTGTCTTATCAGAAGATACTGATTCTTTAAGTTCTGATGCTGCAAATGTTGGAGATACTGGTGAAGCTGCTACAACTGTAGATGCTGATGAAGCAGGTCCTTCAGGACATACTCCTCCACTGACTCTTCCTAAGTCTGAACTGCTAAAGGAGTTTGTTATCAGGGATGCACCAGTACCTTGGAGTGAAACTCCTGCAGGTCAGGAGTGGACTAAGGAATGGAACTCAGTTTCATGTGTTCCAAATGCTTTACATCTTGCTGAGCACTTGACTAAAGCTGATGAAATGTTACATTCTGATGATTTTAAAATCCAGCTTAGAGTCACTGCATTGAGTACTAAACATCTACAAGGTCTTCATTCCAACACTCATGCAGAGCTACACAAGATTCAGGAGAACTTTATTAAACAGGAACAAGTTTGGAAACTTGATAAGAAAAAGTTCTTCCAACCTACCATTGACAGGGTTGCTTATATTGAGAAAACTCAAGAGAAGCAACAAGCTCAGATTGATCAAATTCTGACAAATCAAGCTTCTCAGCAATCGCAACTTACTGAAATCCAGACCTCAGTGGAACTACTTATCTCTCTTTTATTACCTGCTGATGCCAAAAAGGGGGAGAAGGTAATTAAGTCCAAATGCAAAACCAACAAGTCACTGCAAGGAAAGGATGATGGAAAAGATGACCAAGGAAACTCTGGAATGGGTGGTGGTCATAGTCAAGGTAGAAGGTTTACATCAAGACAAGCTAGTCACAGAACAAGTTCTGATACTGGGAAAAGAATAAGTTCTGCTACTGGTAAAAGGATAAGTTCTGATGAACTTCTAGATCTTGATGAGGAAATGTCAAGACAGTTATTTCTTCAAGAAAATCCAGGGATGGACTTGGAAAGTTTAAAGGAAGAAGAAGCCAGACTTAAATCAGAGAAAGTCACATCTAAATCTGAAGCTTCTGGTAAAAAGTTACTTCCAAAACCTAAAGGCATTGTGATCAAAGAAAGGATACATACTGAAGAAACTTTGGCTAGATCACAACCACAGATAGATCCAAGATCCAAGGGTAAAGAAAAGGTTGGTGAACCTATCAAGCCTTATGTACCTCCTGATGAAGAAGAAATTACTGATGGAAAAGATAATCTTGCTCTGACTTCAAGAAAAGTTCTTAAAACAACCTCTGACATGGCTCAAGTTGTTCAGAGTCAAGAAATTGTAAGTTCTGATATTCAGAAGAAGCAAGTAACCTCTGACAGTGCTCAAGTTAACTTGATATCAGAAAATAAATCTAAAACACTCCTACCAGGATTCACTAAAGCAAAACAGACTCAATCTTTGAAGACTACTTCAAGTGGTTTTGAAGCAAGAGTAGTTACTGGAAAGGAAGCTAGAGATAAAACTGGATTGGGAAGTGCTGATGAAAGAAGAGTACACAACACTACCGATGATCCAACTTCCTTGAGTGAACCAGGTATTGGAGCAACTCCTGAGAGATTGAATCAACTAGAATCTGTACAGATGGTTTACCATACCTTCTTGAAAGAATACATCATGTTGTATTTCATGACAGATGGTAGGGTTTATCATATAAGACAAAATGCCATTCCATTGAAGTATTTTGAAGAATTGGAGCATGTATTATTCTTACTTCAAGTGGATGACAGAATAACAGAGACTGCTGCAAACTACTTAAAGGAACAGATTCAGAGACAGAAAAGACTTTATTCTGTTAAGTCTGACAGCAGATATGTTCCAAAGTACAGAAATCACAATGGTGATATTGTTGATATGAAGCCTAATACTGCACAGATCAGAACATATCTTGGTATTAAGGGGCTTGAATTCAATCTAGAGTCTAATAAAGCTTATGTCATAAGACTAGATCAGGAGTTGAGAAAAGCAAAGATTAATGATCTCAGAGCTGCAATATTTCAAACTGGTGAAGATACTGCAGAGCTTAAAGATGTCAAACGGAGAATGATTGATGAACTCAGATATGCTGAGAAATGTTTGTTGAAGAATTATCTCAGAACAACTCCTGACATCAGAGAGATCAGAAAATGATGAAGCCAAGTCGAAGATCTACAACTGCTTAAATTCTGATATTTATACAGATTGAAGTTGTTATCAGAAGTTGAATTGGTAAAAACTTTAAGGACTGTAAGTTGTAGTTATCTTGTCTATTTCTCATGCATTTGTACTTAATGTTTTTGACATCATCAAATATCTGTTAAACTTGTATATTTTGTTAATTTACAAGTTGGGGGAGATTGTTAGATATATTTGATAATGTCATGGCTAATATGTTTTATGTTTAGATTTCAGATCTTATTTGAACAGAACAAATCAGTACTTAACTGATCAGTACTTATACTGGAAGTCAGAACTTAAGGGATATCAGTACTTATGTTATCAGGAGATAGATATCAGAACTTAAGTGCTGAAGGACGATCAGATAAGGACAGTAGCTGATTAAAGTTAAGAAGATCAAGATAAACATAAGAAGAGATATGCATGAAGAAGGAATTCCGTGAAGAATGGAATACTTGGAATAGAAGATATCTGATTGATATATTTTAGGAAGCAGAATTATATTCCATATCAATTAGCGATTATCTTGTAACTGTGTAGTATATAAACACAGACATAGGGTTTACACTATAAGTGTTATCATTATCGAGAATATTATTTATTATAACCCTAGCAGCTCTCGTGATATTTTGTTCATCACTGAGAGATAACAGTTCCAGATTGTAACAGAGTTTATTGTTTAAATAAAGTTTGTTTTCTGTTACATAAGTTCTTGAAGTTTGATTTGATTGTAATAAACACTGTATTCACCCCCTCTACAGTGAAAGTGTGACCTAACAATTGTTATTAGTCGAGATGTTGTATTTGACGAAGAGAGCTCATGGGATTGGAGCAACACACAAGAAGATTATAATTTCTTCCCATTTGTTGATGAAGAAAGTGAAGAAAATATCACTCCTCCCATATCACCACGAGCAACAAGTGATGGACAAACTCCTTTATCTTCTTCAAGTGATGATGACGAGACCCCACCAAGATGTTATAGAAGTCTTGGAGAAATATACGATGAAACGGAAGAGGTTCCCGCTATTTCCGACTTAACACTTCTTTGTCTTCTAGCAGAAACCGAACCAACAAGCTTCAAAAAAGCCGTGCAAGATGAAAGGTGGAAGAAAGCAATGGACGACGAGATTGAGTCTATAAAGAAGAATGACACATGGGAGTTAGCAACACTTCCAAAAGGACAAAAAGCTATTGGTGTAAAGTGGATTTATAAGGTGAAGAAGAATGCCCAAGGTAAGGTGGAAAAATATAAGGCAAGATTGGTGGCCAAAGGCTACAATCAAAGACATGGAGTTGATTATGACGAAATTTTTGCCCCGGTTGCAAGAATGGAGACTATAAGGCTAATCATCTCATTAGCGGCTCAAAATGGATGGAAAATTTATCAAATGGATGTGAAGTCCGCTTTCTTGAATGGTGTTCTTGAAGAAACCGTGTATGTGGAGCAACCATTGGGATACATCGTTAAAGGACAAGAAAGAAAAGTGTTAAAGTTAAAGAAGGCCTTGTACGGATTGAAACAAGCGTCGAGTGCTTGGAATAGTAGACTTGACAAATACTTTCAAGCTCAAGGATTTTACAAGTGTCCTCATGAACATGCTCTATATGCCAAGGTTGCTAAAAATGGAGAATTTCTTCTTGCGTGCTTGTATGTGGATGATTTAATATTCATGGGAAATAGTCCAAGTATGTTTGAGAAATTTAAACAAGACATGATAAGAGAATTTGAGATGACCAATATTGGGCTTATGTCATATTATCTTGGCATTGAAGTAAATCAAATGGATGATGGAATATTAATATCACAGGGAAACTATACAAGGGAGATTTTGAAGAAATTCAAGATGGAAAATTGTCAAGCCGTAAGCACCCCCATTGAATGTGGAACGAAGTTGTCGAAATTTGAAGAATGTGAGAAGGTGGATCCTACATATTTCAAAAGTCTTGTGGGAAGTTTGAGATATTTGACATGCATGAGGCCCGACATACTCTATAGTGTTGGACTTATTAGTCGCTATATGGAGGCTCCAACAACAACACACATGAAGGCGGCCAAGAGAATTCTTCGTTATCTCAAAGGCACAATGGATTATGGATTGTTGTATCATTACTCAAATGAGTTCAAACTTGTTGGTTATTGTGATAGTGATTGGGTCGGTGACATTGATGATCGAAAGAGTACCACCGGATATGTATTCTTTATTGGTGACACATCTTTTTCATGGAGTTCAAAAAAACAACCAATTTTTACCCTGTCCATTTGTGAGGCGGAGTATGTGGCGGCGTGTTCTTGTGTTTGTCAAGCTATATGGCTAAGGAGAGTTTTGGAAGAGCTCTACATGCCACAAAATGAGTCCACGGAAGTATTGGTTGATAACAAGTCGGCAATAGCTTTGGCCAAAAATCCGGTGTTTCATGAACAGAGGAAGCACATTGATACAAAATATTACTATATTCGGGAATGCATCGAAAGGCGTGAAGTGGAGTTGAATTATGTGAAGTCCCAAGATCAAATTAGTGACATATTTACAAAGCCTCTCAAAAGTGACGCCTTCAACAAATTCCGAAGTCTACTTGGGATAATCAAAATTAAGAGGGGGTGTTAAAAATAAATAATATATTTTTGACTATTAAAATAATAGAATTGTGTGGGAGTCTCTAGAATAATCTTGGTACATGTATTAGTATTTTTCTATGTTCAATGTATTGGTGTAGGTACATGTAATCTCTAGATACATGTATCTTGGTCAAGTGATGTCTATTGGAGTCTAAGAGTTATCTAGATATTTCTATGGAATCATATATAAAGCCTTGTACCAATTCATTTGTAATCAAGTAATTTTTCAAGTAATATATTTCTTCTCCTAAATTGTCTTGTGTGAGTTTGAGTGAGATCCTTTCTTCCAACACAATTTGCAAGGTTGTAAATTCAAATTGCTTGGTCCTGGTTGTGCCACGTAGCTTCTTCTCTCTCCACCCTACCAATCTATATAATCAAATCAGCAGCAATTGGATCTGAATCTCCTCCATTTTTATAAATTGCGAAGCTCTTGAAGTTTTATCTCAACACTCTTTAAAAGCTTGATTTTACAAGGAGATGTCATGTCCAATTTGTTCCACACCATTTAAAGCCTTACAAACTTGTAACACTCATTATTTAAAGCTCTCTTGATTGTATTTAATATCTTTTGATAAAAGCTTTTAGTTTTTAGAGTGATAAGAAGAACCCTTGATTTATAGCTTGTTGCTTTGATTCTTTTTGTATTTGTTGCTTCAGATGTTTGTATTTGGAGTTGTAAGCAAACCTCAGGGTATTTATACTTTTGAATAAAAATAATATTTACCCAGAACCTCGTTGTGTGTGTGATTCATTTTAATTTTGATATTCCGCTGTAATTAATTTAAGAAAATGAAGAACATACATTCACCCCTTCTATGTGTATCTTTTGGACCTAACAATTGGTATCGGAGCTTGTTGATCGATATACTGGTCTGATCCGTTAGATCAGCAAGTTTTGTTATTGATTTTGGTTGTACGGAGTCTGGGAGTGCTTCTGGTGTGGAGTTCTGATTTGGATTTGTTGGTTTTGACTTGACTGGTTTGGTATTGTTGACTGGCTGGGTTATCATAATATGAGACAGTATATTGCAAATTTTTCTCAGATCTGAAAAGATGAGTTCTTAGAAAGTTAGTAGTATCAAGGTTCCTCAGTTCGATAAATCGAGATATAATCTATGGAAAAAGAAAATGTTATTGTATATTCGGGCGCCGAATCTAGAGTATATGAGAGTGTTAAGAGAAGGACGACATGTGCCGATGAAGGATAATCCGGAGTTGCCTAATATGAGAATGTCATGTCCTGAAGCAGAATGGAGTGCTCGTGACAAAGAACTGATAGCTTTGGATGAAGGCCTGCAGCTTATTTTGGTGGATTCGATGGATGATGATATGAACCACCAAATTATGATCTGTGAGAGTGCCAGGCACATGTGGGAGACCATAAAACTGCTTATGAAAGGAACTGAGGATGTCAGGTAGAATCGATTGGATATATTGACTTCACAATATGAGGCGTTTAAGTCCTTTCCTGGAGAAAGCATAACTCAAGTCTTTGAGAGAGTAAATAAATTGTTAAATGAATTAAGTTTTTATGGAAAGACTTATCCTTAGAGAGAAGTCAACATGAAGTTTATGCTAGTCCTACCTCACCACTTAGAGAATAAGGCTTCATCTGTTCGTGAACGAGTTGATTTTGAGACCATGACACTTGAGAAGTTGTATGGTAAATTGAAGACACATGAGATGGAGCAGGAACAAAGGAAGATCATCTATGATGGAGGTACAGTTGATAGCAAGAATGCTGAACTACTCAAGACAACTGCTCTTATAGCCAGTGGAATCAAAGAGCTTGACATTACTGCTGAAAAGCCTAAGTCTAAAGCTGAAGCGCTCTTTGGAGCTGAGATGGATGATGGAAACCTCTATGGTAATCCTAGTGACTACTACACCATTGAAGAGCTGCAAGGAATGGAAGATCCTTCTATGGTCAACTTAGTTGAGATGTTTAGTAACAACAGGTTTAGAAGGAAGCAAGGTTTTAGGGAATCTGGAAGCAGCAACCATGGTCAGAGGTCAAGTTCATCTTCTGGATCAGGTTACAAGACAGGGATGGTTGATAGAAGCAAGTTCAGATGCTATAATTGTAATGAGGTTGGGCACTTTAGCACTGAATGTAGAAAGTCCCAACAAGCAAGGGATAAAGGCAAAGCTTATCAGAAAAAGGACTCAGGTAGCTCAAGGAAGTATCCAGTAAAATCTTACATAGCCGAAGGGAAAAGCTGGGATGACACCGATGATGAGGAAGAGCAATATGGAAATCTAGCATTGATGGCAGAATCTTCTTCTTAGGTAACATTTCCAACTATTCGTGCTTTACCTTCAGATAAATTGTGTGAAAATGAACACTGTGTCGCCTTCAGGCAGACTGTCCTAGTGTATGAAAATGCTATTTCTCATCACTATCTTACGGTACGGTGCAATACAAAGGAATGCATTGAACAACATGATGCTGTAAAAGAAGTGTATAGAAACATTAGTACTACACTAAGATGTACTCTGCTTGATGTTGAAGACCTTAAAGTAGAACTAAAGAAAGTTAAAGATGAAAATGATAAGTTAGTTCTAGATAGGGTCAGTGTTGAGAATCTTAAGCAAACCAATAAATATTTAGAGCTTTAGATTACTAAGCACCTTGAGACAGGGGAAGAGCTTAAGAACAAGAATGTAGAATTAGAAACCAAATTACATGCTTTTACTGATTCTGCAAATCTTGCTAAGAAGCTCAAAGATGATCAAGTAGTAGGTGGAAAGGTTGGGATAGGTCTAGACTACGATGAACTTAGAAAAGCTTCTAAGAAACGAGTAGTTGAAAATGACCCTGTAGAGAAAGTTGTTAATTCCCCTGATACACCTCATATTCTTAAGGAAGCTAAGAAGCCTCTGTTTAAGAAAGCTACTATCGAACCCTTTGATGAAGATAATCTTTATATTCATCATGAGATGCTTGTTGAGGATCTCGAGGTCTCAAGGAGACAAAAGGAAAAAAACCTATGTCTGTTGCTAGTGACTCTGACTTATCTTTTTCGGACTAGGTTTTACTTCCAAGAATAAGAAGAATAGAAGGGATAGGAACTAATGGACCTAGGAAGTTATGTAATAACTGTGGTTCTGCTGGTCACCTTACTCGTGCTTGTAGAAAGGTTAAAGTAGATAATGTTAAAAATGTTTATGTGCATAACATGCCTAAAGTTTCTAAGTGTGATAAATCTGTTTGTATGTCATGTGTAGTATCTTTCATGCACACTTATCTTGATTCCACACACTCACAGAACACATCTCATAATAATGATAAGCATGCTAGTAAGAACACTGATAGATCAAAGTTTGTAAGCCCTCCTAAAGCTAGGAAAGTGGCACCTGTCACCAAGCCCAAGAGCAAGTCTGTTGGTGCTTCTGAAAGTGACAAGGAAACACTCAATGATAAAGCAAAAATTGTTAAGCCTGTCAATTCTGTTAAGAAAAATGTTATATATCAAATGCTTCTAAGTCTTCCGGACCCAATTTAGTGTGGGTACCAAAGAAAACTTGATCCATAGTATAGACAGGGCAAGAAAAGGTGAAGCGAACCATGTGGACTGTGGACTGTGAACATTTAATGTTTAATACACAAGAGTTCGAGGATAGAGCCCTGCTATCAGAAGTGGACAAGTGAGCTGGCCTAGTAGTAACCTTTAGAGATGATAACAAAGGAATTACTACGGGATATGGCGTGATGTCAGGAATGTCATCTCTCACTCAATATTTAAATGCATATATATGCTGAATATCTGTTGCAGTTATTTGTTGAGTATAGCAGCATCACATCTCTTATAATTTATTTCAGTGGTTTGTGATGAGATTAACAGCATTACACTTTTGATAATTTATTTCAGTGGTTTGTGATGAGTTTGGTAGCATTACACTATTTAGAATCTTTTTCAGTAGTTAGTGATGAGTTTTGTAGCACCATAAACTCTTGATAATTCATATCATTAGTTAAAGGTGATATATGTAGCATCATAAACTCTTGATAATTCATATTATTAGTAGGGGGTATATGTAACATCATAAACTCTTGATGAGTCATATCATTTGTTGGTGGTGATATTTGTAGCACTATAAACTTCTGATAAATCTAGTAACAATTCTTGTTGATAGCTTTATCACTAGTTAATGGTGAGTTGTGTAGCACTACATACTTGAATAAATTTATTGACAAATTTTGTTAATATTTTTTATCACAAGATAGTGGTGAGATTTTGATAATAGTGAGAACTTTTAAATTGCCTTTTCTGAAAAACTCACTAAGATCAAAATCATGTGTGTAGCATAGTTGGACATAATTCAATTTTCATGGAGTCTAACAATTAATGAATTCATTGTTGAATATCATAATTGGTAGTAGACTTAGTGGATAGTGAATCATGTTTGATGATGAGGTTTCATTTTTTTTCATTATTAATATTTAATGACAACAAGCTCCCAAGTAATCAGAAAGAAGATTGCTTAGACAATCTAGATGTTGCAGATCTTTCTGATGATGAAGACAAACCTGAGGTTGTTCCAATGAAGATATAAATGCAAATGATCGTGTCAGTGCTCACATTTCTGATTCGAAATCTGATGGGAATGGTCTTGAGACAAGCAAAGATAATTAAACTATTTCCGGAACTAGTTCTCAAGATTCAGATTCTGAAGGAAGAATTGACAGTGGTGATAGTGGAAGTGGTTCAGATGCAAGTAATGATAGTGGAAACTGGAAGAAGCACAGTCATATAATCTTTGGAACCAATCCACAAGCTTCAGATTCTATAGATCATGCTAACAACAACTCATGGGGAGCAAGAAAAACAAAGATCCACTGGTCAGACTCAACATAATTCTGAAAATGCTGAGTTATCAAGAGCTAGTCTACCAAGATGTAAGAATGGAGTAAAAACCATCCTTCGCATATGATACTGAGTAATTTTGATACTGGAGTAAAGGCTAGAAGATCAGAAGAAGAAGAACAAGGATCTACTAGTCAGACTCAACTTAATTCTAGAAATAATGAGTCGCCAAGAGCTAGTCTACCAAGACGTAAATAATTGAGTAAATACCATCTTTGGCATGTGGTACTTAGTATTTCTAATACTGAAGTAAGGGCTAGAAGAGTTGCTGCAAACAATTGAATAGATTCTGGTTTTCAATCACCAATGAAACCAAAGGAAGCAGTGAAGCTCTTGGAGATCCAGATTGAGTGATTTCCATGCAAGATGAACTCAATCAGTTTGAAGATTAAATTTGTAAAGGCTTGTTCCCAGATTCAAGGATAGATCACAATTTTTAAATAGTGAAGATCTTTCCAAGAGTAAAAAGAAGCCTGAACCTGTTTCTGAATATAATAGGGGTTGATCCAGATCCAGATTCTGGTACAAGTTCAAGATTTATTCCCCTCAAAGCACCAAATCTCAGATTTGATTTAACAACAACTCAGGTTGAGCAAAACAAGCAATATTCCACAATTTCAAGTTACTGACATGGGAAAGTAAGTTTATATATCTATTCATTATATATATCCATGTTTGTAAACTTATTTTGAAGCTAACTGATTACCATGTTTTACATGTTATATGCTAGTGGTAAGTAAGTTAGAGTTTTTGATGCAATATGAGTTGTTTGAATGTTTACATGCTATATGTTTACTCTGATGCATATACTCATAATATTGATATTTATTTTAGAACACACACACATCTCAATATTGTTTGCACTCTGATTTAAGATCCTGTAATCTCTTTTGTGATTCTATCATAACTATGATTTATGGGTTTAGATCCTGTGCAACTAGCTTGAGTACTCTGATTAGTTTTTGTGTGATTAAATCATGTTTTCTAAGTAATTCTGTATGATATTTGAGCTTCAGACCCTAGGCAACTCTGACAACAGATTCCTTGATCATTCTGATTCTCTTTTTATGCTAGAATAACTATGTTTATCTTGTGCTAGAATAAATATGCAGCATGACTAGTGATAGTTGTGATATGATTATGTTAGGAGTAGTTTTAATTGGTTCAGTCTTGTGTTGACTAATCAATTGGTGTATACTTGTTGAATATACTCTTTACATAATTAATTAATTTTATGACTTATGTGTTGATCCTGTATGTAACTCTGATGATCTTGCTATGCTTATACTCTATTCAGGATATTAGATCCTGATACATTTCTTATACTCTGATTACCTTATGCAAGTCTTATAAGTTTGGAACAATGTTCAGTTTCTTTCCTCTATAGTATTGATTTTTATTGGACTAACTTGAACTGTTTTGAGCTAATGAGATTTGATTGAGTAATATTATCAAAAGAATCAGAAAGCATGATCATCTCAGACATCCTTCACGAATTCATATTGTGGTAAGTAAAGTTAAAAGATCTTTGATTCTGAAATCACTCTGTTCTTGATCACTAAATTCTCTGATATTGTACTTCATATGTTTGTGATCCTCAACAACCTCAGTGGTTTTAGGAACTGACTAAGAGCCTATCAATCCTCATAGGTACTAACCCAAGTCATTAGAACCAAACACTTCTCAAACATTATTCCATTACCTTACTCGGATAGATTCCCCATATTTTTTTCTGATTCACTTAATTTTCTTGAGATATCAACTTAGTGATCAGAAAAAATTACCATTTGGTATTGGAGTTGTGTTGAGAATGAGGAAGATAGTGCCAAGAAGCACCACATAAGAAAGGAAATGTCAACCCTACAGCTCTGTCTCTCACAAAGTAGTGGAGTATCTATAACCTGAGACATCTGTAAGCCCATCTGTATTCTCTCAAAAGGATATAGAGCTGAAAAAGGCTTATAAACAGTTACTAGGTGCATTCTCCCAAAAGAATGTTATCTATTGAAAATTCGCATGTCATCCAGGGCATCTGTATAAGAGTCACTACCCCTTGATTAAAATATTTCCAATGCACATGTGAGATTTACACACACAAGGAAGATATTGACGCAACAATCATTGTCAAACCATATCAAGGTCAATGACAATAGGTTGAAATCCTGGATCATGTTCTACTCTTTATCCTTGATCTTGAATGAGAACATATGATCCTGGTTGATTACTTTGATAAGTCCTCATAGACTTTAGAAGAAATCTTTGATCTCTAATGGCATATCATTGATCATTGATTATCTTCCCAGAATTCAAATCTGGAAATGATTTTGACTTAGTAAAAAATGTAGCACGTAAATAAGGACCCAGATATTATCTGACGAGTTTATGAGGTATACTTGTTTATGGAAGTTGAGGGATATCAGGAAGTCTACCACTTAAAAAAATCCGAATTTCCCCTCTCAGAAGGAATATTTCTGCATCTCTTGACTGAGAGTTTCCATCTTTGAAGGTGGAAGGCAACTTTTTTATGAAAAGGATTTTCTCGCAGGTACACTTGGATATTTGGAGCTTTGAGTGAGTGACACACTGTGAGACTGAGTGACAAAAACTTGAGTGTAGAGCGGAGTGAAACACAATGTGAGAACACTAAACAGAAATCACATACTTGCACTGTGAGGAATGGTTTCCAAATAATCTCTTCACTTGGTTGGTTGATCCTAAGGTTTTACTCTGAATACATTTGAAGGATTACTCAACTAAGAGGGAGAGATTATAAAGAGATTATGGACTGATAGTCTTTCTGTAACTAAGAAAAGGAGTTTCTAACTTTATTGTACTAAGGAAGGGATTCTTCATCTTAGGGGGAGAGATTATAAGGTTTTGGTTCTAAGTTCCAAAATGTTTTGTATGTGCTTTATGGGAAGATCTAAAGATTATTGAAGACAGTATTTGGAAGACGTATCTATCTGCAACTTTACATAAAGGAGCGAAGAATCTGTTCTCTGCTGGAGCTGAATGCTTATAGAAGATGCTGTAGATATAAGATAACATTATTTCCAAGTACAGGATTGAAAGTTGAAAGATGATTGAAGATTTTTGGATATGGTTAGTTGAGTTATCCTCCAAACTGTTGTTTTTCCATTATTATTTGACCGTCAGGTATAACAGTCAAATAGAGGGAGATTGTTGAGCAAGATTGAAGCTGTATGTATAACTCAACAATACTGGTTTGGATAACTCAACATAGAATAAGGACTTTGAAATAATCTATGTTCCACTAGGATCATTACAGATTGTTTTATTGGGTATATGCACAAAAGGTTTTGTTATCTATAGTGAAGAAGACGTAAACAGTGATCCGTATGAAGTTCATTAATATGTTCAGACATCGGAGGAATAAGGTTGGAGTCATTCGAAGCAGTTATCAGAATCAGTATGAAGACCTCAAGGATTCCTAGTGAAGTTGGTTATATTTGGTAGAAGACTTAACAGTGGTTTGTACGGGTATAATACGAAGGCCTGAGAGCGAAACTAATCGTCTGTGAACCAGACCTGTGCACTAGACGCCAGTGATCCGTGAAAAAAACGGAGTATTATTTTTTAGAAATACTGTTAAGTGGTTTTTGTACTCGAGGAGATTGGATGTAGCATCTAGGAAATTTACGTCTGTATTATATCATATTTATATTAAACTATGTGTCTTAAGGTGTCATTTGTGTGGAATTATCTGTCAAACCCTAATTGTTATATGTTACGTGCATTCTGTGTCGTTCTGGTATTTTAAGATATTTTTCAGATATTTTATTTTGCATTCATAGCTTTCATTTCAAATGTTTTACGACCCGAACCATGATTTTAAAGCTGGTATTTCAAATAAAATAATGGGCCTTATTTTTCATCAAACGGCTTTTACTAGGGGTGAGCGCGGTGCGGTTTTTTCCTCAAACCGTAAACCAAACCGCACATGCGGTTTGATCAAATTTCCAAACCGCAACCGCACCGCGTACCCTCAAAAACCGCATAAACCACACCACAAAAATGCGGTGCAGTGTGGTGCGATTCACTGCGGTTTATACATTACAAGTTCGAAAATTTTAAATAAATACAAAACTTAAATTTAATTAAATTTCCGAACAATATAACAAAGTCGTCAATATTCTTCAATAATACAAATTAGAAATTCCACACTGTAAAGTTTAACGTAGAAGTAGAAGCTTGGCTCGGCAATTAAATGAGTTCACTATTAAATGAGTTCACTATTAAATAAGTGGCTTTGTACCATGTGTCTCATTATTTTTGAAGAAACACAAATAGGATGATCACCACGCAACAATTGCTCTTACAGAAACAAGATGATCACTAAGCAAGCTACACCTAGTATGTTAAATGGAATTATGAGATATAAGTATTATATATATATATATTAAATATTGCGGTGCAGTGCGGTTTGAACCGCATTTCAGAAATTTAAAACCACAACCCGCAACGCACCGCGCGGTTTATTAAAAATTCAAACCGCAACCGCACCACGAAAATTAAAAACCACGTTTTGCGATGCGGATTGGTGCGGTGCGGACGGTTTTTACGGTTTGTGCGGTTTTCTGCTCACCCCTAGCTTTTGCCATCGCATTATTTTGAACATCTAGGAATTTTATAAATTTTCTCGTTTTGCGAAAAATGACTTTTCCGGGCCCCATTGGGTGTTAAAAACCCCACAAAAATCATATTTTTATTTTTTATAAAATTATAGGACTTTTATTTATACCATTTCTTTGTATTTTTGCATTATTCACAATTTTTGGGAAATTTTGGCATATATATTGCATATATAAAATATTTATAAATTAAATTTTAGTACTTAAAATTATAAAATTAGGGGCTTATTAATTTTAAAAAGTGTAGAATTAGGGCCTTAATTTTAATTAGGAGTATTAATTTTTTTAACTATTGGACCCGGGTTTGATCCTCTGATTCCCAAACCCATTTCCTGTTTTGTGTTTATGAATTATAATTAATTATTTATATTTTATAAAAATAAAAATTAGTTTTATTAATTCTAAAAATCAAATAAAAATCAGTTTTAAATTCTGAAAAATATTATTAATAATTTCTAAATTATTTCCTTAATTTAGAAATTCAAAAATTATTATTTATTTAATTATTTAACTATTTATTTAATAATTTATTTATTTATTTATTATTTAATAATTAAGTAATTAATTAATAAATAGGATTAAAAATAATCGAATAATATGATTAAAGATTCGATAATTAGTATAAATAGGATTAAAAATAATCGAATAATATGATTAAAGATTCGATAATTAGTTAGATAATGCGAGTAGCTCGTATTTATACGAGTAGTTGATCGTTGAATTAGATTATGGTGCGAATAATAATTACTTATTTGATAAATAACGTAACAGCTAGTTGTATCGATTATTTATTTGTAAATAATCAATCTAATCGAGTAAGTAATAATAATTTGTAAATAATTGTAATAAAGTGTAATTAATCATATTAATTAAGGATTAATTATTTTAAAATACAATAATTAATAAATAATTATTTAAAAATATAAGTAAGGATTATTTAATTATAATTAATTATTTAAAATTAATTCTTAATTAACTAAATCATGTTTAATTCATAATAATTAAACCGTTAGTCCGATTCAATCGAAACGAAAGCCCTTGGACTCAGAAAAATGAAATAAATTCATTAAAAATAATATTAAATTTTAATTTCTTCTAGAAATTAGTTGACTTTGTTATTTGTTTGATTATCCGTCGAGTTGAGTGCCAAGACGAGTCCGAAAAATTCCGAAAAATAGGAAACAAGTCAGATAATGATCAGTTGAGCGATCAGCGAGTCAATTTTGATTCTAAAAATTATTTTTAACTATAAAAACGATTATGTACTTATGTGCTTATGTGTATTATGTGGTTAATTGAGTCCTACTTGTTAATATATAATATACGAGTCAGTCATAAGCCCATGGGTAGACGATGGGAACGATGGGAAGTCAATTCAAGATGCAATTGAAGTATGAAATGACTAAACCAGTCTATTTCTTTAACAGAAGCTAAGCCAGCAAGGCAGGTTGAGACGATGATAGACGAAGGTGACATATACGCAGTGAGTCGCACAAAAGGCAAGTTTTTCCCCTATTCTACTTTCAGAATAGTGATATTTCTTCAGATTCTTATCACGCTTGCATTCTTTTGATTCTCTTGTTTATATTTCATTTCGATTCTTGATTTTTGCTTTTCATTTGAATTCATTGTTCATATTCCAATTGTTACTCACAAATATTGATGTATTCTGGTGATTAGAATATGTCAAAGCATACCGATTGTTCCGGTTGCTATTCCATGGACTAGATAATGACACTTTGGGGATTAAGTTTATCCTAAGGACCAAGACATAACCGGATCCTTGAGATGGGCCGTAGTGCCTGGGTGCCCGACGGGATCTATATAGTGGGATATAGATCTGCACTGTATCCTGGCTGATCAGCAGGATATAGATGCGAACTTATGTCCAGTTTAGTTCATTTGTACTCGCCAGTAATGGCCTTCTTTCTACTCTCGCGGGGTTATATTTTTGGAGATATACCCAGGTTACCATTTCATTTAAACTGCTTAAACACTGTTTATACTTTGTGGACTTGTTGAGCAATTTTGGCTTACCCCTTTTTGTTGTTATTTACCTTATTGTCTTCTGTTAAGAAGGAATATGAATCCCACCAGGACTCGAGTGGTAAAGAAGCGGATCATGCCTCGGGATCCTCTCATACCCAAGGTGTTGATCCCAATCCAGGAAGAAAGCTTTGAGTTGCCCGAATATGTGGAGTATAGATAGTTAGTGTGTATGTTTGAATAAAAGATGAAATTAGTTTGACAATGGTTTGTAATAAAGAGAGTTTGTAATATTTTAAATTTGGTTTGTAATAAAGTAGTTAGTGATTCTTGTTTTCATACTTTAACCTAAAAAGATCCTGATTAATGTTAAAGGAGTTTAGATTCATTGCTTTATTATTTGTTAATCAGATTGTACAGGTTTGGTGATTAGCTAGTAACCCCCAGACTTATACCCCGGGTCTGGAGGGCGTTACAGGTTTGGCATCAGAGCTGTAGGTTTGGTCCCAAAAAACAAGAACATTAGGGTTAAGATAAGATAGGAAGTTCACATAGGATAGGAATAGTCAAATAGGAAGAGTAGTGTTAGGATTTAGATAATATTAGGATAGGAAGGTATTAGTTCTAGGAATGATTTAGTGACCTTTCTTCTTTCTTTGGTATATTATCAGATGGCGTCGTCAGGTTATTCAGCTTCTTCTGAGAGGACAGTAACTGGTCCAGTCGTACCAGTTGTGCCACCAGTATCTGAGTTCATGTTTCCTCCTCTACCACCTCCACCACCATTGCCACAGGAGCCAGTACCTCCAGTACAGGGGATAGTCCATGACCCTATAGAGATGTTTGATCCATGAGTACAGGGTTATGAGAGATGATGTGGAGTATTGGAGAGCTCAGTGCAGGGAGATTATGCATTTATTTGACCAGAGAGACCGACAACCGTTAGCTGCCCTACAGCCAGATTAATTGATGAAGCAGAGGTTACAGTCGGTTTTGATGAGTGCTACTTGGGAGCTGGATGATTTGACCCATGAAGGATCGCCTTCTTTTGCGGAGTTCTACAGGATATTCCGTTTGGCACAGACTTTGGTCCAGATACTTAGGGATGAGCTGAGGCGTATTCCGCCAGGATTCTGAGATGTTGACTTCAGAGGACGGATGTACATAGATGCAGCCTAGTATGACATAGTGAGTAGCGTGTATGTGTGTAGTAGTAGTTTGACTTATAGTAGTTAGTTTGACTTGTAGTCACCGCCATGACCAGCAGAGCTAGACTTTTTGTACCAAGCACTTACACCTGAGGCTGGTGTCATATATATAAAATGAACTTTTTCAAATTTCTTTTATTTAAATTTCAGTCTTTACAGTTTTACAGCATTCACCTTTACTTTATTGTTTTATAGCTTTTCGTACTTTAAATTCTGTCGAAAAAAAAGAGAACAAACATTTCATTTAACTGTTTATATTTCCTGTTTTTGTATTAAACAAACTGTTTTCTTTCTTCAAACCATTATCTAAATTTTGTTAATACAGGATAAATTGTTTTCTTATCTATTATCAATTATTTATTAAACTGTTAAAGAAATATCACCTTGTTTTATTATTAGCAAATGGCACCAAAGAGAAAGACTAGGACTGAGACTTCCAACAATAATTCCAAAGAACAGACCCATGATACCATGAACCAAATGTTCCATCTGATACAACAACAGATGGTAATGATGCAGCAACAGCAGCAGCAGATTCAACAATAAATGTTACAACAGCCACTTCGTCTTGAGCCCCAGATACCATCAGCTATACCTATTGTTACTTTCAAACAGTTTCAGTCAGCTAAACCTCCATAATTTGAGGGGTCTACTATTCCTATTAAGGCTACCACTTGGTTAAAAGAAATAGAGAAAGCATTTGTGCTAGTAAAGCTAGGTGAAGACTAGAAGACTGACTTTGCTAGTTATCTGTTGAAAGGAGAAGCAAATTATTGGTGGGAATCTAAAAAGGCTTTAGAGGGCGAAGATGTTATTGCATGGGATAGGTTTAAAGAGCTGTTCTTAGAAAAATATTTTCCTCGCTATATGAGAAATCAAATGCAGATTAAGTTTTTGGAATTGAAGCAGGGAAGTATGTCCGTGACAGAGTATGAAGCCAAATTTACTGAATTGGCTAGGTTCGTTCCATAACAAGTTGATACTGAAGAGAAACGAGTTCAAAGGTTTCAAGAAGGGTTACGATCGTGGATCCGTGGACAAGTTGTAGTTTTTGAATTAACGACGTATACCGTCGTGGTCCAGAAAGCCTTGATCATCGAAGGGGAAAATGAAAGATCTCAAAGGGATAGAGGACAGGGAAGTTTCCAAGACCGCTCCAGCAGGAAGCCGGGATTTCAAGCCCGGACAAATTTGAATTTCAAAAGGAGACGACAAGATATCCAGAAGACAGGTAATCGTTTCCAAGCCCCCAACCATCAGGGAATTGTCAGAGTCCTAGTGCCGTACTGCAGAACTTATGGACGAAAGCACACCGGCGTATGTATCAAAGTAGATGTGACGTGTTTCAAATGTAAGCAGAAAGGGCACTATTTTAATAAATGTCCAACGGGAAAAACAGCAGAAATTACTTGCTTCCAGTGTGGAAAGAAAGGACATATCGCTAGGAATTGCAAAGGACCAGCCATGGCTGCTAGTATTTCGAAAGTGTTGGCATTACCTCCTCCACCGCCGCCTAATCAACCCAGAGCAAGAACTTTCAACATGACAATGAAAGAAGCAGTGTCGAGTCCTAGTGTGATTGTAGGTACGCTTTTGGTGAATTCCGTAAATTCAAAAGTATTAATTGATTCTAGAGCTACTCGTTCATTTATTTCTGAAGAATTCCTTGATAAGTTACATTACGAAATCGAATGGTTGGGCGAGACGTTAATTATAAAATTAGCAAATGACGACCAAGTTCCAGTAGATCGAGTATGTCCTGCGTGCGATATAGAAATAGCCGGACATCATTTCTCCGTATACTTGATTCCTTTTAAGTTAGGAGAATTTGACGTTATTTTGGGAATAGATTGGTTAGCTTGTCATAATGCTTAGATCGACAGCGCGAACAAGAAAGTGAAATTGCAAACTGCGGAAAAATGCAACAGAAATGTTCAAAGGCGAAAAACAGCAAAAGAAATTTCTGACGGCTATGCAGACCAAACGATTGCTTCGATAGGGATGTGGGATGTATATAGCTTACGTGTTAGATACTGAGAAAGGAAGTCCCAAAATAGAAGACATTCCAGTTGTATGTGAGTTTCCTGACGTCTTTCCAGACGAGCTTCCAGTGTTACCGCTAGATCGAGAAATTGAATTTATGATTGATCTAGCTCCAGATACAGAACCAGTTTTGAAAGCTCCATATCGAATGACTCCAGTCGAGTTGAAGGAATTGTTAACACAATTGCAAGATCTTCTAGATCGAGGCATCATAAGACCTAGTGTATCTCTGTGGGGTGCACCGGTATTGTTCGTAAAGAAGAAAGATGGCAGAATGCGATTATGCATTGACTATCGGGAATTGAATAAGCTCACTATCAAGAATAAGTATCCTTTACCGAGAATCGACGACTTGTTCGATCAGCTAAAAGGAGCAGCATGATTTTCGAAGATAGATTTACGATCGGGCTATCATCAATTAAAGATTAAAGCTGAAGATATTCCCAAGACTGCATTCCGTACCAGATACGGACACTACGAGTTTCTTGTAATGGCATTCGGTTTGACCAAAACGCCAACAGCATTCATGGATCTGATGAACATGGTATTCAAAAGGTACCTGGATAAATTTGTGATTGTATTTATTGATGACATCTTGATTTATTCAAGGACGGAAGAAGAGCATGCTGAGCACTTGAGGATTGCTTTGGAAATTCTGAGGAAAGAGCAACTGTACGTAAAATTCTCAAAATATGAATTCTGGTTGAAGGAAGTACAATTTCTAGGGCACATCATCAGTAGAGAAGGCATTCAAGTCGATCCCGCGAAGATTGAAGCTGTGTTGAGTTGGGAAAGGCCAAAAACACCAGCAGATGTTCGGAGTTTCTTGGGATTGGCAGGATATTATAGAAGATTTGTTAAAGATTTTGCGAAAATAGCAACTCCGTTGACCAAGTTAACTCGAAAAAGTGAAAAGTTCGTATGGGATGACAAATGTGAAGAAAGTTTCCAAGAGTTGAAGAATCGATTAGTAACCGCACCGGTACTCGTATTTCTAGACGAGCATGAGAATTTTGTCATTTACAGCGATGCTTCATATCGCGGATTAGGATGTGTACTGATGCAGCACGGTAATGTCATTGTATATGCTTCGAGACAGCTAAAACCTCATGAACAAAAATATCCTATGCATGACCTGGAATTAGCAGCGATCGTATTTGCATTGAAACTTTGGAGACACTATCTCTACGGTGAGAAATGCGAAATCTACACAGATCATAAAACTCTGAAGTACATCTTTATGCAGAAGGAACTGAACATGAGACAACGCCGATGACTGGAATTGATTAAAGATTACGATGTTACGAGCAGTTATCATCCAGGGAAAGCAAATATTGTGGCAGATGCGCTAAGCCGGAAAAAAAGATTGAATTTGTTAACTTCATGCGAAGAATTAGCTAAGGAATTTTACAAATTGGAAATCGAGATCCGTATTCCCAATGAATCTACTAAAGCTATCTACGCTATGACTTTTCAATCAGAATTACTAGAGAAGATTCGCCGCTGTCAAGAAGAAGTGATGAGTCAAGATGACGACTTAACAGGAAAAGAAATCACAACTCAGAAGGATAATGAAGGAATCCTATATTTTGCATCAAGAGTCTGGATCCCTAACGTGGCAGAACTGAAAGAAGAAATATTACGAGATGCACATAGTTCGAAATATTCCATTCATCCAGGAAGTACAAAAATGTATCGTAATCTGAAGGAAAACTTTTGGTGGCCAAATATGAAGAAGGAGATAGCAGAATGGGTTAGTAAATGCTACACATGCCAGCGAGTTAAAGCGGAACATCAACATCCGAATGGATTACTACAACCATTAGATATTCCAGAACGGAAATGGGAACATCTAGCGATGGATTTTATGGTAGGACTACCAAGGACTAAAGCAAATCATGATACGATATGGGTAATCATTGACAGACTAATGAAGTCGGCACATTTTCTACCGATTAATGACAGATTTTCACTCAACAAGCTAGTGCACCTGTATCTCAAGGAAATTGTGATGCGACATGGAGTTCCAATATCTATCATGTCTGATCGAGATCCCCGTTTCAATTCAAGATTTTGGAGACAATTTTAAGAATGTCTTGGAACTAAATTAAACATGAGTACCGCGTATCATCCGCAAACCGATGGGTAAAGTGAAAGAACTATCCAAATAATTGAAGACATGCTACGAGTTTGTGCGATTGATTTTGAAGGCAGTTGGGATGAACATTTACCTTTGGTTGAATTTTCTTACAATAACAGCTATCACGCAAGCATTGGAATGCCACCGTACGAAGCGCTATATGGAAGAAAATGTAGATCACCAGTATATTGGGATGAAGTTGGAGAACGCAAGGTTTCAGGTCCAGAATTAATCCAACAGACTAAAGAAAAGATAGAACTTATTCGAAAACGATTGGATGCAACACAAAACAGGCAACATAAATATGCAGATCAAGCAACGAAGGATATGGACTACCAGGAAGGAGAGCATGTGTTACTCAAAATATCGCCATGGAAAGGATTAACCAGATTTGGAAACAAGGGTAAATTGAAACCACGATACGTCGGACTGTTTGAAATTTTGAAGAAAGTAGGAAAGTTGCGTACAAATTAGCTTTACCTCCTCATATGCAACATATTCACAATGTGTTACGTGTCGTTGCTTAAGCGATATACTCCTGATTCTAGGCATGTAATCGAGTATGAACCGATAGATATCCAACCTGATTTGTGTTTTATAGAACAGCCGATAAGAATTCTAGATCGGCGAGAGAAAGTGTTGAAAAATAAGTCTGTATCTTTAGTGAGAGTGTTGTGGAGAAACCCTATGGTTGAAGAATCAACCTGAGAACTTGAGAGTGAAATGTTAGAGAAATATCCTCAATTGTTTTCATAGTGAGATTCTGAGGACAGAATCCTATTAAGGGGGGAAGAATGTAGCGTCTGGGAAATTTACGTCTGTATTATATCATATTTATAATAAACTATGTGTGTTAAGGTGTCATTTATGTGGAATTATCTGTCAAACCCTAATTCCAATGTGTTATGTGCATTTTGTGTCGTTCCGGTATTTTAAGATATTTTTCAAATATTTGATTTTACATTCATAGCTTTCTTTCAAATATTTTACGACCTGAACCATGATTTTAAAGCTGGTATTTCAAATAAAACAATGGGTCTTATTTTTCATCAAAGGGTTTTAACCCATTATTCTAAACATCTAGGTATTTTATAAATTTTCTCGTTTTGCGAAAAATGACTTTTCCGGGCCCCATTGGGTGTTAAAAACCCCATAAAAATCACATTTTTATTTTTATAAAATTATAGGACTTTTATTTATATCATTTCTTTGTATTTTTACATTATTCACAATTTTTGGGAAATTTTGGCATATATATCGCATATATAAAATATTTATAAATTAAATTTTAATACTCAAAAATTATAAAATTAGGGGCTTATTAATTTTAAAAAGTGTAGAATTATGACCTTAATTTTAATTAGGAGTATTAATTTTACTACTATAAATAGCCTAATTATTAATTAATTAATTAATTAAAAATCAGAAAAATTCAAGAATTTCCCCAAATTTCCAGAATTAGGGTTTTTAAGTTTGTGGATTCAAGCAGCGATTTCATAGTGATTCTGTGCACCAAATCTTTCATGTGAGTACTCAAAACGATCCTCTTGATCTCTACTTTCTATTCGTATAATCAATTTCATGTTTTATAGCTTCGAATTTCAATTCGATTTTTAGGGTTCTTGAACTAATTTGGGTATTTGCAAATCGTTGTGTTTTGGTTGCTGAGAGTTATATGAATAGATTGCCCAAGTTGTGTAGATAATTTTACGAATTTTTAATTGATTTTTCTATTCATAGAATTGTGATTTACGATTTGGAGTTTCAACCCGTTTTTGAATTCGGGTTTTAAGTTTGGATTGTTGTTTGTTGATTCTGTGGTTAGAGAAGTGTAGATCATCGTGTGTGCAGTCGATTTGTGTTGGTTTCGTGATTTTTGGTTGTGTTTTTGGGTTCGCAGGAAAGCGGCGTCGCCGCCGCTGTTGTTGGAGGTTCAGGCGACGGGGGCGATGGAGGAAGGAGGAGATAGGCTGGGATTTGGTCCCGGAGCTTTGGCAAGGTGAAATCGCAGCAGAACGGGCTTGGAATCACGTCGGTTGCTCACCGGATTGTCCGCCGGAATCGGGCCGCCGGCATCGGCGTTATTCTTGGTCGCCGCCTGTTCCTGGCGACCCGTGGTCGACCCGGTTTTCGACCCGGTTTCGACCCGGGTTTGATCCTCTGATTTCCAAATCCATTTCCTGTTTTGTGTTTCTGAATTATAATTAATTATTTATATTTTATAAAAATCAAAATTAGTTTTATTAATTCTAAAAATCAAATAAAAATTAGTTTTAAATTCTGAAAAATATTATTAATAATTTCTAAATTATTTCCTTAATTTAGAAATTTAAAAATTATTATTTAATTAATTATTTAACTATTTATTTAATAACTTAATTATTTATTTATTATTTAACAATTAAGTAATTAATTAATAAATAGGATTAAAAATAATCGAATAATATGATTAAAGATTCGATAATTAGTTAGATAATGAGAGTATATCGTATTTATACGAGTAGTTGATCATTGAGTTAGATTATGGTGCGAATAATTATTACTTATTCGATAAATAACGTAACAGTTAGTTGTATCGATTATTTATTTATAAATAATCGATCTAATCGAGTAAGTGATAATAATTTGTAAATAATTGTAATAAAGTGTAATTAATCCTAATAATTAAGGATTAATTATTCTAAAATACAATAATTATTAAATAATTATTTAAAAATATAATTAAGGATTATTTAATTATAATTAATTATTTACAATTAATTATTAATTAACTAAATCTTGTTTAATTCATAATAATTAAACCGTTAGTCCGATTCAAATGAAACGAAAGCTCTTTGACTCAGAAAAATGAAATAAATTCATTAAAAATAATATTAAAGCCTAATTTCTTCTAGAAATTAGTTGACTTTGTTATTTGTTTGATTATCAGTCGAGTTGAGTGCCGAGACGAGTCCGAAAAATTCTGAAAAATAGGAAACAAGTCAGATAATGATCAGTTGAGCGATCAGCGAGTCGATTTTGATTCTAAAAATTATTTTTAACTATAAAAACGATTATGTGCTTATGTGCTTATGTGTATTATGTGGTTAATTGAGTCCTACTTGTTAATATATAATATACGAGTCAGTCATAAGCGCATGGGTAGATGATAGGAACGATGGGAAGTCAATTCAAGATGCAATTGAAGTACGAAATGACTAAACCAGTCTATTTCTCTAAAAGAAGCTAAGCCAGCAAGGCAGGTTGAGATGATAATAGACGAAGGTGACATATTTGCAGTAACTCGCGCATAAGGCAAGTTTTTCCCTTATTCTACTTTCAGAATAATGATATTTCTTCAAATTCTTATCACGCTTGCACTCTTTTGATTCTCTTGTTTATATTTCATTTCGATTTTTGATTTCTCCTTTTCATTTGAATTTATTGTTCATATTCCAATTGTTACTCTCAAATATTGATGTATTCAGGTGATTAGAATATGTCAAAGCATACCGATTGTTCCGGTTGCTATTCCATGGACTGGATAATGATACTTTGGGGATTAAGGTTACTTAAACCTAAGGAACGGGACATAACCGGATCCTTGAGATGGACCGTAGTGCCTGAGTGCCCAATGAGATCTATATAGTGGGATATAGATCTGCACTGTATCCTGGCTGATCAGCAGGATATAGATGCGAACTTGTTTCAAGTTTAGTTCGTTTATACTCGCCAGTAATGGCCTTCTTTCTACTCTCGCGGGGTTATATCTTTGGAGATATACCCAGGTTACCGTTTCATTTAAACTGCTTAAACACTGTTTATACTTTGTGGACTTGTTGAGCAATTTTGGCTCACCCCTTTTTGTCGTTATTCAGCTTATTATTTTCAGTTAAGAAGAAATATAAAACCCATCAGGACTCGAGTGGTAAAAAAGCGGGTCAAGCCTCGGGATCCTCTCATACCCAAGGTGTTGATCCCAATCCAGGAAGAAAACTTTGAGTTGCCCGAACATATGGAGTGTAGATAGTTAGTGAGTGTGTTTGAATAAAAGATGAAATTAGTTTAAAACTGGTTAGACAATGGTTTGTAATAAAGAGAGTTTGTAAGATTTTAAATTTGGTTTGTAATAAAGTAGTTAGTGGTTCTTGTTATCATACTTCAACCTAAACAGATCCTGGTTAGTGTTAAAGGGGTTTAGATTCATTGCTTTATTATTTGTTAATCAGATTGTACAGGTTTGGTGATTAGCTAGTAACCCCCAGACTTATACCTCGGGTATGGAGGGCGTTACATTGGAAATATTTTGAGATACAAAAACACGGAGATTAGAAGGCCTCAGATACAGAGGAGTACAGCCTGAGGATTTACATGATTTCTTTTTTAATCAATGAATGATTTTTGATTAAATGAATAAATGGAAACTATTTCATTTATTTATTTAATGTTATATCACAATTGATTTTAAAATAAATAAATTAAAAATTGATTTTTATTAAATAAATAAACGAAACTCAAAACATTTATTTATTTAATTTAATATCAACTTTTAATTTTGGAAAAATAAATTGAGATTTGATTTTTAGTTAAATAAATAAATGAAATCAAATTGAATTTAGTTATTTAATTAAATTAAAAATCAATGTTTATTTTTTTGTAATCCTGAAAATTCCAGTTGATTTTTCTTGCATGCAGGTATCTGTTCGGAGTAATAAAAATAAAAGAATGGACTGATTTGTGTGCAATTAATAGAAGTATGGAAGCTTCACATTTTAATTTTTTCAGCGCGGGCCCCAGGTTAGTGATCAAATAAACAAAACAAAACAAAATAAACAGGCACAATTCAGAAGACAGCCGCATTCTAGTTCGTCCGAGGCGCAACCAACGTGCGCGTGTAGCGCACGCTCCCATCCTCCTTCTATTTTCCGCGCGTGCAAAACTGACGGCTCCTCCTGTTGCTTTTTATTCTTTCCGCGCACAAACAAACCTCCTGACTGCCTGTATGTTGTTCAATTTAAATATAAAAGAAAACAGATGGCTGCCTTAGTCTTTTGTACACCACATGATTCAAAAGCAAAGAAATCAATGGATACATTCTTGCCTATACGTCACAGTTTGCTAGACAGATAAATTAGTCGCATGTTGCTTATTTCAGAAGGAAAAGGAAGCGCCGGTTGGAGAATTAATTTGGGAAAAAAAATGCAGTGCAGGTTGGTGATTTGTTTTTACAAGTCGCCAGTTGCATTTGTATTTTATGCAGCGTAGGTTGAACTTATTTTATAAGTCGCAAGTTATAAAAATATGGTCGCAGGATACAATTTGCAAGGCTGTAAATTCAAATTGCTTGGTCCTGGTTGTGCCACGTAGCTTCTTCTCTCTCCACCCTACCAATCTATATAATCAAATCAACAACAATTGGATCTGAATCTCCTCCATTTTTACAAAGTGCGAAGCTCTTGAAGTTTTATCTCAACACTCTTTAAAAGCTTGATTTTACAAGGAGAGGTCATGTCCAATTTGTTTCACACTATCTAAAGCCTTACAAACTTGTAACACTCATTATTTAAATCTCTCTTAATTGTATTTAATACCTTTTGATAGGAGCTTTTAATTTTTAGAGTGATAAGATTGCTTTGGTTCTTTTTATATTTGTTGCTTCAGATCTTTATATTTGGAGTTGTAAGTAAACCTCCGGGTATTTATACTTTTGAATAAAAAGAATATTTACCCAGAACCTCGTTGTGTGTTTTATTTATTTTAATTTTGATATTCCGCTGCAATTAATTTCAGATAACGAAGAACATACATTCACCCCCTCTATATGTATCTTTTGGACCTAACAACCCACGTTATAAAATTTTATGTGATCAACACTCCTTCATCATACAATGGCATAATTGGTCGTCTGGCTCTGACCAGAATGCAAGAAATCACCTCTGTATCACACCTGAAAATCAAGTTCCCAACTTCAACTGGGATATGAGAAGTTAAAGAAGATTATGAAGTAGTAGATAGATGTTATATCCAGGCCCTGCTCATGGCAAAAACTCACCAAGAAAACAAAAGGAATGCCACAGTTCTTCGGAACAACAAAGCCATAAGAAACACCGCCCCCGCTCAAGGGAATGAGTGGGAAAAGAAGTTCGAATTATAGAATTCAACATGGATCCAAAAGCAACCAAGCCAGGATAAAAAGAGCCAAAAAGTAACCAAGTCATGGTAGAGATTGAAGTAGACCCAGCTCTCAGCCAGGGCAATCCTACTATGCAAGCAACCAACCCAGGAACGAATGAATTAAGGGAAATCAACCAAGAAAAGACATCAGCCCAGGGTCAAGCCTACATAAAAAAAGAATGCTGAAGCCCAGATCCAGCAATTGGTATCCAACCATGACCAAGAAAAGGTTGATGCTGCAGTAGAAACAGAGACAATTCTGATGGATGGAAGCAATTCCTCTAAGAAAGTAAAGATAGGTTCCAGGCTAGAGAAAGTTTTTAAGTAATAGTTGGTATCATTGCTCCGAGAGTATGCTGATGTATTTGCCTGGAGCCCAAGAGACATGCTCGAGGTGCATGAATTCATAGCAATGCATAGCTTGGATGTCAACCCAAACAGGAAACTGGTCATGATAAAAAGAAGAAATTTTTCCCCGGAGAGGCAGAAGGTGATTGATGAAGAGGTCGAAAAATAACTCAAAGCTGAAATCATATGCGAAGTCAAATATCAGGAGTGGCAGGCTAATGTGGTAATGGTGAAGAAAGCCAATGTCAAATGGAGAATGTGTGTTGACTACACCGACTTGAATGATGTGTGCCCGAAGGATCCCTACCATTTGCCAAATATTGATCAACTGATAGATGCCACATCCGGACATCTAATGCTGAGCTTCATGGTCGCTTTTTCTAAGTACAATAAAATCAGGATGAATCCAAAAGACATACAAAAGATAACATTCATCACCCATAGAGCAGTCTATGTCTATATCATGCTACCTTTCGGATTGACGAATGCAGGGTCAACCTATCAGCGAGCAACGAATAAATTTTTTTAGACCCAGCTTGGGAGAAACTTAGCATACTACATTGATAAAATGATTTCAAAGTCCACAACCATCCCGGGTCATATTGAAGACCTCAGAGAATGTTTTGATAATTTAAGGAAGCCACACTCAAGCTGGATCCGAAATTATGCACTTTTGGAGTGGGGCAGACAAATTTCTTGGGTTCATGATAAGCAACCGGATGATTGAAGCAAATTCAGGAAAGATAAAGGCAATCGAAAAAATGAAGGCTTCCCAGACCCAGAAGGATGTGTAGAAGCTAGCAGGGTTATTAGCAACACTTAGAAGATTTATCTCAAAGATCGCAGAAAGATGTATACCTTTCTTTGATTGGTTGAAAGGAGCCAACAACAAGAAAGAAGTTAATTGGAGCCCATAATGCCAGAGAGCATTTGAAGAAATCAAAAGATCTCTCTCCCAACCACCAATCCTAACTAAAGCCCAACCCGGGGAGCCCATATTCCTCAACTTGTTAATAGAGGCCCTGGCAGTTGGAGCAGTATTGATTAGGGAAGAGAATGGAAAATAACAACAAGTTTATTATATATGCCAAGTACTAAAAGATGCCAACCAGGTACCCAAGATTGGAAAAATGCGCGTTTTCCCTGGTCACGACATCAAAAAATCATCTCGGACATTACTTCCAAGGAATAGAGATCCAAGTTGTGACTGATCAGCCCTTAAGAAAGATAATACACAAATCAGATGTCTCGGGAAGGCTTGTAAACTGGGAAATTTCATTCCAAGGACTGCTATCAAAGCCCAGGCACTTGCTGATTTTATCAATGAATGCAACTTTCCAGAAGTTGAGCCTACACCCATGTGCATTGATCCAGCCAGCAACCATAATCCTAACCCGGGAGCCTAGACTCTCGAGGTCGATGAATCTTCGACAAATAAAAGGTCAGGAGCCGGGCTCATTTTAAAGATCCCCGATGGATTCATGATTCAAACTGCTGTATTCTTCGACTTTTCAGCAACAAACAACCAAGTAGAGTATGAAGCCCTGATTGTAGGATTGAAGCTTTCTAGGACCCTCAGAGTTCAGGACCTAAACATCTATAGTGACTCCCAAATTATAGTCAAGAAAATAAACGGTGAATACATAGCAAAGGATCATATTTTAGCCAAATACCAAACTTTGGTCCAAGGATACCTTGCCTTGAAACCATGAATCCAAGTTCTTCAAATCTGTCGAGAAGAGAATTTAGAGGTCGATACCCTATTCAAGCTGGTCCAGAACTCATCAGACCTAGATTGCTCTGTCTACTTTGAGGAATTGCAAAAGCCAACTATAAAAACCGAAGAGATCCTGGAGATAGACAACACCCCGAATTGGATGACTCCTTTCATCAACTACCTGAAAAAGGGAGAACTCCCAGAAGACAAAGGGAATGCTCAAAGATTAAATGCTAAGGCAACAAAGTTCTTTTTTGAAGAAGGACTACTCTATCGCTAGACCTTCTCCTCCCCTATCCTGAAATGTGTAGGGCTAGCGGAGGCGGAGTATTGTTTAATGGAAGTTCATGAGGGAATGTGTGGACATTATATGTCTACAAAGGCCATGGATCACAAGATCATAGGGCAGAGTTATTCTTGGCCAACCGTTCACTAGGATGCTGTTGAATTTCTGAAAAAGCGCAAGCAATGCCAAATCTTCAGTAATGTATCCCGGCTCAGCCCTGTGGCGCCCCCAAAATCCGGGGTCAAGGATCTAGGAGGCCACGCTATTTTGAATACTATATAACACTTATCTCGTATCACAATATATAAATACTCACACTTTTACAACCCCACATTTATCACACACACTTATAGGTTATTGTCTTGGAAACGAACCATTCATTACTAGAGTAAATCAATCCACGAAGTGATAGTTATTACAACCCAAAAGTAGTTAAGTCTTATAGGGGAAATAACCTTTAAGTAAGGATAGTCCGCTGGCCAAATATTTATTTCTTATTCATTATCTTACATAAGTTGTACTTGTAAATAAGCCGGACTAAAAACAACTGAAAACCAATCCAGCTTATTCGGTCTACTAGTGGTACAACACCAAACATCCTACGGAATAACTGGCCGTTTCCTACCCATTTTCTGGCTGTGAGTTTCATGATAGGCATCTTGATTCACTGTTGTGTTGTGTTAATTTAATAAAATAAGTGTGAGCTATAATGCCCAGCATAAGAAGGTACAGTATAAAATGACTGTATGGAAAACTAAAGTAAAACGTCGTATATGATAAATATATTTTATTCAAAAATAGTTTTCCTTGCACACCTTCTTTTGAAAACAATTCTTTAGTGGATTTATCATCCTGCGAATACCTTAATGGTAAACCCAGTACCCAGGCTTGGGTTACGGTATTGCATCATAATTCCAAATGGGAAGAACAGGACATTCACTGGAGCCACCGCATACAATGATCAGTCGTAATACGGAAAATAGTAACCTTTTCTACTAATAGAAGGATGACACCTTCGTATCCCGGTTATCACCCTTTCCGCATTCGGGCTACGTGTCCCATTTTGGGTATACACATACTTCACAAGTTCCTGAGTACACAGAGGACCTTCGCATGCGGTACCTTTGGTAGTCTCCCTAGTACACATAGTACTAGAGTCTACCCCTCCCTAGTCCTTTAAAAGAATTCTATCATATCTCGAGAACTCGAACCATATCGAAGTTCCCCCAAGCGTTTTGCTTGTTGATAGAAACAACTTGTCTTATTAGCATATATATATATATATATACGTACTTCTAAAATTTTCGGAGGAAGTACTAAGAATGTGAGTCGACCGTTGTCAACAGATAATTAAATAAGGGGGAGTTTCTTTTGAAACTATATTCAAAATATTAAGATAAGTTGAAATAACATTCTCTGATGATCTAAAATTATTGGAATGATTTTCCAAAAATTAAAAAGTATTTTACATCAGGTTTTATGATTTTTAAATCATAATAAATCATTTAATAAATAATTAATTATTAATTATTAATTGTTAAATAATTAAACCTCGAATAATTATACTTTAAAAGAATATTTGAAACAATATTCCTCAACTAATTTATGTCAAGTAATTTAAGTAATCTTTAATAATAGATTGGGTTTGAAATAAATAATCGTTGGAGAATACTTCTCCTATAATAAATGGATAGTTAAATAATACTCATTATTCGAACAATAAAATATAGCTGAGGGAATATGATCTTTGGAAATCGTTTTAATAAAAGTTCGAGGTATGTAATGTTTTCTAAGTGGACGTCGAGTCCCTTGAAACGTAACTACTATGGACTTTAATCGTCCTAAATTATCACCGGAATGATTCCCAGGTTTTTATCTTAAAATCCCAACCGACTCTCGGTCTTATAATTATACGTCACATTCGTGGCGGCATTAAACATTTTACGACATATACGGATTGCACAACATTGCTACATTATGCGAAAACCTAATTACTTAGCATTATGGTATACATGACATTTATGCACGTGATAATAAAACAATCCTTTCACAACACAACAGTATATGGGGTTGGGTTCGTAAACTTTCCTAGGTATCTCGAGGTAGAGGATGCTCTAGGTTCCGCACAGAAATCTATAACCATAAACTCAATTCGTTTCGTTAGGTCCCGTTCTAATTTACGGCGACTCGCACTCATATGCTATTTATTATGCACCCTCTCAACTTATATTACCCTTATTATTTCTTTAATTTCTTATTCATATTACGGTCGCTTCCTTTTTCGAAGTACCTTATGTCCGTTTTCATTTTCATCGTCGGCTCCGGTTATGGAGTCTACGGTTTTCTAATCGCGCGGCCTTGGCTCCAATATTTTTATAAAACTGGAAAATCATAATTTTAACTTGAAATTTTTATATAATTTAAGGAACTTTATTTACTACTCTTTATAAAAATTTCATGATTTATGAACATTTTTAAGTCGATCCTTTTTATTTCCAAAGTTCGTAATTCGTAGCAGTTTTTGTCGCGTAAATCACTTTTAGTAAAAAGGCCATAACGTTTGATCCGTAAATCAGAATCAAGCGATTCAAGCGCTTAAAAGATCCTTATAACATTATATATCATAATTAAGTGTTATTTTTCAAGAAACTACAGTTTATATCTTCGGGAATTTCTGCAGAAACTTAATGTTATGTTTTGTTCATTTTAGCGAGATTACGATTACGATCCGAGTGCCTTAAATATTTATACTACCACCAACAATCATCATATCATCATAACCACACTAAATCCTCTCAAGAATATCATGTTCTTGAGGCAACAATCATCAACCTTAATCTAATTAACTAAACATCAAGATTACAATAATACATTCACCAAAACTAGGTTTACAACTATGTTTCAAAAGATTCTTGGACTTAAACCTTCAATAAAGACGGGTCAAATATTTATAACTTTCTTGAAAGCTTGAGATGTGTTCTTGATGATGGTGAAGTCTTGAGAGTGCTTGGTAGGGTTTTTGGAACCTTAATCAACCATTAAAATCAAGAAACCAAAGAAGAGTTACTATTCATACTATTCACTATCATCTTTCTTAAATTTATTTCACCCATCAAACCTTGATAAAATGAGCTTAAAAATTTATCTTACCTTAGTTTGAGATGTATGAAGCTTGAGAATTAATGGGGGAATTTTTCCATGACTAGAACTTGAAGTTTTGAATTTGATTTCTTGGTCTTTTTACTTGGGGCCGAATGAAGAAGGTTGTGGGAGAGAGAGAGAGAGAATTTTTGTGTTACTTCTTGGGTGCTTCTTGAATAATACTTGTGTTATATATTTGTATATTCCCTATTATATAACCTAAACTAGATTTATGTTGGCAAATCTTGGAACAAATCTTGCTAGCCTTTCTAGATTACAAGCTAAGCTAGTAGTTTTAGTCTTTAGCTTACTATTCCTTAGCCTTAGATGATCATTCCTATAACCTTAACTTACTATTTGATAAATTAACCATGGTTACTTTTCTACCATGGTTAGTTAGCGTGATACGTGTATTTAATCTTTTACGCGTTTGTTCGGTCGCTTAATCGTTTTCGTAATAATTTCTCGTAAACGGTTCGCGGCGTAAATCCTTTCATATTTATTATTTATGTTTTGAAGTATCGTCCTTGGATATAAATCCGTAGGGTTTTAAATTCATAATTATATTGTGATTCCCATAATCCTCGATGATTCGTAAATATGGTCATTTTTCAAAGTTCATTTTCTTCGAAAACTAATAGCGTTTGCATACACTCATTTGGTGCGTATAATCATGTTATCAACTCCGAACCTCATTTTCTCATGCACAACATAGTGTCGGCTAAAATGTTTTCCCCCTCTGTCAGGGTTACTATTCATTAAACGTTTTTACAAAGTCTCAAAAATTCGAGTTATTACAGTCTTCCCTTCTAACAAGGATTCCGTCCCAGAATCAATTAGAAAATAGGTGGGGATATCTATTCCTCATTGCGTCTTCTAGTTCCCAAGTTGACTCTTCAACATTTTGATTTCTCCACAAGATTCTAACCAGTTTCACAGTTTTGTTCCTCATCACTTGTTCTTTTTGGTCCATTACTCTTACCGGTTGCTCAACATAGGTCAGGTCTGGTTGTAAATCTACCTGCTCATATTTTATCACATGTCACGCATCGGCATGGTATTTCCTCAGCATTGACACGTGGAACACGTTGTGCACTTATTGCAGATTAGGAGGTAAGGCGAGCTCGTAAGCTAGAGGTCCTATTCTCCTCAAAATTTTAAAGGGTCCTATAAATCTGGGACTCAGCTTCCCTTTCTTTCCAAACCTCATTACCCCCTTTCATGGAGATACCTTCAATAACACTGAATCCCCGACTTCATATTCTCTATCTTTTCTGGTCTGGTCGGCGTACTTCTTTTATCTGTCTTGAGCTGCTAACATTCTCTTCCTAATGAGTCCCACAATTTCCCTGGTTTGATGGACTAACTCGGGTCCTATTATCTTGTGTTCTCCAACCTCATCCCAACATAGGGGAGAGCGACATCTCCTTCCGTAAAGAGCTTCATATGGAGGCATTCCTATGCTAGCATGATAGCTATTATTGTAGGAAAATTTGATCAGGGGTAAGTGGTCATTTCAATTCCCTTTAAAGTCGATGGCACACACTCGCAACATATCTTCTAGGGTCTGAATAGTCCTTTCGCTTTGCCCATCAGTTTGGGGGTGGTAAGCGGTACTCATATTCAGTCTGGTACCTACACACTCTTGGAAGCTTCTCCGAAATTGGGAATTAAACCTTGGGTCTTGATCTGACACTATGGCAACAGGAACGTCGTGTCTCACTACAATTTCCTTCAAGTAGATATCCACCAGCTTGTCTACGGTGTACCTTTCGTTGATTGGTAGGAAGTGCGCATACTTGGTCAGTCTATCTATGATAACTCATATTGCATCGTGATTGGTTTTCGTTCTTGGTAGGCCTGTCACAAAATCCATGGCTATATGCTTCCATTTCCATTCCGGAATTTCCATGGGCCGTAATAGTCCACTCGGTCGCTGATGTTCAGCCTTCACTCTCTAGCATGTCAAGCACTTACTGACCCACTCCACTACTTCTCTTTTCATGTCCGGCCACCAATAATATTTCTGTTAGGAATATATGTGCATTAGTTTGATGATATGTTTAACAAAACACTTAAGTAGAAATCTAGTGTTTGTAGCCTCAACGGATAAGACCACTTTGGCTATCCGTTGATGGTGTAGCTTTACTTAGAAATAAGTCTAGTGTTGTAGCACATTTCAGTCTCTGAATTTGAGATATAATTCTTAAATGTTGAGGGAAATTATAAGTCATGTTGACTACTAAAGTATATGTAGATAGGAAGGCCAATTGTAAATATTTCATGCCTTGTAATTTTGTATAAATGAAATGGTGTCAACTGATAACTTAAAGACCTTCAACGGATGAGAAACAAAGCTTCAACGGATGTCTCTAAAGCTTCAACGGATAACATCCTTCAACGGATGAGTGCATCAACGGATGGAGCTTCAACTGCTAACACATCAACGGATAAAGCCATCAACGGATGAAGGCTTCAACGGATGTTCTGTTAAATAGCAGTTGACAAGTGGTAGTTGTACCTACAAACAGAGGCACATGGGTTGACTGAGACAACTGAGATGTGGTAGCCTATTTCAGGAACATCAGAAAAAGCAGCCGTTCTACTCTAGTATAAAGAGGCAATAGTCAACAATGCACTGGAGTAAAATGGAGAAGAAACAAGTGGAGAACTTATTTTATTATTGTACTTTTTATCTTTGTCTTCACTTGTAAACTTGGTGTTATATAAACCAAGTAGCAGCTAGTAATTAGAACAGAATTTTTCCAGTGCTGTTTAGAAAAATCTTGAGAAAAATTATCTAGTTTGTACTAGGATGCAGCTGTGATCAACTTCTTGAATCACAGATTTTCTGAAATACCATCTCTGGTGGAACAACAAATCCACCAGAAAAGTTTTTAAGGTCTGTTGTGTTCTGTACTTTTGTGCTTGAATATATATCTGTCTGTATTAGCTTAAAGCAATTCACACACTTGTTTATCTTAAACACACAACCTTTGAAACTGCTCAAAACTTGAAAAAGTTTTGAGATTTACATTCAACCCCCCCTTCTGTAAATCTCATTGTTAGTTCACTAGGAATAACAATTGGTATCAGAGCAGGCTCTTGACACACAAAGAGTTTAAAGTTCTTGGAAACTAACAAAGATGAGTAAGAAGGATATTGGAGTAAAAATCCCAGTTCTTGACAAAGACAGTTATCACCATTGGAAGGTGAAAATGCACCTTCATCTACTCTCCCAAGATGAAGGTTATGTAAACTGCATTGAGAATGGTCCTCACATTCCCCACAAAGTAGCCACAGTTGCTACAGCCACAATTGTTGTTGGTCAATCCATTCCAAAACCTAGAGCAGAATGGACAATGGAAGACACGGAAGAAGTCCACAAGGATAAGAAGGCTATGAACATTTTGTTTAATGGTCTTGACAAGGATATGTTTGATAATGTGATAAATTGCACAACTGCCAAAGAGGTTTGGGACACAGTTCAGCTACTGTGTGAAGGTACAGAACAAGTAAAAGAAAACAAAATGCAGCTTCTCATTCAACAGTATGAGTATTTTCATTTTGAAGAAAATGAATCTTTAAATGACACATTTAATAGATTCCAAAAGCTGTTGAATGGACTGAAGCTGTATGGTAGAGTGTACCAGGTGAAGGATTCAAATCTTAAATTTTTAAGATCCTTGCCAAAGGAATGGAAACCCATGACTGTCTCCTTGAGAAACTCTCAAGATTATAAGGACTTCACTCTTGAAAGATTATATGGAATCTTGAAGACTTATGAACTAGAGCTGGAACAGGATGAGGTATTGGAGAAGGGAAGAAAGAAAGGAGGTTCAATTGCCTTGGTAGCTGAAAATGAGAAAGAATGCTGACAAGAAACTGTGAGATCAACATTAAACTCCAAAGATGGCACAAGCAAATCAGAATCAAGCAAGGGTAAGGAGCAAGTTGCTGAGAATGAAGATAACTCCAGCCAAGATGACTCTGATGGTATTGATGAGCATCTTGCATTTCTGTCCAGAAGATTTGCAAAGATGAAATTTAAGAAAAACACTAGAGCCACTAAACCTCATAAGAACATGGTGGACAAATCCAAGTTCAAGTGTTTCAATTGTGGTATAAGTGGACACTTTGCAAGTGAGTGCAGAAAGCCAACTTCTGAAAAGAAGAAATTTGACCAAGTAGATTACAAAAAGAAATATTTTGATCTGCTCAAGCAAAAGGAGAGGGCTTTCATTACTCAAGAAAAAGACTGGGCAGCTGATGGAGAAGAAGAGGATGAAGATGTGGAATATGTCAACTTGGCTCTCATGGCTGATTCTGAGGAAAATGAAGTTAGTTCATCAAGCAACCAGGTAATCACAACTGATTTAACACAGCTTACTAAAGAAGAGTGCAATGATGCTTTTAATGACATGTCTACTGAGTTGTATCACTTGCGTGTGTCTCTTAAATCTCTTGCTAAAGAAAATAGTAGGATTAAAGAGAACAATCTGTTTTTAAGTAATAGAAATGCTGTGTTAGAAGATAAGTTGATTGACCTAGAGAAAACTAAGCTACATTGTATATCTGTTGAAAATGAACTAGCTGAATCTGTTAAGAAAGTAGAAATACTTTCTAATCAATTAGAGAGAGAGCAAGAGGTGATTAAAGCCTGGAAGACATCTAGGGATGTTAGTGCTCAAATTGTCAAGGTCCAAGGAATTGAATCATTTTGTGAGACTGCCTGGGATAAAAACAAAAAGAAAATAGAATTAATTGATGGGCTGTCAACGGATGTGGAATCAACGGATGATGAAAATTATCCGTTGAAGAAAGAAAAGGAGCATCCGTTGAAGGTTCCTCAATTAAAACAGGCAGATGTTTCTAAAAGTGAAAATCTAAAGAAACTCAACAAAAAGTTTGGTTCAACTTCCAAGAACTTTGTCAAAGAAGAAGCAAGCACATCCAAAGATTTCAGTAAGGTGAATATAGGACACATGACCTTAGAACAGTTAAAGAATAGGCTCAAAGTGGTTGAGGATAAAAAGGAAACTAAAAGGAAATCTAATAGAAATGGGAAGGTAGGGGTTAACAAACATAACAATTACACACCTGATAAGTATGCTCCTAGAAAAAGCTGTGTGCATTGTAATAGTGTTAATCATCTATCTGCTAAT